>NC_047111.1:91518501-91831835 GCF_902500255.1 Thalassophryne amazonica
TTGGCTGAAACGTGTCTGAGGAAAGAGAGTGAATCCCCACCATCTCCAGGGGCAGCGGTCTGTAGCAGAACCTGCAACTGTGTAGGAGTAAGCAAAAAGCCAATGAAGGGATAAAAAAAACCCCTACAGGGATCAATGAAGTATCACATTATCGTTATCATTATGACAGATAAGGGTCACAGTCAAGGAGAAAACCCAGCTGGCACTGCCCCTTCATCAACACTCCCTTCACAGCATTACAATGATGGCAATTAACAGAGAAATGATAGCAACCCAGTTACAATGGACTAATTTGTGACAACCCTTTCAATTGTTCTATTGTAGAGGAAATCTATATCATTGTCTGAGAACGTGGAGCTGCAATGTGCTGCAACCACGCTTGAGCGCTTTTACAAGTGAAGCTTTAACAAGGAGCAGAGGGCAAAATTTTAGTTCCCTATAAGCTGAAGCAATTACACAAGGGGGCAAAAGGACATTGTTCTTAAGTGCAAGCCTATGGACAGGTAATTTTTTTCCCCAGTTCTGCAGCAGAGTCAGCAATGGTTCAGGGGCAAGAAAACCTACAGCTTTTCCAAACGCAACATCAATGTTGTTGCGTTACAATGTGTGAATATTGTAAACACACCTGAAGAGTGCCAACTTTGACATACAGGCACACGTACTATCACATATGTAGATACAAAAACAAGCATGAACACAAACACACACACACACAAATGTGACAGAAGTTAAGATCCACCAGGACTCTTCCTAGAGCTGACCGCCTGTCTAAACTGAGCAGTTGGGGGAGAAGGCCCTTAGTCAGGGAGGTGACCAAGAACCCGATGGTCACTCTGTCAGAACTCCACCATTCCTCTATGGAGAGAGGAGAATCTTCCAGAAGGACAACCATCTCTGCAGCAATCCACCAATCAGGCCTGTATGGTAGAGTGGTCAGAGGGAAGCCACTGCTTAGTAAAAGGCACATGGCAGCCCACCTGGAGTTTGCCAAAAGGCAGCTGAAGCTCTCAGACCATGAGAAACAAAATTCTCTGGTCTAAAACAGTTAAATGTGGTCTATTAAACATTAGGTCTCTCTCTTCTAAGTCCCTGTTGGTAAATGATATAATAATTGATCAACATATTGATTTATTCTGCCTTACAGAAACCTGGTTACAGCAGGATGAATATGTTAGTTTAAATGAGTCAACACCCCCCGAGTCACACTAACTGTCAGAATGCTCGTAGCACGGGCTGGGGCGGAGGATTAGCAGCAATCTTCCATTCCAGCTTATTAATTAATCAAAAACCCAGACAGAGCTTTAATTCATTTGAAAGCTTGACTCTTAGTCTTGTTCATCCAAATTGGAAGTCCCAAAAACCAGTTTTATTTGTTATTATCTATCGTCCACCTGGTCGTTACTGTGAGTTTCTCTGTGAATTTTCAGACCTTTTGTCTGACTTAGTGCTTAGCTCAGATAAGATAATTATAGTAGGCGATTTTAACATCCACACAGATGCTGAGAATGACAGCCTCAACACTGCATTTAAATCTATTATTAGACTCTACTGGCTTTGCTCAAAAAGTAAATGAGTCCACCCACCACTTTAATCATATCTTAGATCTTGTTCTGACTTATGGTATGGAAATAGAAGACTTAACAGTATTCCCTGAAAACTCCCTTCTGTCTGTTCATTTCTTAATAACATTTACATTTACTCTGATGGACTACCCAGCAGTGGGGAATAAGTTTCATTACACTAGAAGTCTTTCAGAAAGCGCTGTAACTAGGTTTAAGGATATGATTCCTTCTTTATGTTCTCTAATGCCATATACCAACACAGTGCAGAGTAGCTACCTAAACTCTGTAAGGGAGATAGAGTATCTCGTCAATAGTTTTACATCCTCATTGAAGACAACTTTGGATGCTGTAGCTCCTCTAAAAAAGAGAGCTTTAAATCAGAAGTGCCTGACTCCGTGGTATAACTCACAAACTCGTAGCTTAAAGCAGATAACCCGTAAGTTGGAGAGGAAATGGCGTCTCACTAATTTAGAAGATCTTCACTTAGCCTGGAAAAAGAGTCTGTTGCTCTATAAAAAAGCCCTCCGTAAAGCTAGGACATCTTTCTACTCATCACTAATTGAAGAAAATAAGAACAACCCCAGGTTTCTTTTCAGCACTGTAGCCAGGCTGACAAAGAGTCAGAGCTCTATTGAGCTCAGTATTCCATTAACTTTAACTAGTAATGACTTCATGACTTTCTTTGCTAACAAAATTTTAACTATTAGAGAAAAATTACTCATAACCATCCCAAAGACGTATCGTTATCTTTGGCTGCTTTCAGTGATGCCGGTATTTGGTTAGACTCTTTCTCTCCGATTGTTCTGTCTGAGTTATTTTCATTAGTTACTTCATCCAAACCATCAACATGTTTATTAGACCCCATTCCTACCAGGCTGCTCAAGGAAGCCCTACCATTATTTAATGCTTTGATCTTAAATATGATCAATCTATCTTTGTTAGTTGGCTATGTACCACAGGCTTTTAAGGTGGCAGTAATTAAACCATTACTTAAAAAACCATGACTTGACCCAGCTATCTTAGCTAACTATAGGCCAATCTCCAACTTTCCTTTTCTCTCAAAAATTCTTGAAAGGGTAGTTGTAAAACAGCTAACTGATCATCTGCAGAGGAATGGTCTATTTAAAGAGTTTCAGTCAGGTTTTAGAATTCATCATAGTACAGAAACAGCATTAGTAAAGGTTACAAATGATCTTCTTATGGCCTCGGACAGTGGACTTATCTCTGTGCTTGTTCTGTTAGACCTCAGTGCTGCTTTTGATACTGTTGACCATAAAATTTTATTACAGAGATTAGAGCATGCCATAGGTATTAAAGGCACTGCGCTGCGGTGGTTTGAATCATATTTGTCTAATAGATTACAATTTGTTCATGTAAATGGGGAATCTTCTTCACAGACTAAAGTTAATTATGGAGTTCCACAAGGTTCTGTGCTAGGACCAATTTTATTCACTTTATACATGCTTCCCTTAGGCAGTATTATTAGACGGTATTGCTTAAATTTTCATTGTTACGCAGATGATACCCAGCTTTATCTATCCATGAAGCCAGAGGACACACACCAATTAGCTAAACTGCAGGATTGTCTTACAGACATAAAGACATGGATGACCTCTAATTTCCTGCTTTTAAACTCAGATAAAACTGAAGTTATTGTACTTGGCCCCACAAATCTTAGAAACATGGTGTCTAACCAGATCCTTACTCTGGATGGCATTACCCTGACCTCTAGTAATACTGTGAGAAATCTTGGAGTCATTTTTGATCAGGATATGTCATTCAAAGCGCATATTAAACAAATATGTAGGACTGCTTTTTTGCATTTACGCAATATCTCTAAAATCAGAAAGGTCTTGTCTCAGAGTGATGCTGAAAAACTAATTCATGCATTTATTTCCTCTAGGCTGGACTATTGTAATTCATTATTATCAGGTTGTCCTAAAAGTTCCCTAAAAAGCCTTCAGTTAATTCAAAATGCTGCAGCTAGAGTACTGACGGGGACTAGAAGGAGAGAGCATATCTCACCCATATTGGCCTCTCTTCATTGGCTTCCTGTTAATTCTAGAATAGAATTTAAAATTCTTCTTCTTACTTATAAGGTTTTGAATAATCAGGTCCCATCTTATCTTAGGGACCTCGTAGTACCATATCACCCCAATAGAGCGCTTCGCTCTCAGACTGCAGGCTTACTTGTAGTTCCTAGGGTTTGTAAGAGTAGAATGGGAGGCAGAGCCTTCAGCTTTCAGGCTCCTCTCCTGTGGAACCAGCTCCCAATTCAGATCAGGGAGACAGACACCCTCTCTACTTTAAGATTAGGCTTAAAACTTTCCTTTTTGCTAAAGCTTATAGTTAGGGCTGGATCAGGTGACCCTGAACCATCCCTTAGTTATGCTGCTATAGACGTAGACTGCTGGGGGGTTCCCATGATGCACTGTTTCTTTCTCTTTTTGCTCTGTATGCACCACTCTGCATTTAATCATTAGTGATCGATCTCTGCTCCCCTCCACAGCATGTCTTTTCCTGGTTCTCTCCCTCAGCCCCAACCAGTCCCAGCAGAAGACTGCCCCTCCCTGAGCCTGGTTCTGCTGGAGGTTTCTTCCTGTTAAAAGGGAGTTTTTCCTTCCCACTGTAGCCAAGTGCTTGCTCACAGGGGGTCGTTTTGACCGTTGGGGTTTTACATAATTATTGTATGGCCTTGCCTTACAATATAAAGCGCCTTGGGGCAACTGTTTGTTGTGATTTGGTGCTATATAAAAAAAAAATTGATTGATTGAATTGATTGATGAGACAAAGACTGAACTCTTTGGCATGAATGCCAGGCGTCTTGTTTGGAGGAAACCAGGCACCATTCCTACAGTGAAGCATGGTGGTGGCAGCATCATGCTGTGAGGATGTTTTTCAGCAGCAGGAACTGGGAGACGAGTCAGGATTGAGGGAAAAATGAATGCAGGAATGTACAGAGACATCCTGGATAAAAACCTGCTATAGAGCGCTCTTGACCTCAGACTGGGGTGATGGTTCATCTTTCAGCAGGACAATGACCCTCAGCACACAGCCAAGATATTAAAGGAGTGGCTTCAGGACAACTCTGTGACTGTCCTTGACTGGCCTAACCAAGGCTCAGACCTAAATCTGATTGAACATCCCTGAAAAGATCTGAAAATGACTCTGCACCGCCGCTCGTCATACAATGTGATTGGGGGGCTGTTGCATGGATTTTATCAGAAATTCAACTTACCAGGACCAGACAGTGACCCAAGGAATGTCTGTACAAAATTTCACAAAAATTAATTCAAACATTTTTGAGAAAATCAACAAATGATGATTTTTAACCCATATGGGGGAGCAATGGGGGGGCTTTTACAAAGACTGAAGTTAAAGGAAAGTCTTTGTGTTGTTCAACAGTGATTCAAAGAATCTATATGCAGATATATAGAAAATTTTACGAAGCAGTTTTTCAGCAAAAAAGTAAGAGTTCAAAATGTAATTTTTAGCCCTTTTGGAGGGTGCTGGGGGGCGCTTAGAATGATTCAAGGACATAGACATTTTGTATTTTATATATTTACTTATTTATTTATTTTGCCTGTAGGGAGCCTCCTGAAAAATCTTTATGTAAAAATTACAGAAAAGGTTCTTCATGGCATTTTTTGCTGTTTTGCAGGGCCCTTAAAACGATTCAAGGACAATGATTTAATAATTATTATTATTATTTTACTGTAGTCAGCCGTCCAAAGAATCCTAATTCATTCATTCTCTACACTCACTTACTTCAATCAAGGGTTACGAGGGGCTGGAGCCTATCCCAGCAGTCACAGAATAAGAGGTAGGCTACACCCTGGACAGGATGCCAGTCTCATTGACATTCACTCAACCTGTATATCTTTGAAAATGGGAGGGAACCCAGGCAAACACGGGAAAAACATCTACACTTAAAACAGAAAGGTCCCAGGTGGGAAGTGATCCCAGGATGTTCTTGCTGTGATGCCATGGAGCCAACCACAAAGCCACAGGGCTGACCTCCCAAGGATTGTCTGTCCAAAATTTCAGAAAGATTAATTAACCCTCTGGAGTTGATTGGCGCGACTCCATGTGAAAAGTCACATGACCTAATTAAGTACAGAATCCGCTCCTCTTTGAGTATCTGTTTGAATGCGCGTTGAATGTGTGGAATTCAGCCTGCACAACACTTTTTAAATTTTGTTAATAGGCCAACTTGAATTATGATTAATCATTTACACGAGTTTTTTGGGGGGATAATATTCTCATATTTGCTACGTGTTTTACACTCTCTCACAGCAAAAACGACACATTTCCTTACTCAGCTGCAGGAGCGAGACGGCTGGAAAGAAATACAACTCCCTCATCTTCAGCAGGAGAAAGGGGTGTTACCATTGATGGAAAACTCAGGAACTAACCAACCCGAATCACCACCCCACGTGGGTTTGATGACAACCCACAGACTCCACATGGGTGTGTGTGTGTGTGTGTGTGTGTGTGTGTGTGTGTGTGTGTGTGTGTGTGTGTGTGTGTGTGTGTGTGTGTGTGTGTGTGTGTGTGTGTGCATTTTGCGAACGGGACTTTTCTTCTCTCTCTCTCAGTCCGCGACACGAAACAAGTAAAAAAAATACACAAATTTTTCTTTATCGCTGGTGTAAAATATATTACCCGAATACACAATGATCCCCAATCCACATAATATGGTTGCTGAATGAAGGGAAATTGTGGTTTCATGCGGAGCAAAAAGCAGAGAGCGATCAGTTTTGAAAGTTGTGTGATATTTGCCGTGCTTGGAGTGTGTTTGTAGTGTGTGTGGTGGAGTGTTTAGCATGTGTAGTTCGTGTGTGGTGTAGAAGAACACAGGAGTTCAGGTAGAGAGTGCCCCCCCCCCCCAAGGTCCAAAACAGTTTATTGTATTGCTTTGTTTTGTTTTTGGCCACTAACACAGTCAGGACAGTCTGTACCACCACCAATAAAAAAATGCTACAAAAACAAGGAATTAAGGAAAAATACTCATGGATATTGAGGTGGAATATCTGTACAAATTTTGGTAGCTTCTGATGTGCGTTGGACAGAAACTGTTTTTGAGTGGCACAAATATAATTTGTGTGGCACTTCCTGCATTTTAATGTGAACTGTTGTACATAAGTTAATTTATATTTGCATTCTAAGTTATGAAAATAGTTCATTAAACATATTTCTGGTTTTCACAGTAAAAAACCCTAACTTTTTTCTGATTTGAATTTTCGGTTTTGGGGTGAATTTATGGTCACTGTTTTAATGCAATATGTCAGAATGAAAGAAAAACTGTAAAGTCACACAGGTGAGGTTGTGCTAAAAACATGACACCAAACAAGGCAAATTAAACACTTATTAAAGGTAATTTATAAAGGCAAAACCAAAAGAAGTCAAAGTCACCCAAAAATACCCGACTCCAGGGGGTTAAACTGTTTTTTAGAAAATCATTGGACCGAACACCTTGACTGCATTAGTCCTATGGACCTTGGTCCAATGGACTAAAAACAAAACAAATCAACAATCCAAGTCATCTACTGCTGAAGATGAATGGTATTATGTTCCTTCATGCATATCTTCATATGGTGCACTACCATTGTGTGATGGTTCATTCAAATCCATTAACCAGTTTAGGAGCTATGCTTAAAAGTCTTCTGCACAGACAGACAGGGTGATTCCAATACATCCTCCACAACCCCCTACCCCCACCCCCCCCCCCCACCCAAAAAAATACTTCTTTGTTTTGGTGATGTATTAAAAAAAAAAAAAGTGTTTTATAGCGGTTATCTGACAGAAATTCTCATGTATCTAATTATTAATGATATACACCATGGGCTGAATGTCAACACTTATTGCAGTAACTTTCCTTCATGTTGACATTAACAAAATGGCTTGAGAGAAACACTTGAGGAAGACAATTTCTCAAATCTGTCAGCATTACATATTTATGAGCACCCCTGCTCAGCATACGGGGAGGTCGCTATGGTGATGCAAACTGATGTATATTCTAACAATGAACTTTGTGTGTCAAAGAATGCCTGAGAGCATTGCTGAAACGGTTACTACAGAATGTACCACAGTACTCCACAGTGCTTTCAGATCAGAAAATATGCAATTAAAAAGGCAGTCATGCTGAGGCCACTCTAATCAATGTGCTGCTAGAAAGAAACATAATGAAACAATGACAGAGCAGTGGATGAGGCGTGCTACACTGTCAGCGCAGATCATAACACTGTTGTGGCAAAACAACATTTTATGAGCACAATTCTATGCCTGCCAAAGCAGGCCAAGCA
This sequence comes from Thalassophryne amazonica, assembly GCF_902500255.1. Lineage (NCBI taxonomy): Eukaryota > Metazoa > Chordata > Actinopteri > Batrachoidiformes > Batrachoididae > Thalassophryne > Thalassophryne amazonica. The sequence continues at coordinate 91,526,369 of NC_047111.1, forward strand.
ACCAAAAAATCAGTTTGAAGAAGTCACTATTTAGCAACGCGTTTCTTGGAAATAGCAAGTACACTTTTACGGGTGTTGCCTGTACATTGTATACAAGTAACTTTGTCACATGGAAATTTTGGTTGTTTCAAATGAAAAAAATATCCTAGTTTGTTTCAATCTTCTAACTGGGTGAGATGTGGACGCTAACCAATGGCCTAATGTGACGACAACAAGTCTTTGCTTCTAGGTCTCTTTGGAGGATTTTTTAGTCATGCTAGAATGAGTTTGTGTCAAACGAATTGGTACTTAGCGATACTCAGATCAGGAGTATCATTTGAATTGTGAAGGAACATCAGCTACCATACTGTGGCCTTGTGGCTCGTTTCTCTGGAAATGATCTTACACACAGGTGTTTCAGTACTGAGAACCACTCAACTTTCACCTGGCTGTAGCAGATAGATGGCTACTTTGAGGTGAAGATGGCCTGTCTAAAGGACAGACAGATCTGGTGGCACGGTGGTTTAGTTGTCAGCCCTGGTGCCTTACAGCAAGAAGGTCGTGGGATGGCTTCCTGCCCTTTCTGTGTGGAGTTTGCATGTTCTCCCCATGTCTGCATGGGTTTCCTCCGGGCACTCCAGTTTCCTCCCACAATCAAAAGAAAAAAAAACATGCTTATTTAGGGTCTGCTCCCTTCTCTGCCCCTGACCAAGACAGCGTCATTACATCTGGAGATGGTCCCCGGGTGCCGGACTGTGGCTGCCCACTGCTCCTAGTGGTTGGATTGTGTCTAATTATCATGGGTTAAATACAGAGGACAAATTCTGCTGTATGCATATATTATGTACGACGACAAATAAAGGCTCAACTGGGCAATTCTACGGTAATGGAATTACAATCTGAGCTAATCTGTCGTGGTTAGATGCCATACAAGTCCTTTTTTCTGTAGGACAAGTAAAACTGTTGTTCTGAAAAACTGCTTAATGTCAAAACCTGTGTAGCTCCAGGTACTCATCAGGTAACCAAATATAATTACTAATTACTCTAAATTTTACTTGACACACCCAGGATTGACAGAACAAACCATGACTTAAATAGAGACCTTCTCTCAATAGAAAATAGGGTAAAAGGTCTTGGAATACACAACACAAAATCACAATAAAAAATGTTTTAAGAAATTGAAAATAAAGTTATGACAACATCTGAAAATGGTCACAAACCCAGTTCCAAGACGTCAAACACGAAGACTCACTTCCAAGACTCCAGAAACCCACAGTCACAGACATCCATCTTCTATACCCGCTTACTTCAATTACGGGTCACGGGAGGCTGAAGCCTATGCCAGCAGTCATAGCACATGAGCGATGGTACACCCTGGACAAGATGCCAGTCTATAGCAGGGCCACATATAGACAAAAAAACACATTACACAGTCAATTTAAAGTTTCCAATTCGCCCAACATGCATATGTGCCGGAATACCCAGAGAGAACCAATGCAAACACAGGAAGAACATGTAAATTGAATACAGAAAGGTCTGAGGTGGGAAGCGATCCCATGACCTTCGCGCTGTGAGGCAACAGTGCTAACCACTAAACCACCATGCTGCCCCAGTCACAAACATTAGCGGTGAAATCCGAATGAGCAGTGGTGGCCTTACCAGCAGAGGCAGGCCTACAAATATTCAACAAAAAAACACATTGATGACTCACCCAAGGAGTCACAACACAACACAGAAAACAGCAAGGAACCTGCAGACCCTATATACCACAGTAAAGTTCACTGTTCACAATTCGATCATTAGCAATAGACTGGAAACTAAAGCAAACCTCCGCCAACACTAGTTTCCAATTCCACAAATTTTTACGCCGCGAAAAAAATTTCAAGGTCAAAGTCCTGTCAGAAGTGGCTTCTCATAAGCTAAAATATAATACAAACTAGAGATCAAAAGGGTTTTTCAATATTAATATCAAATATCAGCTAAATCCCCAATAGGGATCAAATGCGGCTCAAACTTAGTCAATTCATTGAGAGTGCAAGTTTGCACCTCATTGTCACAAATGAGAGTGATTGAGACACTTTCGATTGAGATATAATGCAAAACATACCTCAAACAGGCTTTCCAATATTAAATTCAAAAGTCCACAAAGTCCACAATCTGGATCAGATCTGGATCAAACTTTGTCCAGTGACAGTGAGTCCCAGTCTGCACATCACTTTCAAATATGAGAGTTATTGTGGGACATTTGATGAAGATATAATGTAAAATATAAATAAAATATACATTAAATGGGGTTTTCAAAGTTAAATTTAAATGGCCACAAAATCTGTAATCTGGATCAGATTTGGATCAAACCATCCCACAAAACCCTCTCAAATATGAAAGAAATTTGATCTTTTTTGACAGTTATGAATTTCTGAAAATAGGTTCAGTGTTAAAGGATAAGGATTTTTCCAATTTTCCAAGATTTTCCTGACTTTGACCTTTGGCCTACGACCTTGAAAATTGAATCAGTTCTCATCTATCATGATATGAATCCTCTGTAAAAATCTCATAACGATGTATGAAAAATTTTGGGTTGCAGGGTGTTCACACCAAAACAAACAGGGGCAAAAACATAACCTCTGCCCAACTTTGTTGGTGGAGGAAAGAAATATGGAAAATGAAAAGGAAGTCAGCAAAGCAAAAAACATTTTCTGTACCACAGTATACCATATATGTCTATACACACACACACACACACACACACACACAAAAAAAATATATATATATATATATATATATGTATGCAAGTGCACACATCTCAGTTTAGTGTGTTAGTATGTCTGGGGACAAAGGCCCTTGGTCTCGTCCATCAATCCACCCGTCTTCCTTTGCCAAGCTGCAGGGAACTTGCACATTATGGAGTCATTTTATTGATAGGGGCCCTTTCCTCTCCACCACTTTCTCACACAGTGCCTCCTCATTCTGTCAGAATGGAGAATGCCTGCAAGCCACCTCCATGAAACTACTGCACCAGGGCCCTCCCTCATTCTCCCAAGTGAAAACTCAGTGTGGGAAATATTATGCTTTCAAGCTAAAATAGTATTTGGGGAGGTGAGCAATCTCCAACCCCGAGAGCAAAGACTTTAACATTGAGGACTTATTTAAATTGATGTCCTACCTCCTGTAAAGCTGGTCAGATTTGTCTTTCAGTAGACATGCAAACACATAAAATATGTTTCACACAAACTGCTCCCTACTTCATTGATGATGTCAATATAGCTGCAAGCAGCAATGACTGTGAGGAATGAAAAGGTCAGGAAAAAACAATGAAATGTTTGGGGAAACAGGATGCAGAAGGAAGCAGCGGTTTGCATAACCAGACAAGAGGGTCGAACAGGTAGGTAGACACCCCCCAACCCACCCAAATAATCAGAGAGTCTGTGGTTGCGATTGCACTGTATCAAGGCTAAGAAGATCCAGGCTTTTAATGAGTTCCTGGAAAACGATTGTGCTGAGTGTTGAACTTGTAGAGATTCACATGTCTCAACAGAAACATTCTGGGTCATGAGGTCCATGGGCATTTTGGCGTAAGACTGAAATGTTGGTGAAATGCTGAATGTTCTGGACTAATATACGGAAAACCAGAAATGATTAATTATTAAAAGCAACACTAAGTATCAACACTGGGACAACAAAAAAATACTTAGAGCTAAGGATTCTTATTTTCCCAAAGTAACACTGAACTCAAATAAACTTCTTAATCTTGACAACAAGATGTGAATTCTCGCTGTACCTCAGCTACTTGGTGAAATATACAGACGTCTTGTGATGGAAGTAGGGATGCACCGATACCTGAATTTGGATATCTGACGATACCAATACTTTTCCGATCTGATACCAGAGCTCTGTTTGCTTTAATATTATTATCAGTATTGTTGATTTTATATGAGGATTTTCTTAAAAAGGAAACCAGAAAGTTCAGCTACAATTTGCCAGAAGGTGAATCAAAGATGAAAGCCTAGATCTGATGTTTTGGTGAAAGAATTAAGTATTTTAATTTTTTTTATAGATTTTTATAGCCTTATTCTTATAGACTTAAAGAGAAAAGACAGCACTCTCTCTGTCTGTCTGTCTGTCTCTCCTCAATTTTCAATTTCAATGGAGCTTCAATGATATGGGACATATGAGACATGAGACATGTTTACATTGTCAAAGCAAGTGTTACAGTGTAAAAATTAAGTCCTCCGTCTCTCTCTCTCTCTCTCTACCTCTATATGTCTGTCTCTCTGCCTGTCTGTCTGTCTGTCTAACTCTCTCTCCCTCTGTCTGCCTGTCTGTCCCTCTCGCTATCTCTGCCTGTCTGTCCCTCTCCTTCTCCCTGCCTGTCTGTCTCTCTTTCTCTCTCCCGCTCACTTTCTCTTTCCCTCTGTCTTGCTCTCTCTTTCTTTCTGTTTTCTTACTGTTTTCGTACTGTGCAAACTTCAAACTTTTTGGAAACACGAAGCCTTTCAACTGTAAAATAAATGTATCATCACCAACGCTCACGCACCGGATTTTAATGGAGACTTTTCTCCCTTTCAGCGGACATAATCTCTGTTCAGCTCCTCCTTGGCTGCATGCTGAGCTGCTTTTCATAGCGTTTGACAGCCTCAAGACAGGGAAGGGGCTAACTTTTTAGCACGCATTTTCAGCAACAATTCAGTTAATTTTTCGGAAAATCCGTGCTCAAAGAACAGACTATTTGAACCCGAGAGCCGGGCAGAAATTTACCGCTCTCAGCAGCTAGAACACTGCAGAAGCAAGCTCTCTCAAACAGCTCAGCTGCAGAAAACCTTCCTCTCCGCTCCCCTCCTTCTGCTCGACAGCAAATAGCAAAAAGCAAACAGCAGAAGTTGAGAGGATTCACAGTGGCTCTTCTCCAGTATCAGAAAATGACGCGAGTTGGATCGGTATTTTCTAATATGTGAATTATGTCAGTATCGGAACACGATACCGATCAGGAAGCACTGATTTCTCTCAGACAGCTAGCTCCAAATTAACCTAGTCAGTCAGTGCAAGTCATTCTCTGAATTTGTGGTTTTGCATTTGTCCACAAGTTGTCAGGCTACATACGTGATGGCCCTGAAGCAAGGAGGTCAATTGTTGCTCACCCTTTGACAGTGAGGAGACTAACTTTAACTACACAGCACAGGTAGTAATGACATTGAATAACCATTGAGAAATAAAATTTAATCACACGCTTTCTGCATTCATGAATCAGTGAAAACCCTCAATGACAGCATGCTCCTATGTTCACAGATGTGATGGACATAAATCTCTCTTCGGAGACAAGGTGTGCATTATGCACTTTGATATCAATAGGTGAACAAGAGAGACAAATGAGCTGGTAGATTGAGTTGAATGGCATTCATTTCACTCACAATGGCAACTGTCTCTAATACCTGCAGTGTTTTACTTAGATTAGGCTTAAGGTTTTTTTTTTTTTTTAATAAAGGCCATTTCAATAATTTGACATTTCTCCTCAGGATGGGAGAGAATGGGCGCTGATAATGAAATAAAAAATTAAAAAACTTTTTCCTCTTCCTTCTCATGCAAAACACTTTCATCTGTCATTTCATGATAGCCCGTCTCTCTTTGTCAGCATAAATACGGGAGCCCCTATTTGAATATGGTTACACATCCCTCTATTTATTAAAGCTTGGATTAACATGACAGGAAGTTTTGTCTGGGGGCTCTTTAAGATGGCTCAGAGAGGCAATCTGGTGACAGTAATAGGATCCAGCTAATATACTTGACTGATGCTTCTTTCCCAGTGTTATAAAGCAGAACAATGGGAGTGGGGTTCTGGAAGTGAATACATTGTGTTTTGTAATGGGGTGTGTGTGTGTGTGTGTGTGTGTGTGTGTGTGTGTGTGTGTGTGTGTGTGTGTGTGTGTGTGTGTGTGTGTGTGTGTGTGTGTGTGTGTGTGTGTGTGTGTGTGTGTGTGTGTGTGGAGGACAGGGTTGGGGGAGGGGAGAGCACACGCTAATCATCCAGAATACCATCACTTAGCAAATATAAGCAATGGAGGAATAAAAATACTAAAGGTCACAGAACAATTCCATTGGGAAAAATACGCTACAATTAACCGAAGAGATAAAGGCTGCGCAGTCATAAAGTAAAAGCAGTTATCACGGTTTTCTCCAGCACATGTGAGTTTGCAGAGAATTAGTAAAAGCCAACATAGAAAGCACAGAGAAGAAGAATGTTTTCATTGGCGTTGTTGTTGTAGAATGCATACAACAAATTTTGTAATATGCCAGGATTTCTCAAACCTGGTCCTCAAGTACCACAGAACCGGGACATTATCCATCTTTCCCTACTCTGCCACAAGCTCATTCAGGTGTGCAGCCAATGAAGTACTAACAGACACCTGAATGGGAGAGTGGGGAGATATGGAAAATGTGTCGGTTTGGTGGTACTTGAGGACCAGGTTTGAGAACCACTGTCATATGCAATTAACGCACTCAAATTACAGATATGAGCAATGGACAGCCACTGCCCAACACCCAGCAACCGACTCCACATCCACAGACGCTGTCTCGGCCAAATGAGCATTTTATCAAATGTGCACTGTTTTACATACTCAAACAAAACAAGTGGTTGTAAAATTGACAGTCCCAACTTTTTTGAAACGTGTTGCAGGCACCCATTTCAAAATGAGCAAATATTTGCACAAGACTATCAGTTTGAACATTAAATATCTTGTCTTTGTGGTGTATTCAATTGAATATAGGTTGAAGAGGATTTGCAAATTATTGTATTCTGTTTTTATTTACATTTTACACAACATCCCAACTTCACTGGAATTGGGGTTGTATATACATACATATATATGTGTGTCTTTCAGCTTCCCTGTTTGTAGAGGACATTATTATTTGTAGTATGAGTAGGAAGCAGGCTTAGGAGAGATTGGAGAGGCGGTGATGTGCTCTGGAGAGAAAGGGAATGAAAGTAAGTCAAAGGGAGAAAGAGTGCACGTGTTCAAGAGAGACGGAATGATGTTACAAGGAGCAGAGGTGGTGAAGGTGGATAATTTTCAATATTTGGTGTAGCCTGTTCAAAGTAATGGAGACTGTGGTGGAGAAATGAAGAAGAGAGTGCAGGCAGGATGGAGAAAACAGGAACGATTTATGAAATCAGGCTATCTTCTGGTGAAAGGTAAAGTTTACAAGACGGCAGTGAAACCAGCAATGTTGTATGGCTTGGAGGTGGTGGTGCTGACAAAAAAGATAGGAGGCATAGTTGGAGATAGCAAAACTGTAGATGCTGAGAATTTCCTTGGAATGATGAAGATAGACAGGATAAAGAATGGCTTTATCAGGCAGACAGCGCAGGTAGGATGGTTTAAAGTCAAAGTGAGAGAGGTGAGATTGTGGTGGTTTGGTCAAAAGCAGGAGCGATATGTGGGGTATATTTGGAAAAGGATGCTAAGGACAAAGCCACCGGGCAGGAGAAGAGGAACACTACAGAGGAGGGTGAAGTATATGGTGAGGGAGGGCATGCAGGTGGATGGTGTGACGGAAGAAGATGCAAGGTCGAGAGATGGAAACAGCAGTCAGAGGAAAAATACAAGAAGAGAAAAAGAGTTGCTCTTGAACAGTAAACATTGTCAAGTCAATTTTATTTATAAAGTGACAAATCACAACAGACGTCACCGGAATTCACTTATTCCAGCCGTGTTCACTTACTAATTTTCCTGTACTGATGTCATCCATGCTTTTATGCTTTCAGCTAAGTATGTTTTTCTGTGGTTACATATTTTGTAGTTAAATATAAGGATGTTGAGAGGAACTTTTTTTATATAGTTAATTCCACATTTTAGAGGATTGTTACATTTGGAAAGCGTGCACACAAGTGTGTGTGCATGTGCGTGTGCACTGGGTTAACAGATCAAACACACATCTGTTTGAAAAACAAAAGAGAATCTGTGCATCTCCCACAAATCTCTCAATACAAATTAACAATCCGCTGATCGTGGCCAAATGCCAGTTGTCATTAGCACCCGACACGGCACCGGCGCACAGATGTAGATGCACACGCAGATGCTGTGTGTTCATACAAGACCATCATAAACCAATCTGTGGATAAGATTCGTCAACACAATCTCTCCTATTTCAGGTCAATGTTTCCCCAAAATGCTGCACAAAAAGTCAAGCTAGAAAGCCAAGTAACTCGTCTGGGGCAAGATACGCTCTGAACCGTCATAACAGAAGGTGTTATATAACAGCTGAGTGGATTCTTGTCATTTGATTGGTTCTTTGTATGTCACGTGACATTGATTATTCATCCCATTTGTGTTGCATTGCATTTAGCATGCAAATATGGTTCCATTTACTATGCAAATTTGATTTGATACGTTCTGTACCATTGCATGTTGCAACCACCCCCCACTAGTGGGGAAGACGTTTAACTAATCATGGCAGAGTTTGTTTGCTGACTGACGATAATTTGAACAAGCTAACTGACAGTGCTAATTCTTCTAACACACATAAATAAAACATCCACTACGCCATAATCCGTCTGGAGGCATGAAGAGCTGATAGGATGAAAACCTGGACAAATTTCTGATGCGATTTTCTTTCACTGGACTGAAGAAGTACACAAAGTCTTTTTGATTTTTTTTTTTTTTTTGAAGTACCACAGACTACATCATCAGCATTATTTTTGAACTGTCTAACTGTTTTGGCAAGTTGACTGAGAACAATTTTGGACTCTTATTTAAAGTTTGAGTTGTACTGTTGATGTCAAAGCACCAGTGATACACACCAAAATATAAGTCCCCATTCTGTTGTTTATAAATGAATATAATATCAAATGACAAGGAGTTTCTTTAGCCATTACATAAAACAAATAACGAACATTTTTCTTCTTCTTCTTTGTCTTTCGGCTGTTCCCGTTAGGGGTCACCACAGCAGATCAATTGTTTCCATCTCACCCTGTCCTCTGTATCTTCCTCTGTCACACCAACCACCTGCATGTCCTCTCTCAGCACATCCATGAACCTCCTCTTTGATCTCCCTCTTCTCCTCCTGCCTGGTGGCTCCATCCTCAGCATCCTTCTCCCTATATACCCTGGGTCCCTCCTCTGCACATGTCCAAACCATCTCAATCTCGCCTCTCTGACTTTGTCTCCAAACCGTCCCACCTGAGCTGTCCCTCTGATATGTTCATTCCTAATCTTGTCCATTCTTGTCACTCCCAAAGAGAATCTCAACATCTTCAGCTCTGCCACCTCCAGCTCTGCCTCCTGTTTTTTTGTTAGTGCCTCTGTCTCTAAACCATACAACATAGCTGGTCTCACTACTGTTTTGTAAACTTTCCCCTTCACTCTTGCTGATATTCTTCGGTCACAAATCACTCCTGCCACCTTTCTCCACCCACTCCACCCTGCCTGCACTCTCTTCTTCACCTCTCTACCACACTCTCCATTACTTTGAACAGTTGACCCCAAATATTTAAACTCATCTACTTTCACCACTTCTACTCCTTGTAACTGCACTATTCCACTGGGCTCCCTCTCATTCACACACATGTACTCAGTCTTGCTTCTACTGACTTTCATTCCCCTTCTCTCCAAAGCATATCTCCACTTCTCCAGACTAGACTCAACTTGCTCTCTACTCTCACTACAGATCACAATGTCATCTGCAAACATCATAGTCCATGGGTACTCCTGTCTGATCTCATCTGTCAACCTGTCCATCACCACTGCAAACAAGAAAGGACTCAGAGCTGATCCTTGGTGTAATCCCACCTCCACCTTGAATGAGTCTGTCATTCCAACTGCGCATCTCACCGCTGTCACACTATTCTTGTACATGTCCTGCACTACCCTAACGTACTTCTCTGCCACTCCAGACTTCCTCATACAATGCCACAACTCTTCTCTTGGCACCCTATCATAAGCTTTTTCTAAGTCCACAAACACACAATGTAACTCTTTCTGTCCTTCTCTGTACTTTTCCAACAGTATTCTCAGAGCAAACATTGCATCTGTAATGCTCTTTCTCAGCATGAAACCATATTGCTGCTCACAGATCTTCACCTGTTTTCTAAGCCAAGCTTCTACTACTCTTTCCCATAACTTCATGCTGTGGCTGATCAGCTTTATGCCTCTGTAGTTACTGCAGCTCTGCACATCACCCTTGTTCTTGAAAATAGGAACCAGCACACTTCGTCTCCACTCCTCAGGCATCCTCTCACTTTCCAAGATTTTATTAAACAATCTGGTTAGAATCTCTACTGCCATCTCTCCTAGACATTTCCATGCCTCCATTGGAATGTCATCTGGACCAACTGCCTTTCCACTCTTCATCCTCTTCATAGCAGCCCTCACTTCTTCCTTGCTAATCTCTTTTACTTCCTGATTTACTCTCACCACATCATCCAGCCTTTTCTCTCGCTCATTTCATTTTCTTTATTCATCAACTCTTAAAAATATTCCCTCCACCTTCTCAGCACACACTCCTCACTTGTCAGCACATTACCATGTGCATCTTTTACCACCCTAACCTGCTGCACATCCTTTCCAGCTCTGTCCCTTTGTCTGGCCAATCGGTACAAGTCCTTTTCTCCTTCCTTACTATTCAACTTCTTGTACAGCTCGCAATATGCCTTTTCCTTTGCTTTTGCCACTTCTCTTCTCGCCTTACGCCGCATCTCCTTGTACTCCTGTCTACTTTCTTCATCTCTCCGACTATCCCAAAACTTTTTCGCCAACCTCTTTCTCCTTATGCTTTCCTGGACCTCTTCATTCCACAACCAAGTCTCCTTGTCTTCCTTCCACTGTCCAGATGTCATACCCAGTACTGCCCTAGCTGTCTCCCTCACCGCATCTGCAGTACTTTTCCAGTTGTCCAAAATTGCTTCCCCTCCAACTAGTGCTTCTCTCACCTGCTCGCTAAATTTCACACAACAGTCTTCCTCCTTCAGCTTCCACCATCTGATCCTTTGTTGAGCTCTCACTCTCTTCTTCTTCTTTACCTCTAAAGTCATCCTACAAACAACCATCCTATGCTGTCTAGTGACACAGTCTGATTTCTTTTAGCTTGCATCTCCTATAAAGAATGTAGTCCACCTGTGTGCACCTTCCTCTACTCTTATATGTTACCCTGTGCTCCTCCCTTTTCTTAAAGTAGATATTCACCACAGCCATTTCCATCCTTTTTGCAAAATCAACTACCATTTGTCCTTCCCCATTCCTATCCTTGATACCATGCCTACCCATTACTTCCTCATCACCTCTGTTCCCTTCACCAACATGCCCATTGAAGTCTGCTCCTATCACCACTCTTTCATGCTTGGGCACACTCTCCACCACCTCATCTAACACACTCCAGAAATCTTCTTTCTCCTTCATCTCACAACCTACCTGTGGGGCATATGCACTGATGATATTCATCATCACCCCTTCAATTTCCAACTTCACACTCATCACCCTGTCAGACACTCGCTTAACCTCCAACACACTTTTAACATACTCTTCCTTTAAAATGACCCCAACACCATTTCTCTTCCTGTCCTCACCATGGTACAACAACTTGTACCCACCGCCGATGCTCCTGCTCTTACTTCCCTTCCACTTGGTCTCTTGCACACACAATATGTCTACCTTTCTCCTCTCCATCATATCAGCCAGCTCTCTCCCTTTACCAGTCATACTACCAACATTCAAAGTCCCCACTCTCATTTCCACCCTTCTAGTTTTCTTCTTCTCCCGCTGTTCGTGGCAACGTTTTCCTCCTCTTATTTGTCGTCTTTGCGCAGCAATTGCCCAATTTCCACCGGCACCCTGTTGGGCAATAGCACCGGTGGCGGACGTTGTTAACCCGGGCCGCGACCGATCCGGTATGGGAATTCGATTCTGAGTCTGCATAGTTGGGTTGGCTTGTTTTACGCTGGATGCCCTTCCTGACGCAACCCTCCTCATTTATCCGGGCTTGGTACCGGCACTCAGAATGTACTGGCTGCACACCCCATGTGGCTGAGTTCAACGAATGTTTTTACATTATTTAAATGGAATAACTATTTAATTTCCATCCATCCATTCCATCTTTCACCTCATTAAATATTTGTACCATTGAACTCATAAACATTCATTATTTGTATACAGTAAGATTCTAACAGGATGGATGCAGTCTGTCATAACTTTGAGCAGGTTTGCAAAGAAGAGAGAGGGAACAACTGCAGTGTCCAGAGGTCAAATGACTTAGAGAGGTTCAATATTTACGTCAGAGCAGGAAGCTCAGCGGGATAGGAGTTGGACAACCAATATGTAAACCTGGGCACAATTCCCTTTTGTGCTACCTGTTTGGGTCATTGGGACATTTCATCTGTGTTGACCTGGACTGGAAACCCAACCAGGGGTACTCATAAATGGTAAATGCTTAGCAGCTTTACATTTACAATACAGCCTCACAAACACTGATGTCAGCTGCCATTCAAGGTGCTTAACTGCACACCGGAAAGAACTTGGGGGTTAAGGACTTTGCCAAAGGGAACTGAGTCATTTTCCCATCTAATGGTGACTCATACAGGTCGCGAGCGCACCTCTTTAATCCCGAGACTATCACCTCATCGAAACTGTCATAGGCTCTCATCTGCATCTCGATGCAGAATCCGAGGATAACCATATGCACCAATGGGCGTAAAGGACTTACATGCAATTCAATTTTGTTTTATTTTGAGCTTAGTTTATATCATTTATAAATTGATTTTATACCTGTAGATGTCTCTCTCTCTCTCTTTCTCTCTCTCAGACACACACACACACACACACACACACACACACACACACACACACACACACACACACACACACACACACACACACACCCTATTCACTGCATACCCATCTTGATCACTTCCCTCTATTTTTCTATGATGGCTCAATTAACATAAATCTTTTCCACTGGTTTGAGTGGAATGTTAGTTTTCTTCTCTGATCCTAACTTGTCCTCTGACACGCCGAAACGGAGGTGTTCCTTTGTCTTGCTCAAACAGCAATCAGTCGTTACGCACGAAGCCTCCGTTCGGCTTTCCATGACAAAATCTCTTGTTAAAAGTGAAATCTGCTGGAAAATGGCTGATGTCCAGCTCTTGTGATAACGAGAGAAAGTGCACACGACGGTCTCGTATCCACAGAGCCATCAGCTTAGAAATGATCTGGCGTTTTCTGCCTCATCATCGCAGCTCGGAGCGCGGCGCGCCGAGCGTCCTTAAAGCCGTCCTTAAAGCTGTAGTAACAGTCCTTATTCTCTGTGAAGCCCGTAAAATTTTCACCGAAAGCCAGATAAATTTTTCAAATGGTTTCCAGGTGCCAGTCTCTAACAGCTTTTGAAAAAATTCTGATAGGAAAAAAGTCCAAATCATTCCACCATTTCCAGACAATGAAAATCCGACGAGGGGGCGGGACCACTCCTTCCACAAGGCGTGCTCACAGGCGAATGACATCACCGACAGGCGTGGAAAAACTCACACATGCACACGAGGGTTCAACCTTGTCTGACATAAAAACATATGAATCAAATCCATATAGTTTAAAAAAAAATAAAAAGGTCCGTTACTTTATTGACAGACCTCGTATTTATGCACACAGGTTGTCTGTCCGACAGGCAACCACACCTGTTTCTAATCCATCATCAATCCAGAATTCATCAGCCATCCAGCAGGTGGCAGATACAGCTATAGGATATTAAATAAGCAAAACAAAGTTACTTTTCGTAACTGATCTGGTGCATCAAAGTTCACCAAAGTGAGTTCTTATTATATGTCCTTTAAATTTTTATTGTTTTGGAGTTGTCAGAATGCCCAGGGTGATAAGCATGGAATTCTGCCTGAAGAGGGCATTTACGGATGCTTGCAAATATAACGTTTATCAGACTGCCCACCCGTCCATATGTTTCAATAAAATGTCTGATTTAATCACAAATAACTCAAGTGTTACTGTCAGAAGGCAGAAGATCAGTTTTGCCTTGTGCGCAACTCTCGCACTGCAAACTCTCAAACTGATGTCATTGTCATGCAACAATGACAATGACCTTCTACTGATATATTTTTTTTAATTAAATAAAAAATATTGCATGCATGGGTAAAATAATTAAAGAATAAAAAAAAAACCCACGTAAAACAAAAGTTATTGTGGGTCACCCAGTACATTTATGGAACTTGGGAAAGTCGAGCGTACATTGACGACGTCGTCACCAGTAAGATGTGGAAGCGATAATAAAACCTTGCGAAAACTCATGATTTTTTTTTGCTTCTTACAACGTGTTGGGGTCACAAAGTTAATTTATTTTAGCATGGGCAACTAATCAACTTTCAATTAAAAAGGAAGTAGGTGGGTGCTCTTTGGGGCATTCCAATGTGCGGATACGGAAATTAGTTTAAAAGCAGCCTGATAATGTAACTTGAGCAGAAAAAATGCTGTTGGATTACTGGTTGAAAATGTTAATTTTTGTAAATTACAACAGCTTTATACTGTAACATTTACAGGTTGTTCCATTAAGGTATGACTAATTTTTTTTTTCTGTTTTTAATAATTTTACCTTTGTTTTCAAACAGAATTGTTCTGGCAACCTTCAAGACAGAATGTCCGTTTGTTTTTTAAACTATAAAAAGTTTGCTTTTTTTGGTTTTGTTTCTTCTTTTTCTGAAGCAAAGTCTGTTGATCTCATGACTACATTTGCTCACATTTGTCCGCCTTATTACACAGTCAACCAAAGTTTGTCGTGGCAGTCTGACTTCTCCTGTGAGGGCCTGTTAAACCAGTTCAGAGTGTTCACACTGTTTGCTTAAATACATGAATGGCAACCTGAGCTCTCAAGTAGCTGCAGACCTTTGACTTCTTCACTGATAGTGTATTTCATGCGCTCTCAAGCAGTGTGCTCAGTACAGGCATCTGACAGCTATCTTTGATTCTATTTAGCAAGGATTTCAGCTGTGCTTGTCTATAAAAGGATATGCCACCCACACTGTCTGTCTCGTGCACGGTGTCTCCCTTGCTGTATCCGTCACTCTGCCGCGGTGACAGGGTCAGATAGAGAGAGCAAAGTGCTGAGAGGTGCGATGGGGTTAGTGATTTTTATTTTTTTGGAGCTGAGGGTATCCCAGCACAGAGGCCCCCAGCATGACACCCACCAGAGCTACACAGACCATTTGGTCAGAGTACTGCATCCCAGACTGACCACAGCAGGGAGTCGAGAAGCTGCACAGATATTCCAGTCTAATTATTGGTAATCAAACTGAGCCGTCGTAACTATGAGGTCTGGGCTGCACTAAGTTACATGGATTAAATGTCAAAACACAATACAGCACACAAGATCAATTCAAAGAATATACAGAACACTTAGGGGCACAATTTCTTGCTTTGTAAATGTCTCACATTTGATATTTTGGCCAGGATTCGACTGTTACGCTGCTGTACCAGCAAATGACAACAGCTAAGAGAAATGCATCAACCTAAATACTTCATTGAAACCAGATTGGAGCCTTGTCATTTCTCTTCCTCTCTCCCGCTGCAGCCTGCCCGCCGCCATCTCACGACAGCATCTCTCACAGTCCTCTGATCTCCGTGTCAACAGGCGACACCACCAGCTCACATGAGCCCAGCATGCATCAGCCCATCTGCAAGGCAAAGCGGCTACAAATGCATTTAGCATCGTCTTTGGCCGTGTTTATTGACACAGTTAGCGATTACAACTAACTGTAGATTTTTTTTTTACACCTGACAAAGTAGTTCTTGAAAGGTGGCTTCTGTGTCAATAAAAACAGCGTGTGAATCCATGCGTGAATATTAACCATGTGGCTGAGAATTTATGAGCAGCAGGTAGGAGTTCAAAGCTTCTGCTGACAGACTTGGCAAATACAAAGATTTATTTAACTCATCATGAATTGTCGACATGGTTTCTCAGTGGCCTCCTCTCTTGGTTTGAGGCTCTACTGATGGTGGTATATTAGCCATCAATGGGTCAGGTGGGAGGCTGCGCCGTTGTCCGGCTCAGGTACAAACTCATACAGAGGCTGTGATGACAGAATGTGAAGCACTCTGTGGTTACTCAGTGGAATTCAAATGCCAATCCCCCTACCCAGCACCATCTCCTCTCTTGCTCGCTCTTTCTCTCGTTTGTCATCTCTCCCCTTCTCTCCCCCACTCCCCCAGTGTTTGTCAGGGTTGGTGATTAGCTGTCACCCTCTGCAGAAGCAGATAACACCCCACACAGCCTGTTTCCCCTCTGGGAGCAAGCACACACGTAAAACAGGGAAACACACAAACAAAAAATCCAAGTGTGTGCACATGCATGCAAACTAAAGACACTTAAGTCTTTCATATGCAGTCAAGATTGCAGAAGTCCTTTTATTTTTTTGTTTGCTCACATCTACTGAGACTTAAGCCATGCTAATCCATATAAGCACTGTGGTAACTAGGGTTGAGTATAATTAAGATTTTATCACTCCTTCTCAAATTCAGATTTATGACACATGAGTCACTAAGTTAAAATTTACACTAAAACACAAAGAAACAACTACGTCATCAATGAATTCTTTATTAAAACTACCAAAATGTTAACCGATTTGCTTTTAGCAGATTTACTAGAGTAAATATGTAACTGATACTGGGCAGTAATGGAACGTAGACAGCAGTATATAAATGTGGATTCTGCACGTGTTAATGGTCATAAGTGCAAAATAAAATGAGATCAGCCACTTAAGTTAAATTATTGAATGCACGTGCAAGGCACCTATTTAACCAGATGTAATATACATGGAAGAGAGGGTGTCAAAATTCAACCCCTCGTCCTCGTGTCATGACACCTGGGAAATGGTAACCATGAAGGCCCAACAGGAACGCTCAACAGGAGACGGATAACGGGGCTCTGGTGAAACAAGAAGATCTCAACGGCAGATCAGGCGGAGGAGGTGATTGCTGTTAACCCAACGGCTGTGAAGGCAGATAAGCAGCACGGTGGCTTAGTGGTCATGGGATTGATTCCCACCTATGGCCTTTCTGTGTGGATGTTTGCATGTTCTCCCGTGTCTTGCGTGGGTTTCGTCTGGGTGCTTGGTTTCCCTCACACATTAAAAGACATACAGGTTAGGTGAATTGGAACGCCTCCCTTACAAAAGAGATCTCGATCTCAGTGGACTAACCTGGTAAATAAAGGTAAATTTAAATTCAAAAGGCTGCGCAGGTCCTCATAAGCCTGATCGTCTTGGATTTTCCCAGTCATCAGACCCTGGCTCTAAAGGTCCTCGACACTGGTACGAATTTGATGCACGCACTTGCACGCCTGTGTGTGCAGGAGAGTAAACCAGTCTTTAACGGGTGTAGACATGAATTGAGCATGGGCGTCGGCACGTGCACTGCACACAGAGAATTTTTGAAATGTTTCAAAGAAATCTTTCATGCATAAATAAATTGGCAACATTGCGTCGATCTAGTTGCCAAAACTACGTGCAGCTAGTCAAGTCAGGTAAAGACTAAATGCACAGTTGTGAAGTGGTTGTGTCCGCGTCACAGCATCAGAGAGCAGCTCGTCTGAACAATTATAATGAACATTACATCTTTCATAAAATACTTTTACCGGTGCACTCAAGAAGGACAAGAACATGCAACTATTTTACCACAGCCCTGACAATTGTAAACATGACAAATAATTACTTTTTTAGATGGCTCCTAATTGCTTGCTCCAAGCTCATTCAGATTTGTGAGCGAGAAACAGCTTTGGCGGGCGGGTCCTCTGATTCAGGAAGCGATTTTAGAGCACAGTTTTCAACAGACAACTCGCAGAGGAAACTGCTTAATCTGCTCCAAAAAAAATTTGAAAAATTATTTTATCTACGCAGCGTCCAGGAATCCAGCAACAGCGCATGGCAGCCAGTGGAACAAAGCACGGCGTCCAGCTGGGAAACACAGGGGTGGAAATCTTCATGACGACGTGCATGCAAGTCTGTGCATCAAAGTCGTTGCAAGTGTCGGGGGGCCTTAATGGATCTGTTAGATCAGTAGTACATTCACTGACAGATATGCACTTGTGCTTTCGTTATGTACAGACTGACACAGTGCACAAAGTTTTTTTTATTCGGCACACAAAATATTCAAATAGAAAAAATGAACAATTCCACTGCAACATAACCGAGTGTTGTTCCACACTGGCAATTATAAACCACATAGAAAAGAAAGCAATTTCCTATTTCAGCAATTTACTTCTTTTTTATCATGGGGTTTCAGCAAACTGCATACAGCTGGTGGAATGCAGCATAATTATTCACCATCTGCTAAAATACCATGGATGTAACAAGAACAGGATGCCTGGAAATAGGGAAATAGAGTTTATATTGCTGTAATGTGCAGTTGTTGCCTCCCTTGCGTACAGTTCAGATGTCCCACACAGACCTGATTTGTCTGTCTGTTTTTGATGGACAGTGAGGAAAATAAGTATTTGAACACCCGTGATTTTGCAAGTTCTCCACTTAGAAATCATGGAGGAGTCTAAAATTTTCATCTTAGGTGCATGTCCTCTGTGAGAGACATAATCTAAAAAAAAAAAACAAAAACAAAAAAAAAAATCTGAAAATCACAATGTATGACTTTTTTTAATAATTTATTTGTATGTTACTGCTGCAAATAAGTATTTGAACACCTGTGAAAATCAATGTTAATATTTGGTACAGTAGCCTTTGTTTGCAATTACAGAGGTCAAACGTTTCCGTAGTTTTTTCACCAGGTTTTCACACACTGCAGCAGGGATTTTGTCCACTGCTCCCATACAGATGTTCTTTAGATTTTTCAGGTTTGGAGTTTAAGCTCCCTCCAAAGATTTTCTATTGAGTTCAGGTCTGGAGACTGGCCAGGCCACTCTAGGACCTTGAAATGCTTCTTACGGAGCATTGTGTGGCTGTGTGTCTGGGGGTCATTGTCATGCTGGAAGACCCAGCCATGACCCATCTTCATGCTCTTACCGAGGGAAGGAGGTTGTTTGCCAAAATCTCGCAATACATGACCCCATCCATCCTCCCTTCAATACAGTGCAGTCATCCTGTCCCCTATGCAGAAGAGCATCCCCAGAGTATGATGTTTCCACCCTCATGCTTCACGGTTAGGATGGTTTTCTTGGGGTTGTTCTCATCCTCTAAACATAGCAAGTGGTGTTGATTCCAAAAAGCTCTATTCTGGTCTCATCTGACCACATGACCTTCTCCCATGCCTCCTCTGGATCATCCAGATGGTCACTGGTGAACTTCAAACGGGCCTGGACATGTGCTGGCTTGAGCAGGGGGACCTTGCTGCCCTGCAGGATTTTAAACCATGACAGCATCATGTGTTACTAATGTAATCTTTGTGACTGTGGTCCCAGCTCTCTTCAGGTCATTGACAGGTCCTCCTGTGTAGTTCTGAGCTTTCTCAGAATCATCCTTACCCCACAAAGTGAGATCTTGCATGGAATCCCAGACCGAGGGATGATTGACAGTCATCTTGTGTTTCTTCCACTTTCTAATAAATAATCATAACAGTTGTTGTCTTCTACTAAGCTGCTTGCCTGTTGTCCTGTAGTCCATCCCCAGCCCTGTGCAGGTCTACAGTTTTGTCCCTGGTGTCCTTAGACAGCTCTTTGGTCTTGGCTATGGTGGACAGGTTGGAGTGTGATTGATTGAGTGTGTGAACAGGTGTCTTTTATACAGGTAACAAGTTCAAACAGATGCAATTAATACAGGTAAAGAGTGCAGAGAGCCAGAATTCTTGCTGGCTGGTAGGTGTTCAAATACTTATTTGCAGCAGTAAATACAAATAAATTATTAAAAAAATCATACATTATTTCCGGATTTTTTTTTTTTTTTAAAGATTGTCTCTCACAGTGGACATGCACCTAAAATGAAAATTTCAGATCCCTCCATGATTTCTAAGTGGGAGAACTTGCAAAACCACAGGGTGTTCAAATACTATTTTCCTCACTGCCTGCTACACATGGATACATTTTTTCTTAAAGAAACAAGCATGAAATAAAGATAAACAAACCTGGCCTTTCCCATGAATGATTTTATTTATTTTTATTGTGTACAGCCTCTGTGCTAGAACAGCACTGTGGAAGAACACTCTCTCAAGTGCAACAAGTTAACACCAAGGTTTCAAGCTCGCAAAGTACAGACGCTTTCAGCACTCCCCAATTTCTTTGTGACCTTGATAAATTGTGCTGTGTGTGCAAACCTCACATATATGCATGTTTCCTCACACAATTCTGAGCACTCCGTTGGACAAATCCCAAATTACATATTCATGAAAGCAAAGACTAAAAAGACAATAAGCACTATTTTGCGCATTTGAAAGACATAATCCATGTTGCGCACTGTTAGCAGGTGTATTTGCAACTGCAAAGGTGTTTGCGCATGTTTTCACTTAAACACACCTTTCATAAATCAGGCCCTCTGTGATCAACTTCCAGGGAGGTGACTCTTACTCTGTCCACAATCGATGCATGCCTTCAGCCACGTGCAAGAAAAAAGTCAGTCATAAATGCTCCCTGTGCACTTAGATTCCATCCATGGAAATAAATGACTACTTTCTACAAAGTTTGAGGATGTTGTGGCACACTCACTGCGTCCATTTTCACTCGATCCATTCCAGTCAATCACAGGATGGCTATACGTTCAGTCAAAGTGGTGCTGTTCTCAAGACTCAAAATCCCAGCATGCCATGGGACACATATAGCAGTCAAACTGGAATATAATTGGAAAGCCATATTTAGCACCTCATACACAGTTCTGAATGTGATCTGGAACATATTTACATACACGGCCCTGGCGGAGGCATGCGCTCTCCTGAGTGCCTTCGAGTTAGAAAATGTACTAAGTAACAGAAGGAATGACAGTAATATATAAACAAGTATTTCTGAATGGATTTTACACTACATTTGGAATTGGGTGTTTATATGACGGTAAGCTGTTTTAAAAAAAAAAAAAAAACTAAGAAAAGTCATTTAATTATTATGAGCTCCTATTGTGAGGCACTGGTACTTGTCTGAATATGTATATATTATGTAAACACAACCAGAAACATGGGTAGAACTACTTGGAGTAAGTTGCTATCCTTGAAAAGCTCATTGTCAGTTGCTATGTGGTAAATTTTTGCAAAAATATGCTTTTTTTTTAAGGCTTGGATGAGAAGACTTTTAAGCAAACCACTCAAACGTCTGAGAAAACCAATTCACACACTGATACACACATACACAACTTCATCTAACACACAAGTCACTTGAATTTGTGAGGGATCATCAAAAGAGACCACACAACAGTAGAGGTGCCAAAAATGTGCTGACTTTAACAGACCTCTATGCATGCAGCATTTACAAACAAACAACACTTGGATGACTAAGGGCTGCTATTTTTGAATAAAATGTGCAGAGCCAGACAAGATTCTGCTGCTGTTATTCCAAGTTACTTCTGCCCTGTCTATTGTAGAGACAGGTGCTGCATTAGTGGGACAGTGTGTGCCGCGACACTACAAGAATTAATCAGTCCTTAATGCAAATGAGCAAACTATTCAATCAATAACTGTCCATTTTTCCAGGTATAGTTATTGAAAGGAAACACAAATCAAAAAGTGTCCAAGTCACATGCAAAAGAGATGGTAAAGTTTTGACAATGTGACAACGTTTTGCATGGAACGTACATACTTTCAAATTTGGATACTTTTAAAACGGTGAAGAATTGATGTTTCTATAATCCAGGGCTTCTCGATCCTGGAGTACCTCTGCTATGCATATTTTCCATTTCTCTCTGCTCTACTCACAGCTAATTACTAGATCAGGTGTGTTGAGCCAATCAAGAGCTGGCAGACAGCAACTCCTGATTAACTGACTACACCTGACATTGCTAATCAAGCATATCTAATTATGAGCGTAAGTGAAAAAGGCTGGGCTTTGCCTGGAAGAAATTTTTTAATAAATGTCACAAGAAACTTGCTGTGCATCTGCACTTTGAAGCAGATCGATCACCATTTACTCAGCATCTACTACTCAACACTCCAGATGCCCAAAAATTTGTATAAGAACTAAGTAACTAATTGAAGCTCAGAGGGGGCATGTTTTGACAGGATAGGTACCCTGAGCACCAAAGAGCTTCATCACTCTCCACACTGAGTGAGATTTGGGCAACATATGTAGCAAACATAAAGAATGAGGTCAACTGCTTAATTCTTAGTACTTTCAGTATTTTTGATCAACACTGTCTGATGGGCTTGAACCCAGATTGTGAAGTTTAGCATCACATCAAATCATTCCATAAAGTATCATTCCTGCATCATATTTTAGCCCGTGTATCTAGATATGTATCATATCCACTACTATGAGCAACAGGTTCGCTGTCGTGTCCCAAAACAGCCTGTACTCAAGGTTGTTGCAATGGAGCAATGTCTCCACCTGGTGGACATTTACTGTTAATGATGGTACAACAAAATGTTTTACAAAAGAGAGACGCACACCCCTATTATCATCGGCTTTTAATTCTCAATGTCACTACATGTATCATTAGCAGCCATTCTGCTCTGTGTACACCCGATCCCCTCAGATCTCAGAAGTGAAGCAGACAAGGTCCTGATTAGTACTAGGCTGGGAGACCACTTCGAAAGACCAGGGAATGTGGTTGGTTTCTCCGTGTACAATTGGAGTCTTGTCAGTAAGGGCATCTGATGTAAAACTTTTGCCAAATACCAATGTGGATCTGTCCCAGATCCACTATGGCAACCCTGAGAAGCAACCATAAGACAAACAACAACTACATGTATCATCAAAGGTATGATATAAGATCGCATAGTGATGGGTAGTCAACACACACAGAAATAATATATGTTTAACAGGGCAAAGGGGGAGAATATTTGCAGCTGAGATAGTTGAAAGATGGAATGTTCTACTCAGCTCAATTTCATCTTGTGAATGAAACATTACATCTTTCAACTTGTACAAATATTTTGTCCATTGGATGAATGGAAACATTCATTATTTTTACACCTAAATAGACTTGTGTCATTGATATATTATTTAAAATTAGGTGTTTCTTCTCCGCCCAGAGTTTACTCTGCCTGGCAGGCGAGTCATCGACACACCGCCGAGAACACAGATAGCCTCACAGAACTGAAGGGGAATGTGTGGAAGCACACATCTGCTTTTCTCAATCCAGTGAAAAATCGTGATAGGTCCTTGTCTAATTCTGTCATCTGACAGCACTTCTACGGACTCTAAAAATGTCCCAGAAAACACTGCGCAAGTGTTTCATCAGCTTATGGCATGCTGGATTTAGCTTCCTCTTATCAAGGATGCTTGTTTGTTTTTTGTTTTTTTTTGTAATGAGAGGGTAAAGGAGTCATTCAACAGAGCGAAACATGTGGGACAAAAATGGAGGGTAAATGGTGTCAGTCACAAAGTGGGCTACTTCTCTATGTAATTGGACAAATAATGTCACATGACATACAGTCACCAATCAAATGGCATGGATTTATTTAGTCAACATTTAGTATTGCATAATTAATTTTGCCTGTTTGCTATAATATTATTTCCAGTACGTATTCGCATGCGTTTAACATTAAATTAACATAGCAGGACAGGATCATCTGGCTCTGTTCTCCTTATGTCATCACCGCTGTCAGAATACAAGGGATTGAAATATAGCAGATAAATATACAGGCGAGTTTTATCTGTTGCCCCCTAAGCAGCTTTACTCAAAGGAAGCTTAAACTATGTTGGCGATTCATCGCATTTTTAAGAGTCAATGTGTCATCCTGAAATTGTCAAGAACAAGAGGTGATTTCTTTGGAGATGACATCCCTGTTAGGGGAGCACAAAAGTAGGAGCACAGGAGAGCAAAAGGTTGAAAGCGGCAATGAAAAAGACAGCAAGAAAGAGAGGGAGAGATCGCACGGAGCACAGAGAGCACAATAACGACAGCAAGACAAATACAGAGAAAGAAAGACGTATGAGATCGTGCCCCGGCCTCTGTGTACATATGGTGAACCGTGCGGGAGCAAAGAAAGACCAACACATAGAGATAAGCCCCTTCACACAGGCTTCCTTTTAAGAGTGGGTTGGCAGCTCGGTCTCATATCTGTTGGCAGACAGCAAAGTATGACCTCCAATCACCTGCTGATCGGTGAATTACTGGATGGCTTTTTCCTTTGATTTCCATTTATCACTCAGAATGATTTGTTGAGCTACGTGGAACACATACAGGAGGAACAAACAACACTACATTCATCACTGACATATAGCTGCTTGCTTTATGGTCAGGTATTGAGCCTCTTGAGCACAGCTAATCAAACTCCACCAAAACATTCAGCAACGCAATAATTTTTCCTGATTAAAGCAATATTACATATATGGCTGAGATGACAAATACTTGCCTTATTTTCAATCTAGGTTAAAAAAAAAAGGAAACCAATATCTACCTAAAAATAGAATAATTCATCCTAATTGATTGCATCCTGCACCGGTGGTTAAGTTCTGCTGAACAGGAATTAATGTGTTTAAAATTTTTGATAGCTGAGTTAATAAATTACATTGAACTTATCCAAAGCAATGCATTTTCTTTTCTAAGTGCCTCAGTCTCTTTGTGCATCTGAAGTGGTGTCAGGAAGAGCATCTGATGTGAAACCTGTGCCAAATCAACTGGGTGTGTTTGTCGCTGCTTGCACAATTTTAAAACTCAAAAGAAAATAGACTATTTTAGAACCCTCAGTAGGTGTACTCCACCTCTCACACAGTGATCACTGGGACAGGCTCCAGCCCCACCCCATGACCCTTAACAGGAATGAGCGGGTTCCAAAAATGGAAAGATGTATGTCTGCAGTTTTATTTTCCATCTAAAACACAGACATTTTATGTGTTCATATTCCTAGGCTTTGGCACAAGTGAGAGTGAACAGATTCATAAAGTCCATCACCTCCTGTTTGTTAACACCACAGCTTGACAAATATATATGCTTTCATACTGTAACTTTCAAAAAAGGGTATATAGTGATGAAATAATTCAAATTTGGTTCATTTCATACACTGGATCAGTGAGTTAAAAAAGATCTTTATTTTTAAGGGATTTTTCAGGGAATAATCTCATCATCACATGTCAGATGGAAATTAAGAGCCGGTGTGGATGAAGTTAGATGTTGCCTCACCTTGGATCTGGTGGCCACAAAGCTATTGTTTTTTTTTTAATCCTCCCAATTACTGACTGAAAAAAAGAAATCCTGATTTATGTTTTCAGGATTTATGATAGCCTCCACTGGCAAAGCAGGAATAACAATGGAGAGCCTCTTTGCATGCAGTTGTAGTTTATACATCTTATAAACCCACTTGTAAATCTCCAGAATATTCAGTTCAGATAAAAATGGTTTGTAAGCTCCAGTTATGAGTTGACTCAAGTGAAGTCAAGTTTATTTATGTATTACAACCCCTGGCAAAAATTATGGAATCACCGGCATCAGAGGATGTTCATTCAGTTGTTTAATTTTGTAGAAAAAAAGCAGATCAGAGACATGACACAAAACTAAAGTCATTTCAACTTTCTGGCTTTAAGAAACACTATAAGAAATCAAGAAAAAAAAGATTGTGGCAGTCAGTAACGGTTACTTTTTTAGACCAAGCAGAGGAAAAAAATATGGAATCACTCAATTCTGAGGAAGAAATTATGGAATCACCCTGTAAATTTTCATCCCCCAAATTAACACCTGCATCAAATCAGATCTGCTCATTGACACTGACCCTATGCCATGACATTGACCCTATGTGTCTTTTTGCAAGGAATGTTTTTGCAGTTTTTGCTCTATGGCAAGATGCATTATCATCTTGAAAAATGATTTCATCATCCCCAAACATCCTTTCAGTTGATGGGATAAGAAAAGTGTCCAAAATATCAACGTAAACTTGTGCATTTATTGATGATGTAATGACAGCCATCTCCCCAGTGCCTTTACCTGACATGCAGCCCCATATCATCAATGACTGTGGAAATTTACATGTTCTCTTCAGGCAGTCATCTTTATAAATCTCATTGGAAAGGCACCAAACAAAAGTTCCAGCATCATCACCTTGCCCAATGCAGATTCGAGATTCATCACTGAATATGACTTTCATCCAGTCATCCACAGTCCACAATGTTTTCCTTAGCCCATTGTAACCTTGTTTTTTTCTGTTTAGGTGTTAATGATGCCTTTCGTTTAGCTTTTCTGTATGTAAATCCCATTTCTTTTAGGCGGTTTCTTAAAGTTTGGTCACAGACGTTGACTCCAGTTTCCTCCCATTTGTTTCTCATTTGTTTTGTTGTACATTTTTCGATTTTTGAGACATATTGCTTTAAGTTTTCTGTCTTGACGCTTTGATGTCTTCCTTGGTCTACCAGTATGTTTGCCTTTAACAACCTTCCCATGTTGTTTGTATTTGGTCCAGAGTTTAGACACAGCTGACTGTGAACAACCAACATCTTTTGCAACATTGCGTGATGATTTACTCTCTTTTTGTTGTGTGGGCCGCTGAAGAGGAGGTACTGCTGGCCCACCACCACCAGATGGCGCCCTGCTTGAAGTGCAGGCTTCAAGCATGAGAGGGCGTCATAGCAACCGGGAGTGACAGTTGTCACTCGTTATCAGCACCAGCTGTCACTCATTCACATCACCACCACCGCCGGCCTGCAACTCCACCTCCCCGCCGAGAAATCAGCTACCATTCAGGTACCTTCTCTGCTGACTTAAAACTGAATAATAGTCTGAATGACTTTAGTTTTGTGTCATGTCTGTGATCAGCTTTTTTTCTACAAAATTAAACAACTGAATGAACATCCTCCGAGGCCGGTGATTCCATAATTTTTGCCAGGGGTTGTACATTTCTCACAGCAAGTGCACACTGTAAAAAATGAAATCCAACTTTTTTTTTTTTAAACTCGTTGCAATTGTTTCCACAAAATTTTGTTGTTAAATGGGAAACCAAATATACAATGTAACAATTTCTTACAATTTCTCTATCCCTGGTGACATCTAGTGGTAAGGCTTTCATACTGCACTCAAACCAATAACCGAAATTTACTCAAACAGTTCGAAGTGTGCGCTTGAGTGGGGACACCCATGGTTAGAAACAGTAACCTGCTTGCACATGACCTTTGATGAATTAGCTCATGTTATCCACAAAAGACATTATTTTGTTAGGTCCAGTGTCTGTAAAATATGGTGTGTCAGGTAGCCAACTGGTTGGTGTTAGCAAGAAAGCTAATGTTGCCCAACTTGAACAGGTAAAAACACATATTGAAACTAATGTTTCTATAAGCTTTTCAGTACTGTTATCTTATCTGTTCAGTGTTGTCAGTGTTGGCCCCCAAAACAAAACGTAGTTCCCTCTATTTCTCAAAAGCTGTGCCTATGTTGACCCATGATTTTTGCACGACCTCGAGCTGACTCAAGTTTGGCCTGAAGGGCTTTTGCAGCTAAAAAGATGTTTGGTTATTTGTTGAACTCTATGTTCTGCTTCTTGTTTCTTGATGTTAGCTGAGTCCATGTTTTATGGGTACAAACTTTGCTTGCTTAGCTGTACAGGAATGAAAAAAAACAGCCGACGTAACATGGTGATTCGACCCACATTTTTTTTTTTTTTTTTACATAATAACAGGGTATTGAATGGGCTGTAACTTGAAAACCTTGTCACTAGATATCGTCGAATCCTGCTACAGGCTGTGGTAAGTAAATACAGCTTTTCATTTAGGCAGGTCCCATACACAGTTTAAAAAACATAAAGGAAAGTATTACAATAACAAGCAATTAATGATCAGCAACAACAACAACAACAGCAATCTAGCATTAACAATAAAAATAATAATGGGAAACCGAAGAAAGTTTTGTATAAATTTTGTAGATATGATTTGTAATGATAATTTTTTTAAATGATTATTTTAGGTATATGACAAGCTAGCCACTGGATTAACTTTGGAGATGATGCTACATATATAATTTCTAAATATGCAAGATAAATGACCAAAATTTAAAAAACAGAGAATTTATAAAACTTAAAAAAAAACATGATGGCATTTGGCACCAACGCTGTCCCTATTTGAACACAAAATCGACACGTCTACTTAATACCAGAATTAAAGTGCAAGCACACACACATATAACAAGGGGAAATTCACAGTGATTTCCACTTAATGCAAAAAAAACAAACAAACTAACCTGTTTCCTTAGTCATTCCTTTTTTATTCTATTCTGGACAGCTGTGTGTCATACTGAGCAATCCTCATTTTACACATATTTTAATTTTCAGAAACTGTGTCTGTTGTCATGGCTAAGCAACAGGTGACAGCATCATGCATCCTACTGTTGAATAACTGAGAAGGACTTTAAAATTTAAACCTCTCTCAGAAGTGGCACCATTGAGAAGGGGCAAAGCCACGGTTTAGCCTGGAGGCCACCTTCTGTTTCACTGAATTGATCTCAGGATCAAATAGTCATAAAATGTCATGCTTGGGCTCATTTTGTACCAGAAAAGGTAAGCCTTCTGAAGACATTCATATATCGCCATCGATTCTAAAACACTTTCAGAGTGTGGTGTCTGTTCTCGGACTACACAAAAAGGGCTGTTTCCCAATATTTGCAGGTGGACTGTGAGGTCTTTACAACAAGTGCTGTGCCTGCAATGGTTCCGGTACCATACAACTCTGGTGCAGCTGGATATTTTTTGCGATATGACTGTCCAAATGTTTTACATAACACTTCAGTGGACATCTGTGTGTCGTGTGGTTGCAAAAAGTGTTGAACTCCAGGTAAGTACCACCAGTACCATACCACGTGTAACAAAGGGACACTGACTCTAGGGATCAGAATGAAGTGTGACTGTGACCAGACAGGAAAATAATCCACGTAATCCAGATCGAAGCCCTAAAGGCATTTATAGATTGAAGGCAAAGATTTTCTCTCCATCTCCATTCTACCTGGCTTACGTTTAATTCAACTCAATTAAATCAACCGTGAGCCTAGAAGTTCTCACAGAAAGCAATCATTCATCTTTGTGGCGAGCCACATCATCAGAGCAAAAAAAACGCTCCCCACTCTGCTCTTACTGCGTAGATACCATTAGTGCGTCCAATGCAGCTTTAGCCATGCTCGGCTCTGTTATAATTACTGCTGCCGACATCTAACAAGCACTTCTTCATGGCCTAGCCTCAATGCTACTTCATCCAATCTGATCATTTTGTCATAGCAGGCTGCAGTGGCATCTGTTGTCCATGTATAATATGCACTGAATTAGCCGCCACTGAGCAATAAAAACTAAAGGAGCAAAAAATCAGGACGTTAGCATGAGGGTTTGAATGCTTATCTTTAAACATGCAAAGTGAAAGTGGAAGAAGTTATCCTAGATAGGGAAACACACCCTGAGGTAAGTCTGTTATCTACTTTGCACACCACAGCTTTAATTTTAGACAATCAACACAACAATCAACACAGCCACGGCAGCTGTAAGAGATTGTCCTTGAGTAACTGGCTGTGACTGCGGCACAAAGCTCTCCCTCATCACGGCTATATCAAGTAGCTGCTTACATGAACACCCATCCAGCGGATTCATATTTCATGAGCTATGGCAAACACGCCGCTCTCACCAATGCCAATCTAGCATTGAATAATACATTCATAGCAGATCGGCGAACGAATTGAGAGCTTGACCCGAGTGAAAAGAAGAAAGCAAATAACCAGTACTCAAAATAGAAATCGAATTAATGAGTGGTTGTGAATAGTCAAATATTTGGTTTTGAATACTGCTCAAAAACACAAGACCAATTCTGTCCTCAAACCAACCTTTGTCTGAGTTCAAGGTTCCACATTAATGCATGCAACAGACCTTTAATGGTCTTCTCTGTGATTAGAGAGCTCACAGATGTGTAAATGATGCTGCGTTAGATGTGGCGGGTGAAAGCTTTGATCTGTTATTTCACAAGCTGGGTTCAACAACAAAAGGTGAGGAAATCCTGCGCTGCATTTAATCTATCAGAACCCGTCTCTACATATGGTCCTCCTCCACTCTGCTAGCAATCCAGCTGCGACATCTGCTCTACAGATAGACACTCAATTTCAGTGAAGTCACTTCTTTTAATTTTATTTCATGCACTGGCTATCATATAGCAAATCAGGCCAATAATTTAACTGCATTTTTTTTTTTTTTTTTTTTTTTTTTTTTTTTTTTTGCCAGAGTTGACTTTGGAATGCGTCTGTGATTGGGGGTTGCAGATGATGTTTCATGTCATTCGCTCATAGCATTAATACTCTCACTGCAGTTAAGATGCCTTGACACTTGCACATACGAGGGATGTCAATAAAGTATAGGTCCTTTTTATTTTTTTCAAAAACTACATGGATTTCATTCATATGTTTTTACGTCAGACATGCTTGAACCCTCATGCGCATGCGTGAGTTTTTCCACGCCTGTCGGTGACGTCATTCGCATGTGAGCACTCCTTGTGGGAGGAGTCGTCCAGCCCTTCGTCGGAATTCCTTTGTCTGAGAAGTTGCTGAGAGACTGGCGCTTTGTTTGATCAAAATTTTTTCTAAACCCGTGAGGCACATCGAAGTGGACACGGTTCGAAAAATTAAGCTGGTTTTCGGTGAAAATTTTAACGGCTGATGAGAGATTTTGAGATGATACTGTCGCTTTAATTTCATTAAAAAAATCTCCTTTAACAGTCGAATATCCGGATAAAATGCTGAAACTGACTTCTTCTGAAACTTCTCTGTTCTCTCACGACGTCCTGGATCAATAGAGCCTGAAATGTGGAGGTTTTCAGCTTGAAACAGGCTGACGACGGCGCCTGGGACCGCTGCGCGACATCCCGCTCTGTGGGAAGTCCTTAAAGCGACAGTATCACCTCAAAATCTCTCATCAGCCGTTAAAATTTTCACCGAAAACCAGCTTAATTTTTCGAACCGTGTCCACTTCGAAGTGCCTCACGGGTTTAGAAAAAATTTTGATAAAACAAAGCGCCAGTCTCTCAGCAACTTCTCAGACAAAGGAATTCCGACGAGGGGCTGGACGACTCCTCCCACAAGGAGTGCTCACAGGCGAATGACGTCACCGACAGCCGTGGAAAAACTCACACGTGCGCACGAGGGTTCAAGCATGTCTGACGTAAAAACATATGAATGAAATCCATATAGTTTTTGAAAAAAATAAAAAGGACCTATACTTTATTGACAGACTTCGTATTTAATCACCGCTCTGGCACGTAGTGCTGCTTACCAGTGAGTAAACTCGTAACTGTGTGTGAGCTGTGCATGGCTGCACAAAGAAAATTTTGAAATGTTCAAAACTTCTGGCATGCATTAATTTCATTAGCTAATCGTGAATGTTTCGCAACCTATTCAAAAACACTGCGTGTGACTGTGTTTCAATGGGTTTCATTGAGCGTAGAGCATCTGAACGATTATAACAAGATGTTACATCCATAATAAACATAATTTTACAGATACATTATTTAACTCATAAGAAGAAATGAAAATGCAACTGTTTTACCAATCTATTACAATATATATTATAAATATAAACCTTTGCAACAAAATTCCAAATGTGTTCTCAACCACCCAATGCGCACGAGACAACCTGCAGTTGTAGATAATTTCTCTGTGATTCTGGGAGCAATGAGAGAATGGTTTTATTAATTAAATTCTGAGAGAAAATGTGTCATTGGC
Organism: Thalassophryne amazonica; assembly: GCF_902500255.1. NCBI lineage: Eukaryota > Metazoa > Chordata > Actinopteri > Batrachoidiformes > Batrachoididae > Thalassophryne > Thalassophryne amazonica. The sequence continues at coordinate 91,558,068 of NC_047111.1, forward strand.
TACAAAATGATTATTTTATATAGCATGGCATCAAGCGGGACAAAGCGGATCGCATTGGCACAATGAACTGCGCGGCAGTAGGAGCCAAAAATTTGTGCAAGTGTCAAGGTGAGTTTAGTTTCATTGCAGTCAGTTTTGGTTGTACCTGTCAAGCTTCCTCGGAGAAATACTGAAAGTGTAATTACACTGGAATCATCCTGAAACTGGACCACCACCGGTTCTCAATTATACACAAAGCTATTGCATCGTCAAGTCAAAATAACATCAACAAAAGCAGATGAAATGTCACATGGTGCATTATTTTGATGTCACAATGACATCCCAACCTTATATAGAATTAAGAACAAATGATAGACCAATTTTGGGGCTGGTGTTGCAAACCAAACAGTCCGCCCCTAAAATTTGGTCCACCCTGCCTTTTTGGAGCTCAGCAGAGTCTCTTCACCCAAAGTGATCAAATGTATTAATGGGATTATTAACCATCAGATGACAAGTTAAAACCTCTTAAATCATTCTAAAATTAGTTTTAAGCAGAAAAGAGGTGATAATCTGTGACGCTTTGAAATGATGGATGCACAGTGAATGCATCAGCTAGCAGCTCATGTAGCTGTCGCGCTCTTATCGTTTCATCCGTCTTATGTTGAAATAATGCTGAATTTCTGTAGAAATGATTGCTGTACAAAAGCTTCAGATATCTGTCACAGATAGATGATGACTGGAGTGCGGTTTTAAGAAGAAATGAGGTAATAACTGGTGAACCGCGGCTGACAACGCATGCGCAGTAAAGGCAGGGCGGCTCGATTTTTTGGGGGACCGTTCGGTCTGCAACACCAGTCCGATAGAGGTACACTTCTCCTTAGACTTTAAGGGCAGCTTGAGTGCACACCACAAAGAATTTTTGGTGTGTGTGTGTGTGGGGGGTATATAAGTACAACCCATCTGATTCATGCTGTGCCCAATGTAACTGCTTCTTAAGAACCATTGATTCCGTGCTCAATTAGCAAGCCATTCCCAATACTTTAAGGTTGTTTTCCTAGTCTAGATCTGCTCTGCTGGCAAGAATAAAAAAAAAACTGCAAATGGAATGGCCTCTGAACATATACTAAATAAATATAGTAAATATATTAAATTAAATACAGCTTTACATCAAGTGCTGTGCAATAGTAATAGCAAGAACAAACAATCAACAGCGCACCCTTTGAGGTCAGGTTGGACATAACCATAATTATTATTCTGGCCACACCTGAGATGCACCTGTCAACTGTGTAATGAGACAAACTAAAAGTGAATTAAATAATTATTATTTTTTTCTTTTGCATGGCACCCAGTTATTTACATGAAACACAACAGCAGCGATATCAAAGAAAGGTAAGGTAGATCAAAATGTGATGCACTGAGCATACAGTGATGGGTCTGACAGACAGGGCTGCACATTATGTTGTTCTGTCAAATATCAAATGCAGTAAACTGTAGTAAATTTAAGCTGATACTGCCTTTATCAATTATAATGCATTGACATAGTGCATAATATGATAGAGGACACTGTAGTACGGAGCTGATTTGATGTAATTAAATTTAGCTGTGATTCAATATCGATTCAACTCAGATTTGATGCAATTTGATAGTTGTGTTTTCATGATTAAGGCTCATTAGTTTGGATTTAAAGGTAACTAAATTTAAAGTAAAACACAGTATCATTTCATCATTTGTTTTAAAATTTCCAACACTGAGCAAAATCCCTAGATATTTTGTCTAGTGTTACGCCAACAATTGTGAACATGTGCTACACACTATGAACAGTTCCTACTGCAAAAAGTAAAAGTCAGCATGCAATGAGAGCAGCATTAGCTGCTCATGTTCACATCTTACTGATTGTTCATGTCTGTAACTTCATCATCTTCAACCAAATGGCTTCATCAGTCTGAGACAGATAAAGAATCAAAAGCAATTCCTGAGAAAAAAATTTTTTTGTTCAATTGTGTTGTGATCCTTCGTTATATATTGCTCCAGAACTTTCAGTCTTTTTCATCAGTTACCATATTTTCTGGAGTAAAAATCACTTATTTCTTTCTTTTTGGGAGATCCTGCAACTTGTACTCCAGACATCTATCGAAAAATCATGTGTTATTTCTACTACTACTCCTAATAATAATAATAATAACAATAATAATAAGAATAATAATTAGGAGTAGTAGTAGTAGTAGTAGTAGTAGTAGTAGTAGTGGTGGTGGTGGTAGTAGTAGTATCATTGGGAATCAACACAGAAAATAAAATAAACTGCACTAATAAAAGTACACTCCAACAACGCACAAAAGCCAAAATTCAAGGCCTAATTAAACAAAATAATTTAAGTGAACTCGTGTTTTTATTGCAAACAAGGGAGCAGCCGAAGGACTTACGTGTTTTATTGTAGTGATTCCAGCATTCCAGGTCTGTCTGATGTTTTCTGTTGTTCAAACTGCATCAAATAATATCACATATGTTGTCCATTGCCCATTTGTCTGCCCATCATGCTTAGTTTTAGAATTTAAAAGTTGCCCCAGGGAAATACTGTGTTAAAAAGTGAGACTTATACTCCAGAGCAACTTATATATGCCTCCCCCACCAAGAGGTATTTTTTTTTTAAAAGGTGCTAATTCAAGTCAAAACAAAATCCCTCATGTTCTAGGACATTATCCATTCGCTCACCAATTTATTTTTCCCAAAATCCCCTCAATGTTTTGAGTTAAATGTTGCTATGTGCTAAATATTCTTCTGGATCTCAGTTCAAGAATATATTCAGGATCACTTCCAAAATTGAATCACTTATTTTGTGAAAGATTATCAATCTGCTCACCAAATTTCACTGAAACCAGTCAATTACTTTCTGACTTATCCTGCTAACAGGCAAACGCTGGTAGAAACAATACCTCCTTGGTGGAGTTAAACAAAAAGGGGGAAAAAAACATTTGAAAGAAAACAAAAGATCTCACAAAGATACACAAGGCCAGCAAGGCCCATTCATCCCATTCTAGTGTGCCTTAATTGAGAGAGTGGCAACATAATGAGTCGGACAAAAAAGGGTCAAGTGACTGACGGTGCCATCTTCGATTCAAAATAGTGTTTGCTGTTAATCTGTCTGTATGTACACCCAGCTATTTTATTTATTCGCTGAAAATGTCAAGTTGCTGTGCATTTGGAGGCACAAATAGACACAAGGGCTTCAAGATGTACAGATTGTATTCAGATCCAAACAGAAGAAAAATTTGGGAAAATAAAGTCAGCCGTGTGGGATGGAAGCCGACTTCATCGTCAAAGTTTTGAGAGATAAATTTATTGTTCAGTCCCATGTAGAGTAAAACTCACCTAAACGGTGGTCGTATAAACCAGATATTCGCAGTCACCGGACAAAGAAAAAGCCCTAAAGTTTTTGTATTGTTTTCCATGTAATAAACACTGTATATAACGGATTTTGTACAACGGATGTTCGCTCACATCGGATAAAATGTCCCGTCCAATCGCAATGTATTTCCATTAAACCCCTCGCATGTGGAACCGGAGTCATTTCTGTGATGAAATGCCTGGCCGTTTATTTTTTTCACACCGTGTTCAAACTATGAGCCGCAGCCTGACATGCACCTGTTAAATTAGACACAGCAAAAGGCTGTGATTTGACACTTTGCTGCTTTCACTGCTTCGACTGCCATCATATTTTATTTGATTACATTTTGACAATGGATGAAATACATTTGACAGAAAAACAAATTCAGAAAAAATTTTACGCAGTCATTAAATGAGGCGAACGTCCTGATTTAGGATTTCCGTAGATGTTCAGCGCTTCCTGACTGTAACTAATCCGTTACATACATATCGCTCACATCGGATAAAATGTGCCACCTGATCACAATAAACCCTGAACAGCCTGGACGTTCACAGTAACAGAGGTACAAATTAAAGTTCAGCTCTGACACTCCCCAATTTGAGGAAAGTGGGACCGGAGTCATTTCTGTGATTAAAAGCCCGACCGTTATTTTTTCAAACTGTGTTCAGACTCGGACCTGTAGCCTGACATGCACCTGTTAATTCAGACACAAATGGCTGTGATTTGACATTTTTCTGCTTTCAATCCTTCGTCTGCCATCATATTATGACAGTTTTTACAGTGTGCACACTGATTAAAATGGAAAAGTCCACAACTTTACAGCCCAAAGTCGGAAAAAAGAGGAAAATGTACAGCTTACCTTTGATTTGGAGGTGATGATTGTAGAAAGAAAAGCTTGTTGAGGGTCAATTGTCCATATATATGTTTGTCCATATATATATATATATATATATATATATATATGTTTGTTTTAATATTAGGTGATTTCTTATACTATATATTTGTTTTATGTTTTGTATGTGATGGTATGACTATTTGGACATTGGAGTCTGCAATAAAGTTTGACAATATATCCATTCAAAGATTTTCCATTTGTCTGCAGGAAGTGGTTTTGTAAACAATTCTTATGGTTCTTTTTTGAAACATGAATATCAGGTCTGTGTTGGTTTTGTATGTATTCCTCCATGCTTCCACACAGTAATAGTGTCTAAAGAGAAATTTGCACTGACAACATCCAGCCTTCATCTTAACTCACTTGTTACCAAGACATTTACAGTGATGCTGTGGTATGGGACATCCCCCACGGCAAATCATGAATAGGGTCCTTTCAAACAGGAGGAAGAAAAATGTTTACAATAAACTGAGAAGTGATCACACATTAACTTTAGGTGGCAGTTCCTTGGACCAATCAATGGGTGACCACTTAATCCATTGCTTCTTCTTCACTTAAATTTGCTAACTGCCTGAAATTCCTGATGTCACACCACATCATAAATTCTTTCAAGTGGTCCATCTGATGTATAGATGAGGAGGTGGACAACCAATATGTTGACCAAGGTTTGATTTCTGGTCACGCTTTGTGTCCTTGGACAAGAAACCTCACCGGCATTGTCCAAGTCCACCCACCAGTAAATGGGCCTTATCTGAAGAAGTAACCTGCATTGGACAAGTATGCCATCCAGGGGGAGATGTAGACTCTCATCTGCTTCACGCTCCAGAGTACGGGATAAGCACGGGCGCCAATCCGCCTCAGGGCTTATATAGGTTTTTACTTCTTCTTTCTATTGGTGAGGATTACTCTTTTGTCACAAACTGTTGCTGCTCTTCATTTAATCTTTACCTCAGAATTCCAAAGCACAGGCATAACCAATGTGCACACTGTATCAAACACACACACACACACACTGGATAAAACCATAAAGCATTTATCCTGAGGGATTTTGTAAAGAAAGAAACAGTACTTTTAGATGTACCAGCTACACAAACTTTAATCAATAGATTTTTGAGGTAAGAAATCAGCACCAACTGGGATTCCTCAGCAGTACTTCTCGAACATAGAAGACAGAGATGTCTATGTACCTGTAAGGGGATCCCTGGGAGGTTGCCTGCAACTATCAACATCAGGAATAAGATTTTGTTTTTCAGATGTGTCACCTTCTTCAGAAACATCACCTCTAGTAAATTCTGTTCTCATTCAAATATAAATGGAACAAAAGCCGCTTTAGACTTCTAGACACGTTACTCAAGGGGAATTCACTAACTTTTTCCCCACTATGGTGCTATTTTGCACAGTAAAAATGATATATTTATGCTTTGAGGATTACCTTTAAAAAAAAAATCCCAGCGCTACATTTTAAATGTGGGAGGTTTACTCAACTTAAGAGCTCCACTGCTTTTCTGACACACAGGGCTTTCATAGAAAAATGACAGTGAGTGAAGGTTTCTGCAGCATCCAACCTACCCTAACCACTCTGCCAGATCCTCCTCTCCAGAGACAAAGTAAAGGGGCAGATAGAAGCATTTCAATTTCATAGGGCTACACCCACCCGGATTGTGACTAGCAGTTTGGAGATGGGCATACAGTGGAAGGGAAGGGGAGGCCGCACGTCCATCAGCTACACGTACACCTTTATTAAGAGAGAAGACAATGAAATCCTACAAAGTGGACAGACATGTCTGAGTGTGGAGCGGTCTAAACAAAAGATCAGGAACTCTGCTCAGCAAAGCAGATCCAGAAACTCCCAGATGTCTATAGGCATCTGACAAAATGAATTACCAGAGTGAGAAGAAAATGTCCGCAGATCACAGATCATGTTGGAAAAAAAAAGACTTTTTTTCCTGCTGTGATTTATTGACTGTTAAAAAAAATGTTCTGTCACCCCATAAAATATTACTATGTAAGGTCTGACAGCTACATCATGATTGCCTTTTTCATATAAGTAACAGCATACTGAATACACAGGGGGAGAGATATTTACTGGAAATGAGAAGACTCCCCTTTCACGGGGAATAAGTGTGATTTCTTGTAATCGCCAAGTCCTCTCCTTGTGTTTTAACTCACATTCTTTCTGGTGGTTAATTCGATAACAGACTCCAGTTTGAGAGGATAGAAATGTGTCCAAATCGGAGAGGAGGAGGAAGAGGTGGAGGAGAGGGAGGGGTGGACTTCAGCGATCATTCACTGGTCACTAAGCATATAGTAGAATTTAGGCAGCTTTAGCATAATGCCACAGCTTAATGCGTGTTGGCTAATTTGCCAACAGGCTTGATGTGAACAATCTCTCTGCATGTTCTGGTTGGGCGCATGGCCTGATGGGATGGCACACCATTAGCCCAGTCAGACTGCAGGGCCCCGCTGTTAACATTACAATGTGTAGCAGAGCGTGACAAAGTGAAGGAGAGTTTCATCTTGCCATATTTGTATGCTTTCCCCGCACGCTGTGGTCAATGTGATGATAACAGATACAAGGCAATCAATATTAGCAAATAAAATGCTTTGCAATTAGAGCTATGGGGGTATTAGTATTTTCATAACACCCTCTATTATATATTCACATTCTCTATCAGGGTTGGTAATCACTTGTCTCAAACAGTTTAATTACAGCTCGGCAATGAGTACTTAACGTGATTACATGTTATACCTTATTGTTGCGGGTGGCATATTACATCAATTATATTAAGAGTTATTATTTTCATAAGAGTGCGGCACTTGCATGTGATGCAAGATGCCGTGAGGGATGAGTGACAGGTACTTCTTAAAGGCTTAATTTTTTTTTTTCAAATAAAGTAATCAATATAAGCGAGTGCACATCACGTCTCACCACACAGTGTGCTGTAAGGTCTTTTGCATAATTGTAATAAAAAAGTGTATTGGCCTGACTGATTGAATTCAGTCTTGGTAATTGCAGCATAAACAATGTAGTCGAGTGTCACAGCTACTGTGCCACTATGCTGTCAACAATCCAGATATTTTTCTAGTGTATACTAACATATCATGCAGATCCACAGCCTGCCGTGTAATGAGTATAATTACATGGTGCGCATGTGTTACCTGTGGGGATATCGCTCTCGCACACATAAACACAAACACACTCAGACACACATGTGGCTTGTGACACCCCCCCCCCCCCCCCCCCCAAAAAAAAAAAAGACCTGTCAGTCAAAATCAGCCTCAGTGGAAAAATCTGCAACAAGCGCCCGACGTCTCCGTGACACACCTCCTCCACCGTCCACTGGACGTTCGTGTCTACCCACAAATCCATTAAAAGAATACAAATGGAAAAATAACCCCTCAGCATACAACCTGCCTCATTTCCAGCAGCCACCTAAATCCCTGCTGATGCTGCTGTCCATCAATACGGCCACCCAGACTCTCAGCCCAACCCCAACCTTTGACTGACATTAACTGGCGGCTGCTCGCCAAGCACCCCCCCCCCCCCCCCGCCCCATTCTCAATCTTTCTTTCTTACCCAGTTGCTCTTCCTCTCCCCACCAGAAGAAGCTCTGCACGCTTCCAGGCAAAGTCAATGTCTATCTCTTGTCTTCCTTGTGCTACCCACATCCACGACACTGCTCCTATTCCTCACTGTTATGCCGAGCACACACACACATCCTAAGCATATCAGAGTTGTAAATAGTGTGTAGCTTAAATGACAACAGCCTTGCTTTTGTAGGGGTTGGGGGGAGCAGGGGGGCTGATGTGCACAAAGACTGCTGGCGAAGAAAAAATGTTCGGCTTCGGAGCTAAATTCCACATGAATGCCTTTCGCTTTAGTGTGCATTATGATGGCAATGGACCATATCATAGTATTTGTTTTGCTTTAGAGCTGTCCCTTGTGATTTATGTTCCCTGAGTGCAAATATTTCATGTCACTATACAAGCAATGTTTCTGTCATGGAGAACGTGGGAGGTATTCAGGGGCTGGATGTGAGAGTTAGTGTGTGTGTGTGTGTGTGTGTGTGTGTGTGTGTGTGTGTGTGTGTGTGTGTGTGTGTGTGTGTGTGTGTGTGTGTGTGTGCAGACATACTGGGGTTGGTGGTGAGGCACTTGTGGCAGTGCCAGTGTGTGACTGTTGGCCCCCTGGCTAGGCAGCAGCGCCTGGAAAGGTTACCCAGCAGAGCGGCTTTTGTATGGTAATGTGACCTCCAGCTCCCTAAGGAGTCCCAACACCTGCACAACCCCACCACCACCACCACCCTCGAACTCCCCCACATATTAACTGCTTTGCTGACAGGAACATAACTGCTGTTCCACCTTTGCTTGAAGTTCAACAGATGATGTGCAGTGATGTCATGGTATATAGCCACAACATTCATACAATACACATAGAATGCAAAAAGTTGTTCTTACCTGAAAGCCTGAGCATTTCATGAGATGTCTTTCTCATGCTATAAATGCACAAGATTTTCTTAAACTCTATTCCCACAAGAAATTGGAGACCTTCACAGGATTTTCGTATCCGTTCCCACGTTTCATACTCTTGAAATTATGTGGTGGTACAACATCAGGCAATGTGAAAATGGACATGAAACATCAATACACCAGTAGAAATATTATCCAATGATAATATGACTTAATCAGAAATTAATTCCATGACAATCAAACACAATCCAAAATGTGACCGACCACCAAAGGGTGAGATGGAAGGCTACAGATTAAAATTAATTTGTTGTGTCTGATCATTTCCAAGTTCATGTCATGTTACCCATGCCAACCAGCCGAATACAAAGTTAGCATGCCACATTTATAAAGATTTTGATCAGACACTTGTGTTATCAGTAAAGACACAGTTTGTCCCTTACAGGAGGACATGACCCAAGAAGAAGATGAGAAATAGAATGTTTTCTTGAAACAGGGGGTGGGGAGATGCTGGGTTGCAGGCTGGATGACTGTTCCAAATATAATACCCTCAAATATGACTTAGCTCCACTACAGTACGACACTGCCAGTTGGAAAAAATGGAAATGGATTCACATGATATATAAGCGTAAACAGAAGTTTTAAAGTATTTTTAAGCACGTATGTTCTTCAATACTGGAACATAAAAAAGATTAAAAAGCGATGAAAATGAATTACAACTTCATTGTACGGTGGATCCAGAAAGTATTCACAGAGCTTCACTTTGTCCACATTTTGTTATATTACTGCCTTATTCCAAAATGGATGAAATTAATCTTTCCCTCCAAATTTCTACACACAATACCGCCATAACGACAATGTGAAAAGGTTTTTTTTTTGTTTTTTTTTTGCGAATGTTCAAAAAATTTAAAAATAGCCTTTGCCATTCACAGCCTTTGCCATGAAGCTCAAAACTGAGCTCAGGTGCATCCTGTTTCCACTGATCATCCTTGAGATGTTTCTGCAGCTTAACTGGTTCACCTGGGGAAAATTCAGTTCATTGGACAGGATTTGGAAAGGCACATAGCTGTCTACATATAAGGTCCCACAGCTGACAGTGCATGTCATAGCACAAACCAAGCATGAAGTCAAAAGAATGCTCTGAAGATCTCCGTGACACGAATGTCTTGAGGAACAAATCTGGGGAAGGGTACAGAAACATTTCTGCTTCTTTGAAGGTCCCAATGAGCACAGTGGTGTCCATCATCTATAAATGGAAGAAGTTCAGATCCACCAGGACTCTTCCTAGAGCTTTAGCCAGGGAGGTGACCAAGAACCCAAGGGTCACTCTGTCAGAGCTCCAGCATTGCTCCATGGAGAGAGCAAAACCTTCAGGAAGGACAACCATCTCTGCAGCAATCCATGAATTAGACCTGTATGGATGAGTGGCCAGATGGAAGCCACTACTTAGTAAAAGGCACATGGCAGCCCACCTGGAGTTCCTGAAGAACTTTCACACCAGGAGAAACAAAATTCTCTGGTCTGATGAGACAAAGGTTGAACATTTAGTGTGAATGCCAGGTGTCATATTTGGAGGAAATCACGCACCGTCCCTACAGTGAAGCATGGTGGTAGCAGCATCATGCTGTCGGATGTTTTTCAGTGGCAGGAACCGGGAGACTCGTCAAGATTGAGGGAAAGATAAATGCAGCAATGTACAGAAATATCCTGGATGAAAACCTGCTCCAGAGCACCCTACACCTCAGACTGGAGCGACAGATCATCTGTTAGCAGGACAATGACCCTAAGCACACAGCAAATATAACAAAGGAGTGGCTTCAGGACAACTCTGTGAATGTCCTTGAGTGGCCCAGCCAGAGCCTAGATCTCAATCCAATTAAATATCTCTGGAGAGATCTGAAAATAGCTGTGCACCGATGTTCCCCATCCAACCTGTTGGAGCTTGAGAATTGCTGCAAAGACAAATGGGCAAAACTGCCCAAAGATAGGAGCGCCAAGCTTGTGGCATCATATTCAGTAGGACGTGAAGTTGTAATTGCTGCCAAAGGTGCATCAACAAAGTAATGAGCGAAGGGTGTGAATACATGTTTTCTTCGCTTTTTTTATTTTTAATAAATTTGCAATTAAAACAAATACATTTTTCATGTTGTCATTATGGGGTATTGTGAGTAGAATTTTGAGGAAAAAAATGAATTTACTTCATTTTGGAATAAGGCTGAATCCAATGAAAGACTCGTTAGCAGACTTTTAATGAGCCTTTCATTGGATTGAGGTGTGTTGGAGCAGGGAGACAACTAAGAGTGTCAGGAAGGTGGCTCTCGAGGACCGAACTTGGCCACCCCTGCTGTAACATAACAAAATGTGAAAAAAGTGAAGCGCTGTGAATAATTTCTGGATACATTGTATCTCACTACAGGCAGAATGGTGACTTATGCTGCGTTTACACATAACGACGACAAGTCATGAATGCCACGAAGTATACATTATTGGCCGCTGATCACGAATGTGATGATTCGGGGCAGAGGCGTCAGGTGTCCTCAGGAACTGCTGCAACCTGTTACCACATGTTGCGATTAATGGCACGTGTTGCTGGAGAATTATCAGGAACCATTATGCACGGTCAAGAATAGTGTTCCGCGTTGTTGCACGCTATTGCGCGTAACAGCGCATCGTTAAGTTCTGTCACGTTGTGAACTGTCTCCACACACACATATTCATCCAACCGAATTCAGATCGCTCCAGTTTTTCAGAAGAACTTTGTGACCGCGTGCATAGTTGGGCTCTGTGCCATGGAGTGGCGCAGAGAGGAGGAGGAGGACAGAGCCAGATGTGTGGCTTCATGCAGCTCTCGTCTCGCGCATTTTCCCAAACATCAGGCAAATGCAGCAGGTGGAACACCTGCAGGAGCGCTCTGAAGAGCACTGAAATTAGACTTTTAGCCGACTTGGAGTCAGCAATCAAACTGAATGCGGTACAGCAGGGTTTAATTGTGCGCGCACTTCTTCCTCCGCCGGACTGGAGGAGGTGCAGAGATGTCTGGCTATACGTGAGTCTCCTCTCGCTCCTCTGGCTCAGACTCGTTCTCCCGCTCATCGGTTACAACAGCAGGTGAAACACCTGCAGGAGCACCCAAGGAGCTTCAGCAGGAACTGTGGAACAACACTTGGAGCCAAGTTTAATTGTGCGCATGTGACAGAAAACTGATTCGTCGTGGCGTGCAGTGAAATGTGACGCCGCGTTACAAGTCGTGTCAAAACTTGACAGTTTCTGTGTCACTTCGTAATAACGCGTGACAGTTTGGGCTCCAAGAACCATCACAGGAACCACTACGAATGTTGTCACGTTCTATTAAGGATCACTACTCATCAAGACGGATCAATACGCTCAGTTGCGACCTCCACGACATGAGACGAAATGAGGGTGGTGTGTGACATTCGTGGAAGATTTTTTGACAGGCAAAAACATGGTCCACGAATATCAAGAATATCATGCACCAATTAAGAAACCTATTATTAAGAAACCTATTCAGATGCGTTAAGTCACATTAAGAATGTCAGGAATGTGTCACAAATGACAGAAAAATGACATTCGTAATGCATCTTGGTTATGTGTAAACGCACCTTTAGGCTCAAAGCAAGAAGGTCATGGGATCGAGTCCCACCTGTGGTCTTTCTGTGTGGAGTTTTCATGATCTCCCCGTGTTTGTGTGGGTTCCCTTCGGGTGCTCCGGCTTCCTCCCACATCCAAAGACATGTAGGTTAGGTGAATTGGAAACTTTAAATTGTCAGTAGATGGGCATGCTGTCCAGGGTGTCCCCTGCCTCACGCCATATGACTGCTAGGATAGGCTCCAGCCCCCAGTGATGCAATCTCAGATAAGCAGTTGAAGATGAGTGAGTGTGTGTCTCTCACTGCACCACTGACCTTAATTGCACTGATAGGAATGTAAACGTGCGTGCCATCAGCAAAACATCGAAAATGTAATCCCATAAGTTTGCAGTATATGACCCAAAGATGCCATGGCAAATGGAAATATCAGTGGTCCCAGAACAGAACTCTGAGGTAGCCCATAGTCCACAATACAAATGTAGTTCCATTCTAAAAGATACATTGTGACCTGTCAACCATTAGAGAACCTTTCCTGCAAGATCAAAATAAGTTCCAACTTTCTTTAACTGTAATGTGAAAGACTGCACGAAGATCTAATAACAGCATAGTTAGTAGATCCTTCAGCACTTTACTGAGTGTGTATATAATGATACATGCTGATCACAAAGGATCAAGTGATCACAGAGTTAGAGATGGAAATGAAACATCCAGGTTAAAATGTTTTTACATAAAAGACTGCAGTGCCTTATTTTACATATCTTTTATATTGAGCAAGTAAACTTTAAACTGACTGTAGGTGTGAGTGAGGGTATAAATGTATTTGTCTGTCTATGTGTGGCCCTGCAACAGACAGGCGACCTGTCCAGGGTGTACTTTACCTCTCATCCAATGACTGCTAAAACAGGTCCTTAATTGGAATAATTGTTGTAGAAAATGAATGAATGAGCAAGGATTTGTGTGCATCATGAAAACTTACCCAAGCACCAACATTCCTTGACAAGAGCACAACTCCTGATTAATGCAAGTTGTTTTCATGCATTTAGCATATCAATGTATCTATTAATACCCTACAAAACCACTTAACACTGTGAACATTGTTGTTGTTTACTACAACAACAACAATTAATAATAACAATAATAATAACAATAAGTTCAAGTTTGTGCTTACATGAAAAGCACATTTTATAGAAAATACCCAGTGAAGACTTCAAGGAATAGTAAAAATTACACACATGCATTGCATTTTTACAGCAAATGGGTTAAATCAAGAATCAACAAAAACAGAAAGAAGAGAAAAAGAAAATGTCAATAGAAACAAAAGGAAGAAATAAAGATGGCTGAAGAAAAAAATCAGTGGTTTTAATTTAGTGTAAAAAAGATTAAGAAATAGTGCAGATGATGTGCAGCAATATGCACGCTGTCAACAGCATTATACTGTTAAAAGCCCCCAGATGTAGAGACAAGTGGCTGAGCAGAGAGAAGGCTTTAAAACAAACAAATTAAATGAATGCCCCAAGATAAATTGTGTTAATAGTGTTCAAAGGACAAATTTAAGGCACAACTCAGCGTGATTACAAGATGCACTTGGATTGATCAGAGGCAAATAGTACCTTAAATTATTATCAAGCCCTGTTAAACAGAATTCACAGCATGCCGTAAAAGGGTTTTCACTTTGGAAACAGGCACTGAACGCCAGGCCCATTTTTTTGTGACATCAAAGTTAGTTAGGCTTATGTTACAGCAAATAAACTTTGAGCAGAAAAAAATTGACATCAGTGAATTGTATTGTCCTGGATATAATGGAAAGCAATAAAACAATTGGCAACTCCTGACGCTTTCAGAGGTCTGCTCTGTGATTCAAGATGACAGTGATGAAAATGAAGAATAACATACACTGTCAGCCATGAGATGACAGAAAGATTTCATCCTAAAGGATAAATACACATCTTGTAGACAGCGAGGAAATCATGTCTATTTATCCTTCAGGATTTATCCTATTTTTTCAATTTATTGCCACACTAAAGCTGTTAATGCACTTACCTCCCAACAAGAAGTTCCCGGGAACAAGGCAACAGGTGCCCCATTTTCTATGTGCATCTGGAGTTGAGTCAGGAGAGGCTTCTTTTCCTTTTTTGGCTGCTTTCCTCTGCATCTACGTCTGTCACACCAACCACCTGCATATCCTCCCTAACCACATCCATAAACCTCACCTTAGCTGCCCTCTTCTACTACTGCTTGGAAGCTCCATCTTCAGCATACTTCTCCCAATATCCCCTGGGTCCCTCTTCTCAGCATGTCCAAACTATCTCAATCTTGCCTCTCTGACTTTAATTAGGAAAGGCAACACAAATAAAATGCATGACAAAAACATGTCGTTTTTACACACTTTGCACTCACCTGTTTCCTCCCCAACAAAACATCTCACTTGTTGAGTCTGCCACTTAAATAGCTTTGTGCCGTGCCAACACACTCGGATCTTAACCCTCTGGAATCCAACTGCATTTTATTGATTTTACCATACCTTCATTAATTTTAAGGTACCTGCATAATGTATCATGCCCATGTGTTGCATATCAAAATGTTCAGAACAATCTTAACTTTTTGAATGTGAGACTTACATTTGTGTAGAAAACCACTTGGCCACCACCCCTGCTATATTAGATCAATGTATAAATGTCCAAAATGACAATATGCAATCTTGGGTGTTGTGAAAATTGCTGTCCATCACTGTAGATAACAAATTTTTTGAGTGACTGACACATAAGTGTCAACCTGACTCCAGAAAGGACAAAGAGGATGCAGGTTTCTTTGTAACCACCACCTCCAAAAGGTGACTTCATTGAGGAACTCATCCCATCTGCTGTTAATTAATGAAATCACGAGGTGGAGTTGGTGGTTACAAAGAAACATGCACCCTCTTTACCCTTTCTGGAGTCAGGTTGACACCTATGCTGACAAAAAAATAACACAAAGACTGCACACTACACATAAAGCTTTATTTGTTCCTTCCTTTCTTAATTCCATTTACATTAGGTTACCTTTTTTTGTAAAACCTCTGATAATCAAAAGACACCCATTCATTTCCATCACTAATGTTCACTTTTTTCAAGCAGAAATAACAAATGGAGAAGGATTTATGATCATATTGAAATAGTAAGACTACTGTAGTCACTTTTGTAAAACAGAAACAAAAAAATGTGGACTGGTAAAAAGATCTACTGTGCCATGCAGCACATATCAGGAGCTGATGTGCACATAACACTCATTTGGAGCTGTCTGGCTACAGATGAGTAAAATACAATCAGTTACTAAAGTTAGCCGGATGTCTTTGATCTTCAAACTAAATAAATATATCCATGTATAAAATCCAATGGTTACTGAAACTCTAATGCCAGCATCACTAACATGCACAGTTCTTGTGTGCCTTCCAGATGGCAAAATAATTCCTCCATGTGTGTTTACTCACAACAAGTTCATTTTGTGAAAGCCTGAATAAAAATGTTTGTTTTTTTTTTTGTTTTTTTTTCAGTCATGGAGAAGGCTCTGTTTGAGGTTCTGAGAGATTATTTCCGTGTTCTTTCACTGAGAATCTTGGACTGATACAAGCTGCGACACACACACACACACACACACACACACACACACACACACACACACACACACACACACACACACACAGTGACTTCACTCTGCTGAAAGAGAGCGATGGAGAGCAGAGAACTACTGGCCATGTGATATTCTCCGGCCTCCAGGATTAGGTGTGAGTGACAGATCATCTCGAGGTAAGATGGAAACTAAGAGGTTGTACTTTCAGGAGGTGGTCAAGCGAAGTCTCTATGGCATTCCATCACCGATCAAGGAGGCCAGCAATTGGCTGGCCCCCATGATCGGTGCGGCCAGGCGCCCCTGGGCCCACTGCCCCCACTCCAACAGGCAGAGGCTACGACAGACGGCACCCTGCCTCACGGCAGGCTGTCTGCTCGATCCTAGGGTCCAACTACGATCTTTTTAACTGCAGCAACTTTAAGATACACTATTGGAGCTAGAATTACTGTGGCTGCTGCCACCAGGCTTGCCCTCCAATGGATCCTATTTAAAGGATCTAAAGTGTACTCATTCCAATTACAGAGCCTCAAAACAGTCCTGTACTGTAATTCTTCGTCACTACCTCCTGAGTCGGGAGTCGGTAATCTGCACGCCTGCTGACTTCCTTGGATGTAGTAACCGTTTCTCAGGCTCCCTCTCCGAAATAGAACCCTGATTCCCTGTTACCCGTGGTTACCATGGTAGGTACAGAAAGTACCATAGAAAGTTGATAGGGCAGACATTCAAATGAGACGTCACCACCACATAGAAATATGATGAAAAGTTGACGTGGATACACCAGTGCTTCGATGGACATCAACGGGTTAAAGGTAATGACAGAGGACAATATCCATGTCACCCCCAAAACACACCCATGATTAATTAAAAGACTAAATACAACTCCTCTGCACCATGTGCCTTACTGTGTGCTCAGATTACGCACTACGTAAATAGCAAACTGGAGTTGGGTATGGTACAAACCATGCTAGAGATGAAGCCTAGTGTTGAAACTGTTGTGTCATGACCATGTGGCATATTTCTGCCCTTATTTGTTTGTGTCCAGATATTAGGTGAGACTGGCTGAGATGGGCTGAGTGGAGGCACCTGAGCCCAGTGCTTCTGCTTCAGCTCTAAAGGATCAGCCGCTGCATCACTCAAGCTGGCACTCTTCACTGCTTACTCATTGTTTTATTTTAGTTATAAATAAATGTTTGGTCCCAAACGCTATCTTGCGCTTGTGCAGTTATTTGTTACAAGAGAGGATGTCTGGTTTTGTAAACTGCTCACTATAACTTTTGCAGTAAGTTCACTCTTAGAACTAACTACAGGACATAACTACAGGACGGGAGAGAAAAGAGATATTTATAGAATGTGTTCCTGCTAAGAGCTATGTTCCTCAAAAAGCGAAATGCTGGGCAGACAGTGTCAAAGTACAGTAAAAGGTCACCCACAAAGTCCATAAGCTATTACCGAAATACTTCAAACCCATTCACTTTGTTAAGAACACATTTTGCTGCTCCTGCTGCTAAAAATGTGTCCAGCGTGAATGCTTGACACAAGCACCCACTGTGGTTCATGTCCTCTCTTCAGCACCAATATAGCCTAACAAAAGTCCACTCCGTCCTTCCATTCAGGTTCTCACAGAGGTTACCTTCAGGCTGGTGGTTTTACTTGTGTAAGTTAGCTGACCACCAACCTCCATGCCCGAGGCAGCCCACTTACTGAACTCATTTCACTGTCTTCTTCCCGCTGTGCAGCATCGCTAGACCACCGTTCCCACCACACTCACCCTGGACTTATATATGTATTAACTCTGCACAGGCTGCGGTTTCTCCTCAACAAATGCGTACTTACTATCTTTCATTGTCATTAAATAAGACTTGAAGCCACGTCTATATATGTCATGGAAAAACCCATTCCCCTGCTACACTTTTGTCCATTTATTTATCCATTAAAAAACTTAATTATGAATGAATGTCACACTGAATAATTCATGTGAACCCCAGCACCATAAATAAACAGCTAAAACACCTTCGCTTTCTCTCCTTCAGTGTTCCTTCAACCCTTTTAGCAGCACCGTACACTGTTGTAGGTTATTGGTTTTGCGCCCCCTCTGGAGGGTTCTTGCACACTTAGTTCTTATTAAAATCCCTACAGCATATAAGCACTCACACAATCGCATGCACACAAACACACATCCACAGGCCAAGGACCGTCTGCTGGTACAAACCATTTATTAAAGCTCCTGTGAAGGTCCTGGCAGTCAGCCAGAGGGAGACATGACTTTGGATCCCATTCATGTCCACATCAGCAGAGTAAAATGTTTCTAGGTGTTGATCCATGACAGCCATTATTGCCGCATTCTACTTTTATCACTGTCGAATACTACAAAAGGGAAAATAGGTCTTTTTGCTGCACTTTAACAGATTGTCAATACAGTTCATGCAATCCACGAAGCTGCTCAGACAGTTTATTTACTTTGAGGACATAATGTTTGAATAGGGGGAAAGCAAACCCCTCCCACTGTGATCTTATTTGTAAAAGGTTGCAATGTTCCTAAAACTGCATAATATCGTGAGAAAGTATAACCTTGAAATTTACCTGATCCAAAACACACTATGTAAGTACTTTTGACTCAACAATATTTGGAGAAATAGAGCATTTGTTTACCCACTGCAATTTACATAGAAAATGCAAAAAGAAAAGAAAAGAAAAAAGAAAGACACTTGTTTGCATTGACAATGCACTCAGGTAGATAACAGATTTATCAGAATTATCCTAAGAGTATCAAAGTGAATTCCTGACTGGAATTTTGGGAAAACTGGTCTTTGGCTTAACATATAAAAGCTACAAGGAATTTCCATAATGTGATATATATCATCTGCTTTTATGAGAACAACATTAATACTCTAATATTGGTTTCAGATGGACTCTTTCCCCCTATAACTGGGATTAACAATTTGTGATTTACACTGCAAATACATCTTAAGATTTTTAAGTTTTAAGCAGAGCAGAATTTTAACAAAAAATGTAGTGCTTGCAAATCTGCATCCTCACTGTATTTACACACAAGTTATCTCAAGTTGGATGGCGTGATGATTTATGGAAATATGCACCATAATTATCATATTTCTATGTTGTCCCATTTATAACCAACCAACCCTAAAGTTAAATCAACATGCACATTCTCGCGGGGGGTGTCAATGATCAAACTATCAAATGTTTAATACATTTAAAAACTAAAAACAAAGCCACTGCCACCACAATCAATCACCACCACAGCTCTTGATTGACTGAGCTCACCTAATGTAATTAGTTCGCAGTGGGTGGAGCAAAGAGAGTTGGAAAACGCAGTATAGCTGAGTGGTAGGGGCAGTTTTGGTGACTACTGCCATACAGGGAATCTGTGGTCAAAGTATGAAGTGTCCATCATGCATCATTAATGAGTGTTGATGAGTGTGTGGATACAAGAATTTCTCTATACACAGGCACAAACATTATGGCATAAAACTCGTTTCCACCACAAAACCCTATGGGTCATTTTACGGGGTTTGACACCTTTACATGTGTCTCCACCATAGGGATTGCCCCTGAGAAGTGATTTTTGGGAATCTTTTTTAGGGTTGGGTAAGGAAAGTTCCCACTGTGTGGTGTTTACTTTTGAGCAGCCCCTGAAATGCCGCTGAAAGGGGCTCAATGCTGACTGGTTGAACTCACACACCAACACCAAGTGGCATTTGTGAAAGTGAAGATATGAAACTACTAAAAAGATAATTGGTATTTCTAAACCACTAACACACCTTTCATTTCAAACTGGTCATTTTCCTAATAGCAGTGAAACGGCCAACGTTATTCCACTGTACAAAATTGGAGATATGCACCAGTTCACAATTTATAGACCCGTCTCTCTGCTCCCACACTTCTCAAAAATGTTAGAAAACTTTTCAATAACAGACTTGAGAGTGTCATTGATAAGCACAATTTACCTTCTGACAGTCAATTTGGATTCAGAAGAAGCCACTCAACATCGCAAGCTTTAACAGAACTCACTGAAGTAATCACAAATTCCATAGACAAAAAGAAAAATGCTGTTGGGGTATTACTTGTTTTAAAAAAAGGCTTTTGACACAATAAATCATGACATGTTACTTCATAAATTGGAACTTTATGGGATAAGGGGGATAGTTCTCAAATGGGTTGAAAGTTACCTGAGGAACAGGAAACAATTTGTGAAGATGGGGGCATATCAATCAAGATGTTTGGTCATTGTCTGTGGCGCCCCCAGGGGTTGGTGTTAGGCCCGAAACTTTTCCTCATCTACATCAATGACCCATGTAAAGTGTCGCAAATACTGAAATTCATTTTATTTGCCGACAACACAAATATTTTCAATTTTGGTCAGAATGCACATCAACTTTTAGACACAGTCACGTCAGAATTTGACAAAATGAAATTATGGTTATGGTGTTTGGCTGTAGTAGACTGATCAATTGCAGATAAAAATACAGGCTGTAAACACAGAAAGATATTATGTGAAACAAAATTCCTTGTAATGATGATAGATGACAAAATTTGCTGTAACCGCACATTAAGTACATCCACGCTAAATTATCTAGAAGTATCGCAGTTATGGCAAAAGCAAAGCACTTCTTGGATAACAAATCACTTTACTTTATACTGCAAAAAAGAGCCATTCAAATTGTTCACAATGTTGGGTTTCTGGATCATACTAATGCGCTATTTTTAACATCTGAAATACTAAAACTCACTGTTTATGTATGAAGTCCGTAATAATTTGTTACCTAGGAACTTAATGACAACGTTTCACAAAAGAGACGGGGTATAGTTTGAGGGAAACAGTGAATTTTAAGACATTCAATATTTACAGATATTTTCTGTGATGATGCATGGCATTGTTACAACATGTTTTTATGGTGAAAACAGAGGCAAACTTCCACACTATGGACCATAAAGTTCTCACACCGCACATAACATATCACAAAGTCCTCACTAACGTTGAATGCTAGCGACAGCTAGCACTCGCATAAGACATTTCCTGTCAGTACAAAACTGAGAGGGCCAATTATGATCCATCCCTGTAAACGTTTGTGAAATATGGAGAGTAGGCCCGAGTTCCTATGGTGGAAACAGGCTTGTAGTTAAAAGCTACAGTGACAAGAAAACAGAACTTAAAGTAGACCTGAATTGAAATAAATGTGGTCAGATCTCAGAAAGAAATAGCTGATATGTATTTATAAGACCCTTATGAATGTAGTAAAGTAAATCTGTAAGCCCAAATTTATAATTCAGCGGAGAAATCTTTGTTTAAAAATTACAAAAATGCAGCTAAAATTTGGCCCTCCGTGAAAACTGTTTGTACATCCGGGACATTGCAGTGACGTGCGACAGAAGATGGAGCGCTAGCGCCTTCAGTCCGGTCCCGCATTGAAATTGATTTTATCTGTTTCTAATGTTACTGTTATACACATCCTGGTTTCAACATCCAAAAGTAAGCTGCAATGAATGTGAGATACAGCTCTGCATGCTCAGATCAGCGGCGACATTGACAGCAGGCGACGTTCTTCCCGACGCCTTGCTCTCACTGGCTGTGATGTGCTTACCGAGTCTGCGGGCTCAGTAAACGCCGCAGCGGGCCACTCACACCGCCCCCATGTCTGCTGTGCAGCCGGCACCACATCCCTGTCTACTGAATGGACAGTGCCAACAAGTCCAGAGACTACGCTCACTGTTTTGATGCGGAGCGGCCGGCCGCCTGCAAGGACAGACTTCTTGCGGAAAAATCTGGAGCGGTCTCGGTAATCACAGTCGCAGCGCTCCATGGCCGCTGAGAGAGGTTTGTATCTTTTTAATGACTTGGATTCTTTGCGGGTCCCGCATCCGTACCCCGCAACGGTAATACCGGAGGCTAAAGACAGTAGATTTTCAATGCAACACCACTTAATCAAATGGGCATATGAAAAAGTCCCCAAAAATAATTTTCAAGCAAAAGTAAAAGAAATGTATACTCACCAAACGTACCGGAAGACAATATGAAGTTTTTAAAAAAGTCGATCCTTCCGTATAAGACAATAAAAAGGTGCTTTTGTAAGAGATGCAAACTGATGTAAATCCACAAATTACAGTTGGCGCGCACAAGGCATGCTGGGATAGGGTCTTCTCTCTTACATCTCGGCAACGTACCGGATGTGATGACAGTTTAGCGGAGGGCCAAATTTTAGCTGTAAATTTGTCATTTTTAAACGATGATTTCTCCGTTGAATGACAGATCTGGGCTTGCAGATTTACTTTAATACATTCATAAGACACTTATGTGTAAATATAAGTCATTTTTTGGTCCAAAGATCTGACTGCATTTATTTCAATACAGGTCTACTTTAAAGTCTCCAAATTAAAAAGGGAATATAATGATGACAAACTGAAAATCTGGCAAACTTTCCAGCACCAGTTCCACTTTGGTGCCACTATGCAATGCTTATATAATATACTGTAGACCTGTCTGCCACCTGCTGGACCGTTAGTGGGTGCTGGATTGATGATGGATACACTGCATCTGTGCACCCATTGGTGCACTGATCTAAAACTGAAGTGTGGTCAGCCGAAGAGCTGACGTTTCCATCATCCCTCACAAGAAAGTGTTTACACTTTGAGCATCTAAAAGCAGGTCAAATATTTAGTGCCGTGTCTTTGCGGTATTTTAAGTGAGCAGCATTTAGATGCGCCACGCATAAGTGGGCTTACAACATGTACACTATTTACAGCAATGTGCAATAATATTAATATGAACAAGAAACTGAATTAAACACAAAATATACCATATTTTCCTTAGTATAAGTCACTGTTTTGCTAGTTTGAAAAGCCCTGCAGTTGGCGTGCGCAATGCATGCTGGGATAGGGTCTTCTCTCTTACGTCTCGGAAACGTCCCGGATGTGATGACAGTTTTGCGGAGGGCTAAATTTTAGCTGTAAATCTGTCATTTTTAAACAAAGATTTCTCTGTTAAATGACAGAGCTGGGCTTGCAGATTTACTTTACTACATTCAGAAAGATCTTATGTGTAAATATGTCATTTTTTGGTTCAAAGATCTGACTGCATTTATTTCAGTGTAGGTCTACTTTAACAGTTGGATCAGAATCCAACTGAACTGAACTGTTGGCTTCATCATCATGACAGTATGCAAGGAATTATTTGATGGATCTGAAACCCAAATACACACACAGCATAGCCAGTACACACAGCAAAATATTATCAACAAGAAAACAGCTGCCCTTCCTACTCTGATTAAATTTGGTACCTCCAGTTATTCCATCTCTCTGCACTAGCAGCATATGCAACCTTACACTTGCCTGCATTCAGAAGAAAAGTATAAATGGACTGAAATCATTAACACAAATTATTACCATAGTGACATCAGGTAACACTATCAATTTATTCTTCATTCACTGAAAGGCATACATCATACTAAAATCAAAATTGCAGAGAGGGAGCAATTGTGCAGCTCAGGGGTGCCGTAATCATTAAGGAGCATGAAACTATACAATCCTCATTTACAAATTCTGATCTACAACAAGGTAGTCTGTTTCTGCGGTCAAAAGAGGTCTAATGCATTTGGTAGAGGCTGATAACGGTGCTTCACTTTCAAACTCAGGGGGAATTACAGGGCTGCAGAGAGGAGAAGGTCTGAGTGCTTAGTTAAAACCAGGACTAAATGGTATCTCACACTCACATCCTCCCTGATCCACGCTCGCTGAAGCCACCTGATCATTTCGAGTTTGGTCCATTTACATATGCACATGACATGGTCAATCATACTGTATATTGTGCTTGACACAAATCAATTGTACAGCCAAGGGCTGCTCTGTTTATCTGTTCCCCCTGTGCAGTGCTGGTCTCTAGCCAAGCCTTACCTGGATTGAGAGATATGAGGATGAAACGACTGGGTGCACTGAGACCACAGCCGTGGGGCAGAAATGTAAGTGAAGGGATGAACATGTTCACATAATACTTTACACAGGATGGGGATGGAACCTCTCTGGGGAGGAGCAAGGCAGCAAATAATGTACGAGTGCCTATTAGCTTTTCCGATTTGAGAGGCTGTATGAGCCCTCCATGATTAATTTATCTGTTAAACATAAGGACTCTGCCTCACAGCACTTACTGACTTCACTCTCTCTTCTCATTATATTGCCCTGGCTAAGTGTGTGTCTGTGTGTGTGTGTGTGTGTGCTACTCTTTTAACATGCCAAGCCAGCACGTCCACCCCAGCCAGTCTTCGTGTCCTATTCTTGCCCAGTAACTACTTCCACAGAAGAAGGGAGGAAGTGAGCCAGCGCTCCCCTATGTCAGTGCGGCACAGCGTCACCTGGCGCTCTTCATCACCTTCACAGTGAAGACTAAATATGAACATGCATATGAATATATGGAAAAACAGAAGGAGTGGTTATTGTTATTCACCTGCATGCACTCTGCAGAGCCTGCAAAGTCTTTTTTTCCCACTTCACCCTCTTTCTTTTGAGTTCTGCTGAGCAAGGGCTTTCTGACAGAACATCTGAGGCAGGGCAGAGGGGAGTGGGAGCACAGGTGTTACGAAGTGGCTCTTTTACTGAGAAAAAATGACCTGTGTCTGCAAATGCCCCCTCTGTCTGTCTTCGGAGCCTCCCGTGTGCACCCTGTGCCCCTTTCTTCAGCGGCTACCATGCTGGCATAACGATCAGCCATTTGCCCAGATGGCGGACAGCAGGGGTCCCCTCCTCCCCCCGCCACATTTACTGTGTCAGTGATGTGCTGCACCGCCGAGTGCGTCTCCAATGCAGATGTACAAAAAAACATCTGATCCTCTTGAAACCTTGTTTTTGCAGCCCTATCTTTGTTATTTTATCTCAAACAAAAGCAATCTCGAGAGCATCAGCAAAAGTAACAGCAGCTGATTCAAAGAATTCACCAAAATATCCGGACAAACACTTCTGACTGATGTAAAGCTGTGCTAAAAGTATGGCAGGAAGGGGTCATAAACAAGCCAATATGCTCATGTTTTTCCTGATCAATCTGAAGCAAGAAAAAATATTCAAATGAGAAATCAGTTCTTCAGAGACAATAAGCTTCTTTCTCTCAGTAAAATTCAGGCCAGTACTTTTTATTCCTAGCCACCCACTCATTCTTCAGATATGATGATGCTGTTAAGCCGAGCTCCCATTTGGTGTTTCACAGTTGTGATTCTCACGCCGCCTGGTGGTCTGTGACACACCCAAGCGGTCGGTTTGAGCAGAGTTCCGGTGTCAGGAGCTCAGCAGTCACAGTGTAAACACATCTTGAGAAGTATGGACAATAAGACAACATCGGGGCACAGCAGAAGTCCATCACAGGTGCTACACCTCCTCTAGATAACCCTCTCAACTTGGGAGAGGTGTATAATCATCATAATCGCCCGTGAACTCGCTAAATTAACGCCATCCACATCCTCGCTTTGCCATTGTTTACATGTGCTGTGAGACAGCAGAACTCTGGTGCACCACAGTGCATTCTGTGAAGCGCAGGCGGCCGCCAGGGTCATTATGGGAAACACCGAAGCACCGAATTCCAGATTTTTTGGCCCAAATTTGTGTCCCAATTCCAAAGATAAGGAAATCAGGCAAAATTCAACAGTAATCAAAATTTGCATTCCATAGGACCAATGTTAGCCAATTAGTGCTGACTACCCCCGAATATGGACATGGCCCATGACATAAGTACCTGTGAGCATGCACACAAATACTCCATACAGCCTATGTGTGGTAATCTCTACACTACTTCTTACCGCACTTTTTTATTTAGCTAAAATGTTAACATCTCAAAACTGTCTTCTGCTGAAGCAAAGGGTCAACACTCTGAGACTGCTTGAGCCGCCTTCTTCAAAAAAAACGCCAGAGGGAATTTTTCCTTACAACTGTCGCCTATGTGCTTCCTCAAGGGGGTTGGTAAGGTTAAACCTTACCCATGTGAAGCTTCTTGGGGCAACTTGGTGAACTTTCTGGGGCAACATGATGGCGCTATGTAAAGAAATTTAATTCAAGAGTGCAACCTGCTATTCATGGTATTTATGTTGTAAAGGATCAGAAGGAGGCTTCTACTCAAGGAATGGTAAGTTCCTATCACTGCATCTTCTACCTACATGTCCACCAACCAGATCATGTACTTTTGTGACACAGACATCATACATGTGTATGATATGTATGGGTGTGACAGAATGATGTGTGGAGCTGTGTGCCTCTCGAAGCTGCTGTGCACCTCTTGGAGTTGCTATGTGCATCACAGAGTGCCCCAGTCTTCCCCCTCTCCCACGTGCACAGCCACTGCACACTGTTGCGAATAATCACATACAACTCCGGTCAATGACAATGCTGAGCGCCCACACCAAAAATGAAAAGAATCTGCAGTGTATTTTAATTTGCATTTCCAAAACAGAAAGCTCCCAGTTCAAAACCACCGTGTCCATTTTCCACATAATGTGGAGTTGTGTCGGGAAGGGCATCCGACATAAATCTTGCACCACATCAACATGCAGCACCAAATCAGATCTGCTGTGGCAACCCTGAACATAAAAGGGAGAAACTGCAAAAACATATCTTGACTCACACAATTAAAACCAAAGCCATCGAAAATATTAAGATCATCTGCACAAATTACATCAGATTATTCACGTTTTGTGGTTCAAGATGTATCCTGACATCAGTGTTTTATGCTATTTCTTACAACAAATTACATACATTTTCGGGACCCCATTTGGTATCCACCCCCCCCAACCCACCCATTCAAATAAATACACAATCGAGTGTCAAATACTGGAAATGAAAGCTCACCTGTAATCTCAGCTTCAACACCTGTTTGTTCTGAAACCTAACAACACAGGTTACAGAGTGACAGTGAAGTCAAAAACCAGGGATGCACTGATACCACTTTTTTCCACACTGAGTACAAGTACACGTACACACAATTTTGGCACTCGTCGATACCGATACGAATATTTAATCCTTACAGCTTTATGAAAACTTTGAAAACATGTTTTATCCATCAGTAGTTCCTTACTTTTTGACTATAACTGCTACCAATATCATTAGCATCGTTTTTATTCACAAACATTTCACCTAAATCATGTAACTTCATTTTTTGACTACAACAAATTGTCATTTAACATGAACCTTGTGTTTCTTAACAAACATGACACTGCCAGACATCTCACTGAAATGTAACCTGTGGACTTCAGCACTACAAAATATACAACACCAGGAACTGAACTGAAACTGTCCATCAATAACTTTGTTTATGTCTGTGAGGACTAAAAGCCTTTTTTTTTTTTGAAAATGTGAGGGGAAGATTCTTTTTAATGAAAAGAAGCTCCTCTTTTTTATCAGTTCTTTTTTTCATCTACAATGTGTGACACTGGGATAAACAGCCTTTCACAATCAACACTATTTTTTAACTTTTAATTACATATGTACCGGTAACATACACAAATACAAACTATATTTTTTTTTTTCCAAAGGTGGAACATGTAATATTGATGAGCACGGCGTGCGTGCACACGCACACACAGTGTTGTGCGACATTTCAGTGACACGCAGAGGCAAAACAGAGTAATTTTAACATTATTTTATTTTTTATTTGTGGATCATGGGATAATTTCCTCGCATTTCGACAGAACAGAATGAAGCCTGTGGCAAATGAGCCATTAATGAGGTGCAGTAACTCAAAGTGAGCACCACGGACATTCCGCAAACGGATTACCCCTGTAGCGGACCGAGCCAGTCTCCCTTCGGCCTGAATACCCACACCAAGGGCAGAAACTCGCAAACCTGATGTACAATCTCCACTGCTGAAACCCTGATCTGAGTTCTGACAGAGGAACTGTGGCGCAAATTGCCGAAGTCACAGAGGAACATTTTTTTCATATGTTTGGGGTTTGGGGTCCCCTACTGGAGCTGCTGTTCCCACAAAATGATCCCGGAAAAGGGGTCAAAGATGAGGTGATGGTTGAGTGGTTGGGCTTGAGACCAGAAGATCCTCGGTTCAAATCCTAGCCAGACTGGAAAATCACTAAGGGTCCTTGGACAAGGTCTTTAATCCCTTATTGCTCCTGGTGTGTAGTGAGCGCCTTGTATGGCAGTACCCTCACATAGGGGTGCATGTGAGGCTTTATTTGTAAAGCACTTTGAGCGTTTGATGCAGATGGAAAAGCACTATATAAATACAGCCCATTTACCATGTTCAGCCACACGAGGAATTAATGTATTTTCAGATGTTGTGTTCCAAACTCAGGAGGCTTAAAGTCGTACAATTCTTCAGAATTGTACGATGATGAATTTCACGAACAGGTAAGAGTTTTTATTTACTTAATTTTCTCTGCATGAAGACCGCGGCTTTCAGTCAATTAATGGACAGCACTGATGGACTTATTTCGACTTAAGAGTAAATTACATGAAAGCCTGTAAAAATCCATAAATTAACCGCATCATATTAACCGCATCATGTTCAAAACTACTTCTAGTCCAGAAATTTTGGAGCGTGAAAATCACACATTGAGAGGTTGACATCACACTGTTGTAAAGTGGTATAGGGTCACGGAGTATTGGATACATTTTCTGATTACAAGTACGAGTAAATGAATATGGGATAGGGCCGATGTGCAATACTGGTATCGGGATCGGTGCATCCCTATCAGAAACACTTCTATACTGGTGTACACTGTAAAAGCTAAGATTTAGTTCAACTCAAATAATTGAAGGAAACTGATATCCTTTAACCCATTCAGTTTTGATAACTCAAATAATTCAAGTATACATTATTCTAATGAAGTGTAATAAACCTGGCTGAATTCAATTTTCTTGATGTATCAAACTTAGCCATTTGAACATTCTTGTAACTGATTTGAAATATTTAATGTAATTTAAAAAAACCCTCATGTATCATTTTCAAAACTGGTCTTTACAACCAGATGCTTTTATAACCTTTGCCGAGGAGTTTGTGTTTGTATATTTGTTATCATGATAACTCAAAAAATAATGAACAGATTTCAATTCAATTTGTTGAGCAGCTAAACAACATTCCATGAAGTAAGTGATTAAATGTTGGAAGGATCTGGAATATATTCTGGAACTAAGATCGAGAAGAAAGTCTAGCACATACCAACAGATAACTCAAAAAGTTGTAAGAAAATACTGATGAAATTTTGTGAACAGATGGATAAGGTCCAAGAAAATGATGGCGTTTATCTTCAATTTGATCTGGACCATATTTGGATCATATATTTGGATCAGACTTAAAGGACAAACGAAGCAGAGGAAATGTGACCAGGCCCGGAGGAAGCCCGGACAGACGGCCCGTCAGTCAGCACCTGGTGGTTAAGCTTGCCACAGAGCCTGGCAGGGCTGAGCTCTAAAAGGCCACATGGACATTCCATCTCCACCCTGTGGGCTCATTACCTGTAGGTGGAACCGCTGGGGTTGGGTGTACTGTCCATTGGGTGGCAGTGAAAGTCAAGTGCTTCAACACACCAGACAAGGGCAGCAGAAGCTAGCTCTGGGGCAGTGGAACATCCCCTTCTGTGGGGAAATGAGCCAGAGTTTGTGCAGGAGGTGGAGCGCAACCAGTCAGACCTGGTGAACCTCGCATTCATGCACAGCCAGATAGGGGTTGGACCTTATTCCTCTCTGGAGTTGGCCAGGGTGTGAGATGCCGGGTGGGTGTGGGGATATTCATGAGTCCCCGGCTGAGTGCCGCTGCACTGGAGTTTACCCCAGAAGAAGAGAGGGCTGCCTCTCTGCACCTTTGGGAAACAGATGGACTGCCTTCTCCAGGTAGGGAATGAGGTCTTGCTACAGGTAAAGGAGTTCAAGTACTTCGGGATCTTGTTCACGAGGGAGGGGACAAAGAGCATGAGATTGGCCAGAGAATCAGCACAGCAGGGATGGTATTGCATTTGCTCTACCATATTGTTGTGACAAAAAGAGAGTTGAACCAAAAGGCAAGCTCTCAAGCTACCGTTCAATATTCGTTTCTATTCTAACCTATGGCCATGAAGGTTGGGTCATGACGAAAAGTAGATTGCGGGCAAAAGCAGCCAAATGGGTTTCCTGAGGAGGGTGGCTGGTGTCTCCCTTAGAGATAGGGTGGGAAGCTCAGTCCATTGCGTTGAAAGGAATCAGCTGCGGTGGTTCAGGCATCTGGTAAGGGTGCCTCCTGGGTGCCTCCCAAGGGAGCTGTTACAGGCACATCCATCTGGGAGGAGACCCTGGGTTCCACCTACTCCTGGGGAAGATCCAGGACTAGGTGGAGAGATTATATATCCACACTGGCCGTGGAACACCTCGGGATCCCCCAGTCAGAGGTGGTTAATATGTGTCTCGAGAAAGGGAAGTTTGGGGTCCCCTATTGGAGGTGTTGTTCCTGGGAACTGATCCCACAAAAGCGGTCGAAGATGAGTGACACATATTTGGATACACAACCTGTTTTATGCCTTCTGGAACATGTGGGCTTGGTGGAGGAATGTGCTCTCTGAGTGGCATCTAGTTTTGTTTGTTATTGCTAGGTTATACTAATTCTCTCCATATTTCTGACCTAGAACCAACTTTACCCAAGCAATCTGTTGCTGAAGGAAATTGAGACATGTAGAAATAGTGAGCAACTGATTGTCAGACATCACAGTACACCAACAACTCGCGCTACTACCTGAGCCAAGGCTGCCAAACAGTCACAAAAACAATTAGTGATGCCATTTTCTTTTTCTTTTCTTCTTTAATTGCATAATATATTTACCCTGTGATTGCGCCTCAGGACACAAAATAAAATCCTAAAGAAACAAAAACAACAAAAACAACAACAAAAAAGAATAGCACTTAACAACTCTAAAAAATAAGAGTAATCTTAAAGAAAGAAATGAGTGGTGTTAAAAAAGAAAACCTGAATCTAAATAAAACAGAAGCAAAGCAGCAATGCTTGGTGACTGTGCAGTAGTAGTAGTAGTAGTAGTAGTAGTATTAGAGGTTGTGCACAAACTGAAAGGTACGCAAGTCAGTTTTGGTGTCTAATTATATGTGAATAGGTATAACAGGACGTTTGTCTGAATTTGGTCACTGAGTAAAACATAAACAAAACAAATAAGCCCTCATAAGATAAAAGGTCCTCTGGATATAAAACCATGACACTTTAAGACCATAAAATGCAAATAAAACCCACAGAAAAGTGTGAAAAACATGTATTTCGGTTAGCATTACTTAATTCAGACAAATGTAATATTTACAATCATAGATCATTTGAGGAATACTGTGAATAAATTACATTATACTTTTTAGAAATTATTGTTTCACTACATCGTATGTTTTAATGCAACACACCTAAATCAAACTTTAATGCAGCACTGTATAATTCAAAGTTTGAGATCAGATAATACTGTCAAATAAAATCACAACTAACACAGACAACAATGGCCCTTGTAAATACTGTATATGAGTATATTTTGTGTTATTCACTCTGCCATAAAACTAATTTCCCAGTAGCAATGAGTTTGGCCAGCAGCACTGTTTATAGATTATGGGATGAACGACTGGAAATGTGGCCGGGTGCCGACTGCTTCACATCAAATTCTTCAAGTTCATAATGTCAGAGTGACACCAGGAGACAAGCTGTGCCAGGGGTGATGCCCAGGAGTGTAGGGAAGGTCAGTGAAGCTTCACAAGTGAACTGGTGCTGATGCCACAGCATGTATGGCTCAAGTGCTTGGCAGTGCATCTTAACAACAAAGTGTGACATTTTTAGAAGCTGTCAAATTGCAGCCTAAAAAGCGGTCTTGACTGGGCCAGAGAGTCACTGCAGGGCTTTCAATCTGGCCGTAATGGGAAAGATGGAAGAAGATAAGATTCCAATTCAGCCGTTTCTGCACGGCACAATGTGATCGCATTCCAATTCAACAGGGCATTTGGGGCGTTAAGAGTATTCTTAAAAAGACAGACTATCTCTAAGTACGGCTTGATACTTCCACAAATGCACAACATTCTTTCTAATTGTTCAACTCAAATATAATTAGTGAGATAATGGAGAGGAATTACAACTTACTCATATTTCATGACATACAACCTAGATTACAATGTGTCTGAATGAGCAAAGCCAAAACAAAGTGACAACAAAAGAAAAACATGACATGCACAATAGTGGCTGCACATACACACACATATGTACAAACACAGCTCATGAAAAATGTGATATATCCAGTTTTTCAGGAGCTAAACTCAAAGACCTAAAACATTTTCTATATACACCAAAGACCTATTTCTCTCAAATAATGCTCACAAATTTGTGTAAATCTGTTAGTGAGCACTTCTGCTTTAAAAGTGTTGCATATTTTTGTTCAGTGTGTGTATACACACACACACACACACACACACAATGTATATATATATATATATATATATATATATATATATATATATATATATATACACACACACACACACACACACATACTAGCATGTTGCCCGTGGATCTAGATTGGGTAGTGTTTCTAAAATAGGTAGCTGACATTTTTCAAGGGTGGTAATAAATTAGGCAAAGCTTGTATAATGAGTTGGAATGGTGTGAGTCCAGAATGTTTTTCGAATGTTAACTGTTTTGGTTCTTGTTATCATATACACACTGTTGTTATTATCATATTATTACTATTTTATTTTATTATTACATCTACTTTGTCATTTGATGTTTAAATGGACCATAATGGAAATAAGTGTTTTCAATTTCTTTTGTCATTCATGTATTTTTAATGTATTTACAATTATGTTATGTACTTAGATTGAACTTACTAAATAAAATCACGCATGCTTTTAATATAAAGGTGATTTACCACCCCTTGTAATGGTGTGAGTCCACACTGTAGTTAGCAACGTCCATTGTTCAGTGTTGTTAACTAATATGAGGTACCTTATAAAACTAACGTGCAGTTTTATAAAAAAAAACTATATGGATTTGATTGACATGCGATTACACCAATCATGCTTGAAGCCTCGTGCGCATGCGTGAGTTTTTTCACGCGTGTCGGTGACGTCATTTCCCTGTGGGCAGGCCTTGAGTGAGATGTGGTCCCGCCCTCTCGGCTGAATTCCTTTTGTTTCACACGCTGCTCGAGACGGCGCGCGTTGCTTTAACAAACTTTTTTCTGGACCTGTGAGGAAAATCCGAGTGGACACTATTCGAGAAATTCAGCTGGTTTTCGGTGAAAAGTTTAACGGCTGATGAGAGATTATGGGGTGTTTCTGTCGGTGTAAGGACTTCCTACGGAGCGGGACGTCCTGCAGCGCTTCCAGGCGCCGTCGGCGGCCTGTTTCAAGCTGAAATCATCCTAATTTAAGGCTCTGTTGACCCAGGACGTCGTGAGAGAACAGAGAAGATTCAGAAGAGGCCAGCATGAGGAGTTTATGCGGACATTCCACTGTTTAAGGACATTTTGTAATGAAACATGTGCGCGCAAATTCGCAGAGTCGTTTCCGTGATGACTTGGTGAATCTGTGTGCACCGCGACAGGAAAAACACCTCCGTGTTGAAAACCATTTGTAAAATTCAGGCGGCTTTTGATGGCTTTCAACAAGTGAGTAACTGAGAAATTGTTTAACAGCTTGGGCATGTTCCAACTTGTCCGGTAAGGTTTCCAACGGAGGTGTTTTTCCTGTCGCGACCCCCCGCGGTCGGGTCCGGCCCGACATGCGACTCTGCCCGCACGTTCTTTCATTACAAAATGTCCGTTAACAATGGAATGTCCGAATAAACTCATCATGCCGACTTCTTCTGAAAGTTCTCTGTTCTCTGATGACTTACTGGGTCAACAGAGCCTGAAATGTGGAAGTTTTCAACTTGAAACGGCGAGACGCTGCCGCCTCGAAGCGCAGATCGCCGTCAGGCGCCGTGGGCCGTCCTTAAAGTGACACTACCGGACCAAAATCTCTCATCAGCCGTTAAAATTTTTACCCAAAACCAGCTGAATTTATCGAATGGTGTCCACTCAGTTGTGCCTTACAGTTTTGAAAAAAATTTTATCAAACAAAGCAGCAGTCTCTGAGCCATTCCTAAACAATGAAAAAAATCGACGAGAGGGTGGGCGACTCCTCACTGAAAGACTGCCCACAGACGAATGACGTAACCGACAGGCGTGAAAAAACCCTTGCATGCCCACGAGGGTTCAAGCATGTCTGATGTAATCACACGTGATTCAAATCCATATGGTTTTTGAAAAAAATAATAAGGTTGGATACTTTTCTAATAGACCTCGTATCTGTAGCTTTTCCAAAATTAGTCCTATCAACATTCCATCTTGGTGATGTTCATCTTTAACCCAAAATACAGAAGCATACCAAACAGCAAATGTCAACTCTCCCCAGTTTCTCTGTGACTGAAGTTATACACATGCACAGCTGCTGTAAGCAGGTGCTTTTAATTTGACAAACAGAGATGGTGACGGAAGACATCAAAACTACTACACATTTCACTCATGGTACAAATGTGAAACTTAACTCACTCATGGAAACAGCAACATAACACTTAACTAAATGAACTACAAAAACACAATGAATCAATAACACTTTTAAAGTAACATGAACCACAACAACAACATTTAAAACCTAACAACCCCAAACTCTCATGGTGCATTGCAGCACAATGTACACTGTTAACTGGTTAGCAAAATGGCTAATTTCTCCAAAAATATTTGCCCTATCAACTTTTCCTTTTCACAGCATTCATCCTTGACCCAAAATACATAAGCATACTAAACGGGAAATGTATATATATACACCCACACAGGTACATTTTTCCATTTTATGTTTCATAATTCCATTTTAATGTTTTATTTGTGGACTGAAAATCTCTGTCGGATATCCACTGTTAAATGGCTAAATGTATAATTCCTGCAACCACAATAACCTTGTTTCCATGAGAAATTTATGTCATTTAATCGGATCTAATTAACGCATGAGAAATTCACCAAGGGAACAAGTCATTTCAAATATTGTCTAATATCTATCCAATGCCAACCAACAATTATTCACAATATATTATAAGATAAAGGTTATATGTTGAGCTGAAACAGTTGATTAATCAATTAGCAGAGCAACTGAAATGACTCAGTGCACTGGTAACAGCGTGAGGGCTCGGACAGCAAAAATGTGGATGAGTGGGTGAGTCAGTGAGTTAGTCCATCCCAGCCAGCTTGTGCAGACAATAACTAACAAACAATAAATGTATTTACTTTGCAATCTCCCAAATTAAAATACATCATGAGAAAAAAGCCCTACTACTCATGTGAACCTTGATATGTCAGATTGATCAATCAAGAGTCATCCATAGATGGCATATTCCCCCCGTACCCACAAATCAGTAATACAAAGTGTCAGGGGCTCAGCCAAGTACGCACTTATGCTAAATATGAACAAAATTGATCAACTGGTTTTTGAGATATCTTGTTAACAAGGGTGGCAATGACAATACCCTGAATACCTTTCTGTGACCTGAAATTGACCCCAGGGTCACCATAATTGAGTGGTGTTGGGGAATCACCTAAGCACACCCTTAAGCTAAATATGAATGAAATTGATCAACTGGTTCTTGGGATATCGTGCTAACAATTGAAAACAGATGGACAGACATCCAGATATCCACTGTATTTCATACCAGGGTGGGGGAAAAAACAACTATGTTTTGCTTATGCAATATCGTATTAATGTGTCTGCCACCTGCTGGATGGTGAGTGAATGCTGTATTAATTATCAAAAATTCTGAACAGCTGTGGTTCAGGGAAGCACAGTGATGCATGTGATTGCTTATACTTGCCTTCCAAGAAGAGATCTGTGGTTCAAGTTCACCTGTGACCCATTCTCCATGTACATTTGAAGTTCCTTCAGGAAGAACATCCACCTTAAACCTTTTTCAAATATACATGCAGAATAAACTGAATCTGCCAGAGCAACAAGGAGCAAAAAAATGGGAGAAGCCAAAAGGAATGAATTTTCAGTACGAACTGCTGTGACTCAAATTCACAAGATACAAGTTGTCCAGCTAACATGGTAAAACCCATGGTGAGAAGCATGATTCCTACTGTGTCTGCAAATTCAGGACAAAACATACAACAGAATGGGAAAGTAAAGCTTGAATTTAACAATAGACAGAATGTGTGGCTTGGGATGGTGACGAAACTTTTCATCTGTTTTGCAAACGATTGAAGCACTGTACAAGAATCTTTGGAAACCTATTTCAAACATTGTTCTGCACTCCATATCAAAAAGAAGGCATCACAATTTGCTCTAAATAGGACCTCAAAATGGCACCAACTGATTCAAAACAAATGCTTCAAAACAATCCAGGTGATTTTCCGCTGAACTCAACACTGCAGAGAAATTCATCTTCAGAAGACTTACAAAGCCTGTTTTAGCTTCATCATCATGCAGTCACTCAACATATAAATTAATTTAATCTTATTATGACATGTACAAACATAAATGTGTAGGACAATATAATATAATACAATATATAAGAAGGAAAATACATTTCAGTTATTGTGCAGATTGGAAAATTCAGCAGCGTTTTGGTGTAACTTCATGTAACAGTGTAAAACATAAATGATGCAAAGATATGAAAGCCACTGTTGATTTTTAATTTACTCAAAGAATGAGCAAATAAGGTTCATTTTTTCCATTGTACTATTAATGAGATTTTTTAATTCACTGGCTCTCTGCCAAAACAAACCAATAGGGCATCATGTTTCTCAAACCCCATCAACTTTTTTTTTTTCATTCATCTTAAGGGTTTGTTTTGTCGCTTTGGCTTGTCGATATGAACAGGCACCAACAATGAACAATACAACAAGAAAAAAAAAAAAAAATCAGCAAGAAATGCTGTTGTTGTTTTAAACTCATCCAAATTCACACACACACACACACACACACACACACACACACACACACACACACACACACACACATGCAATAAATGAAATAAAATGAAAAAACCTTCCACAAAAACCTGATTCACTCAAACAATAGCCTCTTATCTGAATTGCGTGAAATTTCAGCTCTGTCTCTCTTTTATTACACCATATTCAACCTGTCACAACTGGGAACATAGTCTGCACAGCTGCTTTGTGCTGAATGGAGATAGTGCTATTGGTTGCTGTGGATTTTGGACTGACCTCTGCCTCACCCATCAAAGTCTACAGTTTGGAAGCCTGTCTCATTACTCAGTGTCATTCCCGTGGTAGTGTTGGACAGTTTTAGCTTAGCATCCTTTCTTTTGGCTGTTGAATTTTTTCAAAAATGGTGTCCAGTGACGTGGAAGCACAATGTACAAATCTTATGGTGGCTTCAACAAATACTTAGCGATTCTTTCCTGCATTGGAAGTTTCAGAGAGAGACACAATCAAAAGGGAACAAACAAAATAAAGCATACAACTCCAAAAACTTAAAGCATATGTAACAACAAAGTGAAGTAAAGCGGAGAAGAGCTATTTGTATGTGGTGGAAGCCTTTAGTTGACTGTCAGCATCAAAGGATTTGGTTCCTTGTCTTCTCCGTTGCTGTCAAATTGTCATCAAACCTTCCTAAGAATCAAAGAAACCTTCCACTAACTCATGTTGTGACTTTTCATTTCTCAATAGCAAAGACACAAATGCACTTTTCATCTTAAAAGACACATGCAGGAAAAAAAAGTGTGGGGGCTTTCCACAGACACAGCCGTGAATACAATGAACATTCAGACTCTCAGACAGCCAAAGGCGCTCTGAAGGAGGCTCTTCAGTGACAACAAGAAGATTAGGGCCAAGAGTTGAAACAATTCCTTTAGGAACTCAAGGGATTTGAGGAATAAAAAACCTCAAGGCAATGTGTCTACCCCAAGCGTTGAGGAAAGACATTCAATCCATGGAATAATCAAACACTAGGGCCGTGGATGTAAGATACTGTGATACACTACGAGATGTGCAATCGCTTGGTTTGACCATGGCAGTCGAAAGGCAGCAAGATGTCTGCATACAACAGAAATTACCTTTGTACCTAACGTAAAGGTTTACCAAAGGGTTTCATAAACATAATAATGATGTAAATCATACACAGTGTACCACAGTCTTTACAAATGCCCAATCTCAGCTAAGTTAAAGACACATGGGAGATTTTCTACCACTGCAGTGGCCATCACTCTCATCACCATCACCAAAATGAAGGACCGAAAATCTTCCGCTACTCATTCAGAATAAGGTCAGAGAGGTGGAAGATGTACGGTGAGGTGCAGCGAAGCTCACCCAGCAGCAAACTGTGACCCGACATCTTACTGAGACTATTTATCAATGTCAGTGATTGTGCCAAGGGTTTTAATTATGATTTCAGATTGTCGAAGATAGCAAAACCCCTGTTTCCACCTTCCATGTAAAATGCAGCAGAGCCATACAGTTTTCAGACAATATCTAAGTGTGTATTTGTGTGAACAGGTTTCCTGTATTTTGTCTGATTCAGCAGCTTTTTGTGAGTAAACTTAACTATGTTTGATGTTTGCAGCTGCACAATATGTCTATGGTTAATACTTAAAGGTAGTGCAATGTAATTGTACATAACTCAGCGTAACTATCCTGTTTACAGATTGGAAGCGTTATTTAATTACCTAAAGATAACTTTACAAAAAGATTTTTTTTTTTCCAAAATGACTTTCCTGCCCAAGTGCCATCAAATATATTCAATGCAATTACAGCCCTGATTCTGCTCTATCATTGTAGAATTTTGTTGCACCCGGAGGCCATTCTACATTTCTATTAAAAGACAGCGCCTTCATAAAACACATAAAAATAACAGCCTCAGGTGCTACCTTTGGGAAAATGATTGCAAAGAGGCAGGCAACAAAAAAAGATATTACACCCCTGGCGACTCTAAGTTGTGAAAGAGGATTTGGAGGGAGGACTGGTGGGAACATGCAAACACAAAGACCTTCAATGGTAGCGTGTGGACAGAGGTTTTCAAATGGACTGAACACCCTCCATGAAGTGTGCTGAATTGCTGTGTACAATGCATTTTGAATTATAGTCAAATACAGTGAGGAAAAAATAGGTCTGTGTACTTATTTTCAGCATCATGGCACCAGTTAGTGAAAATTTAACAATAATAGCTACAATGGAAGGTGTGCAGTGGGTAAGTATGGAGAAAAACTGACTGAAGGTGCAATATAAATAGAGACATGCGGCTATTTTCAGGTCAGGTTTGGGAGCATGCAATGGTACAGCATGTCACACTTCCACCACACTATGGAAACGCCTTGTTACCGTGATGGCAATTACCAAGGATGACTATAGATCCATCCCCACCTCCAGAAATTAGCCATTGATCTACTGCAGCCAAGTGATACGTTGATGTCTCCTTGGCCTTTCCCAGCGGCCAGGGTCCTCAACACTAAAGCCTTGTGTCCACTGAGTGGTCCGGGTCGGTACGATGTGGTACGGTACAGTTCGGAAAGATTCATTTCATTCCCAGCAGTACCCACTGTTTGTTAGGTGGAGCATGGTAGACGTGGACATGCATTTCATCGAGGGGGGCATAAACTGTAACATGGCCCCATGGTATTTTAGCATTGTGTTATATTTTTCTTCTTGTTGGTGGGACAAAGCGCTGGCGTCCTCTGGTTCAGACTGAGGAATATACCCGGAGCAGACAAACACAGGGGAACTTCTTCAAAAATACTGCATTTATTCAACTATTTCCACAATAAGGAATTTAAATATTTTCAGACGTCGTCTTTCAAAACAAGGACATGTTATGTGAATAACAGTTGTCATCAGGCTGTGATGAATAGAGATGAAACAACACGACAGATAAGATTAAGACTTCATTTTTACTGTGTGTGTGAATCATTTTAATATATAAAACAATATAAGTTGGAGATCTTTGAATGGTCACTGAAAAGAAATAAAGGGTCTGTAGATGTTATATTGCCCCTCTAGACCATCCTGAATAAAGATA
Organism: Thalassophryne amazonica; assembly: GCF_902500255.1. NCBI lineage: Eukaryota > Metazoa > Chordata > Actinopteri > Batrachoidiformes > Batrachoididae > Thalassophryne > Thalassophryne amazonica. The sequence goes on from NC_047111.1 coordinate 91,597,999, forward strand.
TATTTTATTATTATTAGTGTGCCGCTTTGTAGTGTAGCTTTACCTTCTGCTAATCAATGGACAGCAGTGGGTAAGCTTCTCCCTTTTCTTACCATTCCATTATTTCGGTACCCCAAGTGAAGGGTGCCAAAAAAGGTGGTATGGTACAGGTCAGCTATGTTGGTATTTATCCATAAATATGAAAGTGGAAACACACAAAATAGTGTTCCGTACCATGCTCTAATGACACAGACTGTTATTTCGAAACGAGGTGTCAGGCCCTCGAGTGCTGGCTCATTGCCCGAGAAATGTCCAAAATTACATAGCTGATGTCCCCTCTCAATGCAAGTGATACTCCTCCTATGAGTCTCCACAAGCATTATGATCATTATAAATAAATTAGTAAATTCAAATGGTAATCATAAATGATATTCAGGATGACAGTGACATTGAAACACCATAAAATCATTTTGTTACTTAATACAGGTCATGCTGTTACACAAGGAACATTATTAAGAATTCAGCTCTTCTCATTACTTGCTACCTGTAGGGGTGTAAAGGTACAGAAAAATCACAGTTTAGTACAGACTGGATTTGACTTCATGGTTCAGAACCTTCTCATGATGGTGGAAATGAGAACTGCCTATATAGTGTTCGTTTCTTTTAAATTAAATGAGGGGTCATATATCCACTGCTACAAATAACTATAGGTATCTGGTGCTTTGGTCTGAATTGTTAGCAAGAAGCCGCTCAAGTACCACAGGGAGCTAGTTTCTATTTGTTGAACTTTTGCACAATAAAGGTTGTTAAAATACCTCTGTACTGCTATGTGTAACAAATATGTTGTAGTAATACCATTAAAAGTATAGTCAGACCTACCATATAGTTCCAATGGAAGATTTTCAAGATGCACTCCCATCCTGAAACCAAGATTTCTGGTTAGGGAGCACTCTCTTGCCTGTTTGGCATCCTCAAGAAACAATAACAATATCTCTGCTGTCACAACGAGAAACAACTTAAAAACAATTCTTACCTTTCACAGCTCTAAAAGGCAACCACATGTGAGAAATTTGCTTGGCTTCACTGTATCAAACATGTGGGTTTCCCTAACCAGAGATACATATGACGTCATCGAGCATGTGCATATGCGTTACCCTATTAGAGAAGCAATGACAAACTTTTTTCACTTCCGATCCGATTCTGATACCTGAATTTGGATATCAGCGGATATAGGGGGTGGGGGGGTGTCACAGTTCCCCAGGAGTAGGGGTCTAAGGCCCTGTAGGGCCACAGAATTAAATTTTTTTATCTAATGTTACTTTTTCAGCATCTCCTGGAAGAACAAATCTCAAAATTAGTGGATATTTAAATGATCCTATATTCAACCTTTTATTTGACCTGTCATGATGATGTTGAAATAACAGAATATGACGTGGAAGTAGGGCCTGGAAAGATTTTCCTTTTAATTGTAAACCAAATTATGCATTAACTCAGAACAATTAAACTACATGAAATTTATGAAGACTGAAAAGACTGTTACAGCATTTCAAAAACCACAGCTAAAGCTTGTAGAATATTTGGAAAATCATGGTACATACATTATAGTAAAAAGTCACATATTCTTGTGTAAATTCATGCAGCCTAAATCCATTCAAAGCCACAATGTCTTTTTTACAATCAAAGAAAGTCCAGATTAGTGAAAAAAATCACATAATCTTATCTAAAATCCTGTTTGAACAGCAGAATGTTTATTTTCCAGGGAGAGAAAATTTTTTACCATGTTTCCTGAAAGGGCACAGTTCACTTTTCCCGTTTCTTTTATCTTTCAGGTGTGTTGATGAAGCCAGCGACAATTCCACGGATTCTTGTCCTTATAAGACTTTTTCAAACCGTCTTTCTTGCCATCTTCTCTCTGTGCGACGTCGGTCCATGACACAGATATGCTGCATAAATCTTCTTTTAAAAACTTGAGAGCTCTAAAAGTTTGGGATGTCCACATGCTAAGTTTAGCTTAAGCGCCGCACAGGAGCCACACAGCGTTGCCGCAGCAACCAACCAGTCCTGCTTTACGATAACTGTTGTAACAGTTACGCTTTGAGTGGCATTTTTCCTCCGCGAAACTCCGCGGATCCGAGGAAACTGATTTGTATCTATAACACACAGATCAGTGTCCGCGGACTTATAAAACTTACACGATGTCGTAAAAAGAGAGAACGCTTTGCGATAAGCATTTTAAAACCTCAGTGATGTTCACAATTAAAGAGCACAACAATAACATCTAAGATACAAGCCTAGATTTGATGTTTTGGTGGAAAAATTAAGTACTTTTATTTATTGATGGGTCAGTGGCTGAAGTTTAATCTCTTGAACACCAGATGACACACCTGTTCCGACTACATGTACTGTTTTAAGGATGGAGCGCATTTCCGCATTCCCAAAATGCAACAAGAAGCAACCAAAAAAATAAATAAAAGTATTTAATGCACTCATATTTGTCAATCTGGGTAAAACATTGTTGGCTCCTTCCGTCATTCTGGCCCCAGCTAACAAAATTCTTGTGCTCTTTAATGTGGTGCTTTTTCAAATGTTTAAGTAGGTCGCGATGTAACATCTGCCTCTCGGTACAATGGCTTTGCAAACACTGCATGTTGGTGTCTTGCTTTGCGGTGTTTCACACAGTCGACATGTGATAAAAATGGGGGTGGGGGGGCATTCCCTGAATGGAGGTGTGTCTCATTACCCTGTGTCTCATTGGTGCACACCTCCATTCAGGAGGTCACTGCCACAGTTGGCAGCCAGTGGCAGCCAACAGGTTCCGCATCAGCCTGATGCAGATTTTTGGAGATGATTCAGCAAGAAGAAAAAAGAAACTGACGTGGCTCCTGGATCGGAAAACTCCGCAGGTTGTATTGTAAATTTCTAATCCATAAATTACGATGGTATCGGAACCCAATACTGATACTGGATCGGATCCTTTATGTTGGGATTTCCCAGTCATCTCTCAAACGGCTTCAATTGGTTCAAAATGCAGCTGCACGTTTTTTAACAAACACTTCCCGTCGCCAACATATCACTCCAGTTCTTTATTCTCTTCATTGGCTCCCCGTTTCTTTTAGAATTGATTTTAAAATTTTGCTCTTTGTTTTTAAAGCTCTTAACGGTCTTGCCCCTTCTTACCTTTCCGAACTGTTGTGTATTCGTAACACAACCAGGGCCTTAAGGTCTACAGACCAGCTTTTACTGGAAGTCCCAAGAACCAGGTATAAGCACTGGGGTGATCGAGCTTTTTCTGTTGCTGGGCCTAGACTCTGGAACAATCTTCCCTCTGACATGAGAACCATGACAGACTTTGATCTTTTTAAAGCTCGACTCAAAACACGTTTGTTCAGACTGGCTTTTGATACTTATTAAGCAGTGATGGTGTATTTATTTAAAAATTTTAGGTCATACTTTTCAGCACTAATCTATACATAAAATCTGTTGTAATTTATGGAATGGACTGTATACTGGAAATCATAAATTAGTAGGGACAGCAGGGTCTGATATGATGCACTAGCTTAAGCTGACAGCACCCACTCTCAAGTAAAGACAAAGATGAGATAACATGCAACTTCTGTTGTTTCGTAATGTGTGTCAGTCTGCCTTTCTCTGCCTCCTTTGTCTGGTAGACCCTCATACATAATTACAATAAAACACACAAGGGAAGCTGTTGTGATCCCACACAGACGCAAACATCAACGTGCGTGCTCACTCCGTCAGTCTGTTTCAGAAGTAAAATTATTCCATCTCTCAGGGGTCCTGTTAAGCTCTTACAAAGCCTCAGTGCGTACAGCAGGTAGATTGATTGTGACTTATTAACTGTGAGTGAGCCTAACAGAGTGCATTAAAACAAAAGGAAGTGTGATATCCCAAACCATCAAGTGCTTGTTAGAGCTTTAATCAAAGCCTTTCCAAATCTGCATACAAGTCCTGGTCTTGAATTCCAAATGGCATCTTTAAAAAAGAGAGGGGACCACACCAATGAGCCTTGTTACACAAGGGGACCAGGAAGATAGAAGATCCAGCTTGCGAACAGAAGAATAAGAAATTGTTCCCAATAATTATGATACTGGCTTTCACTGTCAGTACTATCTAAATCGTATTTCTCCAAGGACTGTGGCACACAAGACATATCAGACAATTTCTTAACTGTGCTACTAAAAGCAACTAATGATTATAATCACAAGCAAAAATAACTAATTCAAACTCAAGTGGCACTAAACAGTCCCTGATCTGATTTCAGCCCGGATGCGTAATGCTTTTGAACCATAAACCACAGCAGCATTGATGGCTTTCATTTCATTATGACTGTATAAATATGCAAAGTGTAAATTGCAACATCATATCAACTGCTTCCTTCAGACACGGATGTGTGGTAGCAGACGACCGTTCTTCAGAGATAAAAAGATAAGGACGTGGCATTTTTATCTTAAGGATGCTTACCTGACAGTACACATAAGCATTCAGGATTTTGGCCTTCAAAATTACTTATAGCAAGTACCTTGTTCATATTTTGTAAGAAAAATGTTTGCTGTGTTGCATTTAATAATTGCACTCACAGATATAGTATTTGGCAAATCACAAGGACACTGTGACCAAACTGTGACTTAATTTTGTCAGCAAGAACGTCTGTAATTGAGTCATAATTTGCCAATGTGTTATTTTGCGCTATGCTTCTGTAAATGGTCTTCAAATAAACAAGATGCAAGAAAAATATTTCTTTTAGTCTATCGCTTTGATTTTATACTGCATATCTGTAGAGACGGTCTTAACTCAGAATCATTCATAGCTATTTTTTAACAAAACTTTTGGGGGAAAAAAAGAAAAGAAAAAAGGGTACTCAGATATGTTTATTTTGTGCCATACATGGACACCCAATTTTCAAGCTTCAAAATTTAGTCGTTTTGCTGGTCTGGTTAATTGGATACAGTTTCTATTTACAGATATGGATCATACAAATCTATTAATTGTCAAATGAATGGTATATTGGCTTTGGTTTGTTTATATAAAGTCTTAACATTGGTGTTCACGTAAGTTTAATTTCTGTCAAAAAAAAATCTCAAAATCCAAGTGGTCCCAAATCTAGCAGAGTAGTCTGATTATCAGTATTGCAGTGATAAATGCTTACAAATATAGCAAGGTGTAAAGTCCGATCCTCTGTTCAATATGCCTAAGCCAGAACAATATTTAATGCTCACTCCAAATTACTCCCGCCAAATTTCATCAAGATTTAACATATGTGAACACAGCCTTTACTATCAAGTGCATAAGCAGCAAAAAGCTATGACTTAGCAGGATTGGAGCTCAGTGTGCACACAACATGATGATGTCATCAGTTTTTGTGAAGAACACATACAATGGCCACCATCACACACACACACACACGGATCTGTCCAAAAACTGACATACGTGAAATTGTGACATGTATGATGTTTTTAACGGAAATTTTCGCATAGGAAAAGTGGCAAGTTGTTTAAGGTTTCTGAAGAACAAATATTTTAAATGTGTTCATTCTACATTTTCAATTGGCAGACACATTTGTGTTAGGAGATCAGAAAAATACATCTGCATGCTTTCACGTATGTCAAATTTGATGGAATTCTGTTCATGTACATCATATTTTGATGGATGTTTTATCACATACACTGTAAATCTAACAGTCAAAAATTAAATGCATGACTCCGAAATCCCAACTGAGGTGCATTCATCACCTTTGAGTTTCTTCATAAGTTGAATATCCCTGGAAAACACTGATAGTAAATCAGATGTGAGTGGATCAGCATGCACTGGTTTGATTCATTTTATTCACATATGTCAGTTTTGACAACTGATTCACCTATGTCATACTACAGCCCACTCTGCCCTCCAAACTTTTCAGTTAGTTTCTCCTGTGCTTGACCTCCCAAAAATGACTGTCAGTGACTTGAACCACATTTCTTATGGAAGTTGTTTAAATTTACATCTAAAAAAACTTCAACACAATGTTCTTCCACAGGTTTGAGGATTCACCCCTCCTGTCACATATTAGCAAATTGTGACTCTATTAAGTTGATAGAGGTGTTAAAAAATTAATGTCTGTTGCTTTGTTTGTTTGTATTTTAGCAGGTTTACAGAAAAACGCGAGGTCAGTTATGGTACAGGGAAGAACCCGCTCCATTTGGGAATTGATCTGAATAAAGGCGTTTTCTTTACTCAGATTACCTATATGCAAGAAAAAATATGAATGCAACACTTATTTTCTCTCCAATTTTTAGGAGATCAAGTAAAAATCATAAGCCCTCTTCAGCAAAATGCTGAATTATCTTGAATTCTGATCACACATTTGTTAAGGGCCCCTTCACACACCAAAAACGAAATGCGGAACCATGAAACATTACACCTGTTGTCGTGAGGGTCACACAGGCATGCACGACACACCGGCGATGGTTTCGTGCACGAACATCATACCTCTGTTGTGAAGAAAAAAAAACAAACAAAACACACACCATAAAAAAATGCCACATTTTAATGAATCCCTTTTATCAAATGGACAACACAATTATGAACCGTGTGTTCCTCTGTAGATGATCCATGGTTATAGATGTACAATCATGAAATGACATGAATGAAGCAGTGCACTCTCATCATGTCTTATTATGTCCAGCCAGCTATATAAATAATTAATACAATCACCGGACACTGACAGATGAGATATTGGTGTATAATTAAATCACTAGGTTGATATAAAAAATAAACAAAAGGGGACCCAATACAGAACCCTGCAGTTAAATAACCCTGGTTAAATAAAAATAAATGCCACTTGCGGGATTCGAACCTGCAATTTACAAAAGCTCTGATTAACAGAAGGAAACTTTACCACTGCGCTACAATCGCTGTGTTATAACAGGAGCATGAAATGCTTAAAATCAACAAGGAAATAAATGTATGTTTTCAGTAAATCCCTTCGGATGCTCCCTTGTTTGCACTCGGGGTCACAACAGCAAATCCAAGGTGGATCTGCATGTTGAATTGGCACAGGTTTTACGCTGGATGCCCTTCCTGACGCAACTCCACATTATATGGAGAAATGTGGCAGGGGTGGGATTTGAACCCAGAACCTTCTGAACTGAAACCAAGCGCATTAACCACTTGGCCACCACCCCTGCTACAAATAAATGTATGTTTTCAAAAAAAAGTGAAATTAGATGATGTATGGACATGTGTGTCGGGCCGGCCTGGAGCCTGCAGAGGTGTGCTCTCTGCGGCCGCTGTAGCCTGGCGCAAAGGCGAAAGATGTTTAATGTATTTCCACGAGAGGACATCAGGCAGAGACACGTGCCTCACAGAGGAAAACTGTAAGTTCATGTCTTTCAAAACATGGTACATGTTTTTTATAGTAGCCTCACGAAATTCGGTACACATATTTACCATGCTGGGACACACAAAAAAGTCTGTTACAGTCGTGGTGAAATGTCGACAGGAAGTCGGCCATTTTGATTTTAAGTTTCGATTTTGAGGTATTTTTTGCCATTTTTGGCCATTTCCACTATTTACATTTGAAAAAAACTCATCCTAGGGATTTCATGCAATCCTCTTCAAATTTGGTAGATCTCATCATGACCCCATGCTGATCTAAAGTTATCAAAAGAATTTCGGTAGGTCAAAAGGCATGGCTGCTAGGGTTCATCAAACTTTGGCGAGCATTTTGGAGAACGTCGTTTCACTTTGAACATGCAGAACAAGTTGGTGAATGTAGGCGATGATCGCCATGAAATTATGAGTAATGGCGCCCGTGTAGTGGCGTGCCGAATACTGACCATTCGCCATGAACTTACGTTCTTCCTTTTGACGGCTTTAATTTTGTCATATCCTCATGTATCAAGAAAATTGATACACAGGTCAAGCACAACAACCTCTTACAATTCATAGGGGCATCGCCCATGGGCGGGGCAAAATGCCTCAACTGCACCCCCTTGCAACTTTCAAAAACCCCTCCCCATTGGGTGTTTTGGAGCAGGGAGATGCAAGTTGGTACACATATGTGACTTGCATAGATGTACAAAAAAGTCTCTTGCACCATTGATCTACGCCAAACAAGAAGTCGGCCATTTTGAATTTTCGTGTCATTTTGGCTTGATTTCCACACGTTGTATTTGAACGAACTCCTCCTAGGGATTTTGTCCAATGCACGTAAAATTTATTTCAGATCATCCAGAGACTATACTGATCAAAAGTTACCAAAAGATTTTTTCTATGTCAAAGGGTGTGGCTGCTATGGCACCACAATGTTGACCCTTCACCATGGAACATTATACTGAAACAGGTACTGATGTCACATAGTTAACCCCATCAACTTCCTTCCACTTCTAAAACATGCAGAACAAGTTAGTGAACGTAGGGGATGATCGCTGTGAAGTTATGAATAACGGTGTCCGTGTGGCGGCATGCCGAATATCGACCATTCGCCATGAATTTACATTCTTGCTTTTGACGGCTTTAATTTTGTCATATCACCATGAAAATTGATGCACAGGTCAAGCACGACAACCTCTTACAATTCATAGGGGTTTCACCCATGGGCAGGGCAAAAAAGCCTCAACAGCGCCCCCTTGCAACTTTCAAAAACCCCTCCCCATAGGGGTTTTTTGGAGAACGGAGATGAAAATTGGTACACATGTGTGACTTGCATAGATGTACAAAAAAACTCTCATGCACCATTGGTCTACTACAAACAGGAAGTCGGCCATTTTGAATCTTCATGTTATTTTGGCATGATTTCCACACGTTGTATTTGAATGAACTTCTCCTAGGAATTCTGTCCAATGCACTTCACATTTCTTTCAGATCATCTAGAGACAATACTGATCAAAAGTTATCGAAAGCTTTTCTCTATGTCGAAGGGTGTGGCTGCTATGTCGCTGCGATTTTGACCCTTCGCCATGGAACACTATACTTAAACAGGTACTGATGTCACACAGTTAACACCATCAACTTCATTCCACTTCTACAACATGCAGAACAAGTTGGTGAACGTAGGCGATGATCACCGTGAAGTTAGGAGTAATGGCGTCCATGTGGCGGCGTGCCAAATATCGCCTCTTCGCCATGAAATTACATTCTTCCTTTTGACAGCTTTAATTTTCTCATATCATCATGAAAATTGATACACAGGTTAAACATGACAACCTCTTACAATTCACAGGGGCGTCGCCCATGGGCGGGGCAAAATGCCTCAATAGCGCCCCCTTGCAACTTTCAAAAACCCCTCCCGTAAGGGTTTTTTTTTTTTTTTTTTGGAGTAGGGAGATGAAAATTGGTACACGTGCGACTTGCATAGACGTACAAAAAAGTCTCTTGCACCAGTGGTCTACTCCAAACAGGAAGTCGGCCATTTTGAACTTTCGTGTAAATATGGCATAATTTCCACATGTATTTGAACAAACTCCTCCTAGGGATTTTGTCCAATGCACTTGAAATTTCTTTCAGATCATCCAGAGACGATACTGATCAAAAGCTATCGAAAGCTTTTCTCTATGTTGAAGGGTGTGGCCACTATTGCGCTGCCATTTTGAACCTTCGCCATGGAACATCAAGTCATGATAACTCCTTCATGGTTAGCCTAATTAACTTGAAACTTCATATGTGTGATGAGGGTTGGTGCCTGAACACACCTGGCCCCTCTCTTTGTCCTCTGAGCGCCCCCTAGTGGATTCCATCAACATGTCATAACTCTTTCATGCATTGTCTGATTTGCTTGAAACTTGAACTGTGTGAGGAGGGTCGGCCCCTGTTGCACCTGCCCGCATCTAGTCACAAGGTGACGCGCTGGCCTGGGTAGGCAGTCGTGTGGCACGAGGGCGCGTATATGACTGCTTGCAGTCCTAGTTTGTTATGTAAGTGCGTATGTAGGTATTGTCGTAATTATTTGTATACCTGTCCTGGCGGTGGTCTCTGTTTGTAATGTGACACTTTTTGCAATGCCACACTTGTGGGGGCACTTAGACAAATTTCACATCCAGCTCAAAAGTGATCATCTCCTCACTGTTTTAATGCTACTAGCATGAATGGCCACACATTTTCTAAGTATCAAGCGAGCGGTGTTGCATGTTTGTGTGTGTCACCTGGAATTTGACCGACACCTACCACGAGAGGGATCGAATGGGGTCTCACAGGGCATTCTCTGTCTTTCAGCCGCTGGTGTACACGAATAATTGTAGCGAGAGGTGTACGAGGCGTTGGAGGCAGCTCCGATTTTTCACGAATGGCATGCAATTCCTCCTTCATGTGCTAGTCGGCTTCAATCATGTTATGTGTGAAGGGGCCCTAAAATATGTTTGCCAGGATAATCCAGCCACCTGGCTGGTGTCACATGTGCAAAAGATGCTGCTTAAACAGCATGATTATTGCACAGATGTGTCTAAGACTCGTCATGATAAAAGTTCATGCTAAAATGTGCAGTGCATATACAGTAAAACTCACCTAAACCGTCATCATATAAACTGGATATTTACACTCACCAGACTAAAGCAAACATCCCAATGCTTTTGTATGGTCTTCCTTGTAATAAACACCATATATAATGGATTTTGTATAACAAATTTTCGCTCACATCGGACAAAATGTTACATCCGATCACAATACATTTTCATTAAAAACACCTCGCATATACCGAACAGAGCACTCTGGATGTGTCCAGTAACTGAGGTATGAAAGGAAGTGCAAATGCAAAACCACATTCTGCAAACATTACAAAAACTTGGCTACAGAAGAAGTGGGTATGGCACTAGACTGACCTGCTTGCAGTCCTGAATTGTCCACAATACAGAATGTGTGAATTATTGTGAAATGACCAATGCAAGAACACCATTTTGTTGCCTAAGTTAAGATGTCTTTGCAGAAAGAAGTGGACAAAATAACAACTGAACTGCTTCTTCGCTTGGTATCCTAAATGCAAAATGTAATAGCAACATTACAAAGTGGAAAATGCTTTAGCGTTGCAGCGTTTTCTGAAATGTGTTGCAGGCAGAAATGCAAGGATGGATATATCTAAACAAATGAAATGAAGGTGACCATGAAAAAAATACAAAATATGTTGGGTTCACATGGTCTGCAATGAAATAGAAGTCAAAGTAAATGATAAAAATAAGTGAATTCTGGCATTTCTATTATTCATGTCATTCTTATGTGTTTTATTTTTCTTTAGTTTCCAAAAGGAAAACAGACTTCATTATTCTTTGAACAGCTGCACTATGTTTGGTGGACATAATTTGAATGTATGCGTATTATTTATCAGTTTTACAGCAAATTCCTTTATCTACATCAAGTGGAGACATATGGTTGTATATCGCAGTGTGTTTAAAAAAGTGAATAAAGCTTAAAATCCTTATAATGGCTTGTATTTCCATAACACATTTGGAACACTGCACATTCGATTCCAAATCAAAATATTTATCAAAGTTATTGTTTTACAGAAAGTGAAGAAAAAGGAATATTAGGCTGTTCAAAAAATAGCAGTGTCTGTATTTTTCTTTTTGTTAAATAACAGGCGTCAAACTGCCTTATTTAAGGACAAAGACAGCAAATGTACATATTGGTTGTAGAGCATTTCTCTGAAATCTGAGTAAAATGGGTTGTAAAATTGTTCAGAAGAACAGCGTACTTTGATTTAAAAGTTGATTGGAGAGGGGAAAACATATAAAGAAGTGCAGAAAATGATAAGCGTCTCAACTAAAATGATCTCAAATGCTTTAAAAACGGCAACCAAACCCAAAAAGACGTGCAGGAAAATGGAAAACCGCCATTCAAAATGAATGGCAAAGACTCAACCAATGAGCAGCTCCAGGGTGATCTAGAAGGTCTAAAGTTACACAACTAAATATTAGTTCAGTGATTCACAGGAAAGCTAAATCTTAAAGGATTGTTCAGTTTGCAAAGAAAAATACAGACACTATTTTTTTTTAACCAACCTAATATTCCTTTTTCTTCACTTTCTGTAAAGTAATAAACTGATTCGGAATAGAATGTGGAGGGTTCAAAATGCATTTTATGCAAATGCATTTTATGCAAATGCATTACATATACTGAAATAAAAGTGGCTATAGGGATTTTGAGCTTTACTCACCTTTTGAAACACTGCTATTATTTTGAACACAACTGTATATGCCATAAATTCTTATGATAACTCTCATATAAAGGAAGATTACTGTGTCTGTTCAGATATAACTGTATATCTGGTGTGGGTTCAAACGTTAAAGAAGACACAGGAAAGTCTGATGATTCCTTTAACAAACAGAAAAGGAAAAGAATAACAGAAACAGACATGTCTATCCACAACAAAGTTAATCAGGCTTGCCTGAAAACACTTAAGCTTCAGTGGATGTCTAATTGGATTGAACCAAAACAGAGGATGTGTTTTGCATGTTGGGCTGACTTGACCTCTAATGGCAGGGCCTTTAATTTCTTCAGATCCCCAATCAGACTTAGACTAATGACTACTGGCACATCTGACACATACTGGCCAGCCAGTTTTCTAGAGAGTGACTTCTCAGTTAAATCTGAGACAGAACGGTTCAAGGTCATTCACAGAGATAGCGCTGCCCTGGCACCATATAATTCACACAAATCACAGACAGTCTGGCTTGTTGCTCTATTCTCCAGGGGACATTTAACCCACTCCTACTATGACCTTTGCAAGTAAGAAGTGCTGTCACTTCAAAGGTTATTTGGCAACACACCTGCCAGGACAGCTGATGATACATTTCACACAGGACGAACAGACACCTCGGTGCTGTTGAGGAAAGGAAGATGTAGAGAAGAGGGAAAAGTGGAGAACAGCTTTGTCAGGCTGATGCTAATGTCCTCACAAACTCTACCTCCAGCAAACCTGTGTCATGCCCATCCTGCAAAACTGCCATTAACACTAACCCTAACCCATAACAGACCTTGTAAGAAAAATAAGAATGAGGAAATGAGGAAATAAATGTTATGGTATGTCCAGTACGAGGTCTGTCCATAAAGTATAGGTCCTTTTATTTTTTTCAAAAACTATATGGATTTCATTCATATGTTTTTACGTCAGACATGCTTGAACCCTCGTGCGCATGCGTGAGTTTTTCCACGCCTGTCGGTGACGTCATTCGCCTGTGAGCACTCCTTGTGGGAGGAGTCGTCCAGCCCCTCGTCGGAATTCCTTTGTCTGAGAAGTTGCTGAGAGACTGGCGCTTTGTTTGATCAAAATTTTTTCTAAACCTGTGAGACACATCGAAGTGGACATGGTTCGAAAAATTAAGCTGGTTTCAGTAAAACTTTTAACGGCTGATGAGAGATTTTGAGGTGACACTGTCGCTTTAAGGACTTCCCACAGTGCGAGACGTCGTGCAGCGCTCTCAGGCGGCATCATCAGCCTGTTTCAAGCTGAAAACCTCCACATTTCAGGCTCTATTGATCCAGGACGTCGTGAGAGAACAGAGAAGTTTCAGAAGAAGTCGGTTTCAGCATTTTATCCGGATATTCAACTGTTAAAGGAGATTTTTTTAATGAAAGACGTGCGGACGGGTCCGCGCGTCGGCTCGCAGCCGCCGCGACGCTCCAAAACAGGAAAAACACCTCTGTTGGAAGCCTTAAGGACAAGTTGGAACATGTCCAGCTGTTAAACAATTTCTCATATACTCACTCCACTGAAAGCCATCAAAAGCCGCCTGGATTTTACAAATGGTTATCAACACGGAGGTGTTTTTCCTGTGCCGCCGCTCCGCGCCCGCTGATGTCCCGACGCGCGGACCCGTCCGCACGTCTTTCATTAAAAAAATCTCCTTTAACAGTGGAATAAATGCTGAAACCGACTTCTTCTGAAACTTCTCTGTTCTCTCACGATGTCCTGGATCAATAGAGCCTGAAATGTGGAGGTTTTCAGCTTGAAACAGGCTGATGATGCCGCCTGAGAGCGCAGCACGACGTCTCGCACCGTGGGAAGCCCTTAAAGCGACAGTGTCACCTCAAAATCTCTCATCAGCCGTTAAAATTTTCACTGAAAACCAGCTTAATTTTTCGAACCATGTCCACTTCGATGTGTCTCACAGGTTTAGAAAAAATTTTGATCAAACAAAGCGCCAGTCTCTCAGCAACTTCTCAGACAAAGGAATTCCGACGAGGGGTTGGACGACTCCTCCCACAAGGAGTGCTCACAGGCGAATGACGTCACCGACAGGCGTGGAAAAACTCACGCATGCGCACGAGGGTTCATGCATGTCTGACGTTAAAACATATGAATGAAATCCATATAGTTTTTGAAAAAAATAAAAAGGACCTATACTTTATGGACAGCCCTCGTATTAAATGAACTAAACATTAAAAGGGTAAACGCACCTACGACACTATGACACACCGCGGTGCTCACAGGAGTGGGGCAGGGTGAATCGTGGGGCACAGTGAATCAGTAGCTATATCTGCAAAACTACATATATATTTGCAGCAGTTATGCCATATTTTTATGCATAAAGACATCCCCCTTATAAATTAGTGTTTTGTTTTTGGATACATTAAGGGTAAACCTAAGTGGCAAGTGAAGTCAGTTTTTTCCTATCAAAAGTAAATTTTGTGGATGTCAGTGTCTTTGTATTTATTTCTCACAACAGAGGAAAGGTGGCCCAAAAAAAATTAGTTGGAAGACTACCCCATCTGATGTCTTCTCCAGACTATCAGCTATTTGATAACATGACTCATGTGTGTCACATGCACCCGGGGCACAGTGAATTAACACAGAACACAGTGAATTAATCTAGAAAGTGATTTACTAAGCCCCACAATCAAGTGGATGACAAATTTAATTGTTGAGGCTTATACATTTATTTTTCAATGAATTATTTCTATAATTTGTGTATATAAACAACTGTTTACACATTTGAACAGAAATTATGACAGTTGTATTTATAATAGTTTCTAAAGGACTTATATTACTGTATAAGACACACATTACATAGCTGGTTTGTTGGATTATAGTTTCTATATGCATCAGCATATATTTAACAATTTGGAAGAAATTTTTATAATAATGTGTTTTTTTCATGATATTCTAAGTTGATTCACTGTGCCTCGGACATTGATTCACTGTGCCCCGGGAATTGGTGCCTAGGGCACAGTGAATCAAAAATTTTAAAATCGATTTTAAACACCTGTAAATTACACTTGGGGGAGACATAAATAACAGTCTTATAAACAATAACTTGCTGTATTAAATCCATAATAGAATGACCTAACCCTATGCATAATGTGTTTGTATGCTGCCACAAAACAACATTTCTGATCCACTGTGCCCCGGCTACCCCTACTCACATTTTGCACTCTGGACTGTGCCCAAGCATGTAACACTCAGGCAGTTTTCAGCCACTTATGTCAAGCATTGTGATGGTCAAAGATGCTGTGAACCTCTGGATCACCTGCTTTGTTGTGTGCAGAATGCACCACTGCAAAATTCGCATTTTTGTATTCAGATTAAAAAATGTAATGCAGAGCCAGTGGGATGGGACACATCTTTCTGTGACCCTATGAGAGGTGCTATGATCAATGACATTACTGACAAAACATTACTTCACCTCCATCTATAAAAGTAATCTCATCAGCTTGGCCCAAACGTGTAGTGCCATGAAAATTTCAGTACCATGGTCTCGGCCTGACTTTCTTCCTGCTGACGAATCAATTTCAATTTCAATTTATTTTCATTTATATAGCGCCAAATCACAACAGAGTTGCCTCAAAGTGCTTCACACAGGTAAGGTCTAACCTTTCCAACCCCCAGAGCAACAGTGGTAAGGAAAAACTCCCTCTGAGGAAGAAACCTCAAGCAGACCAGACTCAAAGGGGTGACCCTCTGCTTGGGCCATGCTACAAACATAAATTACAGAACAATTCACACAACAATTCACGGACAAATATACAAGAAATGCTATTGGCGCACAGGACAGGAGGATCGCCAACATGAATACAACTCCCATCTCTGGATGGAGCTGCACCTTAAACAGAGAGAAAAAACAGAATCAGGCATCAGAAAGACAAAAAAATACTGCATAATTTGCCAGCATTAAACAAGGAAAAACAGAGAAATACTAAGGTGATCACCGGCCACTAGCCCTAAATTTACTAAAAGACCCAGAATTTAGGTAAAGTTGAGGCCGCAGCCCGCTCCAATTACTAATAAATGAATTACAAGAGTAAAAAGCGTAAAATAAAGCTGTACCAGTATGCTAGCCATATGAAAGAGAAAATAAGTGCGTGTTAAGTCTGGACTTGAAAGTCTCCACAGAATCTGACTGTTTTATTGACACAGGGAGATCATTCCACAGAACATGGGGCACGATAAGAGAAAGCTCTGTGACCCGCAGACTTCTTATTCACCTTAGGGATACAAAAGTAGTCCTGCACCCTGAGAACGTAAAGCCCGGGCCGGTACGTAAGGTTTAATTAGGTCAGCTAGGTAGGTAGGTGCCAGTCTATGAATAATTTTATAGGTTAGTAGCAGAACATTAAAATCTCATCTCACTGGGACAGGAAGTCAGTGAAGAGATGCCAAAATGGGTGTAATGTGGTCGAACTTTCTATTTCGTGTCAAAAGTCTGGTTGCAGCATTTTGAACCAATTTGAGACCCCTAATGCTAGACTGCGGTAAACCAGAAAATAGAACATTGCAGTAGTCCAATCTAGAAGAGATAAATGCATGGATCAGGGTCTCAGCATCAGTCATAGACAGGATGGGACGAATCTTCGCTATATTTCGCAGGTGGAAGAAAGCAAGTCCTAGTAATATTTCTAATGTGGAGGCCACAGGACAACGAAGGATCAAAATTACCCAAATGTTCTACTTTTTCAGTTGATGTATGACACACGAGCCGAGGCTGAGGTTAATTGGTCAAATTGATGTCGATGTCTCACTGACCAAGAACCATCATTTCAGTCTTATCAGAGTTTAAAAGTAGGAAGTTTCTAGACATCCAACTTCTCACTGCTGCAAGGCAATCTTCTAAGGATTTTATGTGAACGAGATTACCAGCAGTTATCGGCCTGTATAACAGTTATCATCGGCATAGCAGTGAAAGGCAATCCCAAAACTCTGCAATATGTGCCCAAGGGGTGCTATATAAAGGGAGAAAAGCAGGGGGCCTAAAACAGACCCCTGTGGAACCCCAAATTTCATGTCACTAAGGTTAGAGGTAGTTGTAACTGTACAAAACACAGTGAACGACCTCTGCCTCAAGTATGACGTCAGCCATGCAAGGGCACTCCCAGTAATCCCAAAATGATTTTCCAGCCTATCAAGTAGAATATGATGATCCACGGTATCAAATGCAGCACTGAGATCTAACAGCAATAGAACCGTAGTGGTGTCCGAATCCATTGTAAGCAGAAGATCATTCACCACTTTAGTGAGAGCCATCTCTGTGGAATGATATTTTCTAAAAGCAGACTGCAGTGGCTCAAAGAGATTATTCTCAGTAAGATAGTCTACGAGCTGACGTGACACCACTTTTTCCAGAATTTTAGAGAAAAATGGTAGATTTGATATCGGCCGTTAGTTTGTTAATACACTAGGGTCAAGATTAGGTTTCTTAAGTAATGGTTTAATCACTGCAGATTTTAAACATTTAGGAACAGATCCAGAAGTTAAAGAAAGATTAATAATTTCCAGCACAGTCAGCCCAAGAGTGGGCCACAGGTCCTTAAACAGTTTTGTTGGTATAGGATCAAATAAACAGGTTGTGCTTTTTGTTGACATTACGAGTTTTGTCAGCATGCCTAGTGAGATACTGTAAAATTCTGTAAATCTCGGTAATAACTCAGTAGTGGCGCCCCTCAATAGCAGGGTGTAGGGGCTGGATTAAGGCATGCCGGGATATGTTTAACCTGATGTCTTCTATTTTCTTCCCAAAGTAATCCAGGAATCATGTTTATTAGGAGCAAATGTTTTAAAAGCTAACTATTCACATTCTACAACATACAAAAGATCTCCACTTTTTGATATTTATTTTATAAACACTTCCAAAAAAATTTAACGCCACTAGTCTCAATGGCTTGACACTGAAATATGCCCATGTCGTGAGAAATTATTGAGCAAAATGTAGAGAGAGAGCAATCCATGCTTCCAGGAGGTTATAACAAGTGTGGCTGTGACTGTTCTCTTCAAAATCCACTATTTTTACAAATACATTACTGCCAAATTGGCTGAACTGATCTGACCTCAGAAGCTTGCCACAGAGCCTGGCAGGGATGAGCTCTAAAAGGCACATGGACATTCCATCTCCACCCTGTGGGCTCATTACCTGTAGGTGGAACCGCTGGGGTTGGGTGTACTGTCCATTGGGTGGCAGTGAAAGTCAAGTGCTTCAACACACCAGACAAGGGCAGCAGAAGCTAGCTCTGGGGCAGTGGAACATCCCCTCTGTGGGGAAATGAGCCAGAGTTTGTGCAGGAGGTGGAGCGCAACCAGTCAGACCTGGTGAACCTCGCATTCATGCACAGCCAGATAGGGGTTGGACCTTATTCCTCTCTGGAGTTGGCCAGGGTGTGAGATGCCGGGTGGGTGTGGGGATATTCATGAGTCCCCGGCTGAGTGCCGCTGCACTGGAGTTTACCCCAGAAGAAGAGAGGGCTGCCTCTCTGCACCTTTGGGAAACAGATGGACTGCCTTCTCCAGGTAGGGAATGAGGTCTTGCTACAGGTAAAGGAGTTCAAGTACTTCGGGATCTTGTTCACGAGGGAGGGGACAAAGAGCATGAGATTGGCCAGAGAATCAGCACAGCAGGGATGGTATTGCATTTGCTCTACCATATTGTTGTGACAAAAAGAGAGTTGAACCAAAAGGCAAGCTCTCAAGCTACCGTTCAATATTCGTTTCTATTCTAACCTATGGCCATGAAGGTTGGGTCATGACGAAAAGTAGATTGCGGGCAAAAGCAGCCAAATGGGTTTCCTGAGGAGGGTGGCTGGTGTCTCCCTTAGAGATAGGGTGGGAAGCTCAGTCCATTGCGTTGAAAGGAATCAGCTGCGGTGGTTCAGGCATCTGGTAAGGGTGCCTCCTGGGTGCCTCCCAAGGGAGCTGTTACAGGCACATCCATCTGGGAGGAGACCCTGGGTTCCACCTACCTGGGGAAGATCCAGGACTAGGTGGAGAGATTATATATCCACACTGGCCGTGGAACACCTCGGGATCCCCCAGTCAGAGGTGGTTAATATGTGTCTCGAGAAAGGGAAGTTTGGGGTCCCCTATTGGAGGTGTTGTTCCTGGGAACTGATCCCACAAAAGCGGTCGAAGATGAGTGACACATATTTGGATACACAACCTGTTTTATGCCTTCTGGAACATGTGGGCTTGGTGGAGGAATGTGCTCTCTGAGTGGCATCTAGTTTGTTTGTTATTGCTAGGTTATACTAATTCTCTCCATATTTCTGACCTAGAACCAACTTTACCCAAGCAATCTGTTGCTGAAGGAAATTGAGACATGTAGAAATAGTGAGCAACTGATTGTCAGATCACAGTACACCAACAACTCGCGCTACTACCTGAGCCAAGGCTGCCAAACAGTCACAAAAACAATTAGTGATGCCATTTTCTTTTTCTTTTCTTCTTTAATTGCATAATATATTTACCCTGTGATTGCGCCTCAGGACACAAAATAAAATCCTAAAGAAACAAAAACAACAAAACAACAACAAAAAGAATAGCACTTAACAACTCTAAAAAATAAGAGTAATCTTAAAGAAAGAAATGAGTGGTGTTAAAAAGAAAACCTGAATCTAAATAAAACAGAAGCAAAGCAGCAATGCTTGGTGACTGTGCAGTAGTAGTAGTAGTAGTAGTAGTAGTAGTAGTATTAGAGGTTGTGCACAAACTGAAAGGTACGCAAGTCAGTTTTGGTGTCTAATTATATGTGAATAGGTATAACAGGACGTTTGTCTGAATTTGGTCACTGAGTAAAACATAAACAAAACAAATAAGCCCTCATAAGATAAAAGGTCCTCTGGATATAAAACCATGACACTTTAAGACCATAAAATGCAAATAAAACCCACAGAAAAGTGTGAAAAACATGTATTTCGGTTAGCATTACTTAATTCAGACAAATGTATTTACAATCATAGATCATTTGAGGAATACTGTGAATAAATTACATTATACTTTTTAGAAATTATTGTTTCACTACATCGTATGTTTTAATGCAACACACCTAAATCAAACTTTAATGCAGCACTGTATAATTCAAAGTTTGAGATCAGATAATACTGTCAAATAAAATCACAACTAACACAGACAACAATGGCCCTTGTAAATACTGTATATGAGTATATTTGTGTTATTCACTCTGCCATAAAACTAATTTCCCAGTAGCAATGAGTTTGGCCAGCAGCACTGTTTATAGATTATGGGATGAACGACTGGAAATGTGGCCGGGTGCCGACTGCTTCACATCAAATTCTTCAAGTTCATAATGTCAGAGTGACACCAGGAGACAAGCTGTGCCAGGGGTGATGCCCAGGAGTGTAGGGAAGGTCAGTGAAGCTTCACAAGTGAACTGGTGCTGATGCCACAGCATGTATGGCTCAAGTGCTTGGCAGTGCATCTTAACAACAAAGTGTGACATTTTTAGAAGCTGTCAAATTGCAGCCTAAAAAGCGGTCTTGACTGGGCCAGAGAGTCACTGCAGGGCTTTCAATCTGGCCGTAATGGGAAAGATGGAAGAAGATAAGATTCCAATTCAGCCGTTCTGCACGGCACAATGTGATCGCATTCCAATTCAACAGGGCATTTGGGGCGTTAAGAGTATTCTTAAAAAGACAGACTACTCTAAGTACGGCTTGATACTTCACAAATGCACAACATTCTTTCTAATTGTTCAACTCAAATATAATTAGTGAGATAATGGAGAGGAATTACAACTTACTCATATTTCATGACATACAACCTAGATTACAATGTGTCTGAATGAGCAAAGCCAAAACAAAGTGACAACAAAAGAAAAACATGACATGCACAATAGTGGCTGCACATACACACACATATGTACAAACACAGCTCATGAAAAATGTGATATATCCAGTTTTCAGGAGCTAAACTCAAAGACCTAAAACATTTTCTATATACACCAAAGACCTATTTCTCTCAAATAATGCTCACAAATTTGTGTAAATCTGTTAGTGAGCACTTCTGCTTTAAAAGTGTTGCATATTTTTGTTCAGTGTGTGTATCACACACACACACACACAATGTATATATATATATTATATATATATATATATATATATATATATATATACACACACACACACACACACACATACTAGCATGTTGCCCGTGGATCTAGATTGGGTAGTGTTTCTAAAATAGGTAGCTGACATTTTTCAAGGGTGGTAATAAATTAGGCAAAGCTTGTATAATGAGTTGGAATGGTGTGAGTCCAGAATGTTTTTCGAATGTTAACTGTTTTGGTTCTTGTTATCATATACACACTGTTGTTATTATCATATTATTACTATTTATTTTATTATTACATCTACTTGTCATTTGATGTTTAAATGGACCATAATGGAAATAAGTGTTTTCAATTTCTTTTGTCATTCATGTATTTTTAATGTATTTACAATTATGTTATGTACTTAGATTGAACTTACTAAATAAAATCACGCATGCTTTTAATATAAAGGTGATTTACCACCCCTTGTAATGGTGTGAGTCCACACTGTAGTTAGCAACGTCCATTGTTCAGTGTTGTTAACTAATATGAGGTACCTTATAAAACTAACGTGCAGTTTTATAAAAAAAAACTATATGGATTTGATTGACATGCGATTACACCAATCATGCTTGAAGCCTCGTGCGCATGCGTGAGTTTTTTCACGCGTGTCGGTGACGTCATTTCCCTGTGGGCAGGCCTTGAGTGAGATGTGGTCCCGCCCTCTCGGCTGAATTCCTTTTGTTTCACACGCTGCTCGAGACGGCGCGCGTTGCAAACTTTTTTCTGGACCTGTGAGGAAAATCCGAGTGGACACTATTCGAGAAATTCAGCTGGTTTTCGGTGAAAAGTTTAACGGCTGATGAGAGATTATGGGTGTTTCTGTCGGTGTAAGGACTTCCTACGGAGCGGGACGTCCTGCAGCGCTTCCAGGCGCCGTCGGCGGCCTGTTTCAAGCTGAAATCATCCTAATTTAAGGCTCTGTTGACCCAGGACGTCGTGAGAGAACAGAGAAGATTCAGAAGAGGCCAGCATGAGGAGTTTATGCGGACATTCCACTGTTTAAGGACATTTTGTAATGAAACATGTGCGCGCAAATTCGCAGAGTCGTTTCCGTGATGACTTGGTGAATCTGTGTGCACCGCGACAGGAAAAACACCTCCGTGTTGAAAACCATTTGTAAAATTCAGGCGGCTTTTGATGGCTTTCAACAAGTGAGTAACTGAGAAATTGTTTACAGCTTGGGCATGTTCCAACTTGTCCGTTAAGGTTTCCACGGAGGGTTTTTTCCTGTCGCGACCCACCGCCGGTCGGGTCCGCCCGACATGCGACTCTGCCCGCACGTTCTTTCATTACAAAATGTCCGTTAACAATGGAATGTCCGAATAAACTCCTCATGCGACTTCTTCTGAAAGTTCTCTGTTCTCTGATGACTACTGGGTCAACAGAGCCTGAAATGTGGAAGTTTTCAACTTGAAACGGCGAGACGCTGCCGCCTCGAAGCGCAGATCGCCGTCAGGCGCCGTGGGCCGTCCTTAAAGTGACACTACCGGACCAAATCTCTCATCAGCCGTTAAATTTTTACCCAAAACCAGCTGAATTTATCGAATGGTGTCCACTCAGTTGTGCCTTACAGTTTTGAAAAAAATTTTATCAAACAAAGCAGCAGTCTCTGAGCCATTCCTAAACAATGAAAAAAATCGACGAGAGGGTGGGCGACTCCTCACTGAAAGACTGCCCACAGACGAATGACGTAACCGACAGGCGTGAAAAAACCCTTGCATGCCCACGAGGGTTCAAGCATGTCTGATGTAATCACACGTGATTCAAATCCATATGGTTTTTGAAAAAAATAATAAGGTTGGATACTTTTCTAATAGACCCTCGTATCTGTAGCTTTTCCAAAATTAGTCCTATCAACATTCCATCTTGGTGATGTTCATCTTTAACCCAAAATACAGAAGCATACCAAACAGCAAATGTCAACTCTCCCCAGTTTCTCTGTGACTGAAGTTATACACATGCACAGCTGCTGTAAGCAGGGCTTTTAATTTGACAAACAGAGATGGTGACGGAAGACATCAAAACTACTACACATTTCACTCATGGTACAAATGTGAAACTTAACTCACCTCATGGAAACAGCAACATAACACTTAACTAAATGAACTACAAAAACACAATGAATCAATAACACTTTTAAAGTAACATGAACCACAACAACAACATTTAAAACCTAACAACCCCAAACTCTCATGGTGCATTGCAGCACAATGTACACTGTTAACTGGTTAGCAAAATGGCTAATTCTCCAAAATATTTGCCCTATCAACTTTCCTGTTCACAGCATTCATCCTTGACCCAAAATACATAAGCATACTAAACGGGAAATGTATATATATACACCCACAC
Organism: Thalassophryne amazonica; assembly: GCF_902500255.1. Classification (NCBI taxonomy): domain Eukaryota; kingdom Metazoa; phylum Chordata; class Actinopteri; order Batrachoidiformes; family Batrachoididae; genus Thalassophryne; species Thalassophryne amazonica. Next base: position 91,621,623 of record NC_047111.1, read on the forward strand.
AGGTACATTTTTCCATTTTATGTTTCATAATTCCATTTTAATGTTTTATTTGTGGACTGAAAATCTCTGTCGGATATCCACTGTTAAATGGCTAAATGTATAATTCCTGCAACCACAATAACCTTGTTTCCATGAGAAATTTATGTCATTTAATCGGATCTAATTAACGCATTGAGAAATTCACCAAGGGAACAAGTCATTTCAAATATTGTCTAATATCTATCCAATGCCAACCAACAATTATTCACAATATATTATAAGATAAAGGTTATATGTTGAGCTGAAACAGTTGATTATCAATTAGCAGAAGCAACTGAAATGACTCAGTGCACTGGTAACAGCGTGAGGGCTCGGACAGCAAAAATGTGGATGAGTGGGTGAGTCAGTGAGTTAGTCCATCCCAGCCAGCTTGTGCAGACAATAACTAACAAACAATAAATGTATTTACTTTGCAATCTCCCAAATTTAAAATACATCATGAGAAAAAAGCCCTACTACTCATGTGAACCTTGATATGTCAGATTGATCAATCAAGAGTCATCCATAGATGGCATATTCCCCCCGTACCCACAATCAGTAATACAAGTGTCAGGGCTCAGCCAAGTACGCACTTATGCTAAATATGAACAAAATTGATCAACTGGTTTTTAGATATCTGTTAACAAGGGTGGCAATGACAATACCCTGAATACCTTTCTGTGACCTGAAATTGACCCCAGGGTCACCATAATTGAGTGGTGTTGGGGAATCACCTAAGCACACCCTTAAGCTAAATATGAATGAAATTGATCAACTGGTTCTTGGGATATCGTGCTAACATTGAAAACAGATGGACAGACATCCAGATATCCACTGTATTTCATACCAGGGTGGGGGAAAAAACAACTATGTTTTGCTTATGCAATATCGTATTAATGTGTCTGCCACCTGCTGGATGGTGAGTGAATGCTGTATTAATTATCAAAAATTCTGAACAGCTGTGGTTCAGGGAAGCACAGTGATGCATGTGATTGCTTATACTTGCCTTCCAAGAAGAGATCTGTGGTTCAAGTTCACCTGTGACCCATTCTCCATGTACATTTGAAGTTCCTTCAGGAAGAACATCCACCTTAAACCTTTTTCAAATATACATGCAGAATAAACTGAATCTGCCAGAGCAACAGGAGCAAAAAATGGAGAGCCAAAAGGAATGAATTTTCAGTACGAACTGCTGTGACTCAAATTCACAAGATACAAGTTGTCCAGCTAACATGGTAAAACCCATGGTGAGAAGCATGATTCCTACTGTGTCTGCAAATTCAGGACAAAACATACAACAGAATGGGAAAGTAAAGCTTGAATTTAACAATAGACAGAATGTGTGGCTTGGGATGGTGACGAACTTTTCATCTGTTTTGCAAACGATTGAAGCACTGTACAAGAATCTTTGGAAACCTATTTCAAACATTGTTCTGCACTCCATATCAAAAAGAAGGCATCACAATTTGCTCTAAATAGGACCTCAAAATGGCACCAACTGATTCAAAACAATGCTTCAAAACAATCCAGGTGATTTTCCGCTGAACTCAACACTGCAGAGAAATCATCTTCAGAAGACTTACAAAGCCTGTTTTAGCTTCATCATCATGCAGTCACTCAACATATAAATTAATTTAATCTTATTATGACATGTACAAACATAAATGTGTAGGACAATATAATATATACAATATATAAGAAGGAAAATACATTTCAGTTATTGTGCAGATTGGAAAATTCAGCAGCGTTTTGGTGTAACTTCATGTAACAGTGTAAAACATAAATGATGCAAAGATATGAAAGCCACTGTTGATTTTTAATTTACTCAAAGAATGAGCAAATAAGGTTCATTTTTTCCATTGTACTATTAATGAGATTTTTAATTCACTGGCTCTCTGCCAAAACAAACCAATAGGGCATCATGTTTCTCAAACCCCATCAACTTTTTTTTTTTCATTCATCTTAAGGGTTTGTTTTGTCGCTTTGGCTTGTCGATATGAACAGGCACCAACAATGAACAATACAACAAGAAAAAAAAAAAAAAATCAGCAAGAAATGCTGTTGTTGTTTTAAACTCATCCAAATTCCACACCCACACACACACACCACACCACACACACACACACACACACACACACACACACACACATGCAATAAATGAAATAAAATGAAAAACCTTCCACAAAAACCTGATTCACTCAAACAATAGCCTCTTATCTGAATTGCGTGAAATTTCAGCTCTGTCTCTCTTTTATTACACCATATTCAACCTGTCACAACTGGGAACATAGTCTGCACAGCTGCTTTGTGCTGAATGGAGATAGTGCTATTGGTTGCTGTGGATTTTGGACTGACCTCTGCCTCACCCATCAAAGTCTACAGTTTGGAAGCCTGTCTCATTACTCAGTGTCATTCCCGTGGTAGTGTTGGACAGTTTTAGCTTAGCATCCTTTCTTTTGGCTGTTCAATTTTTTCAAAAATGGTGTCCAGTGACGTGGAAGCACAATGTACAAATCTTATGGTGGCTTCAACAAATACTTAGCGATTCTTTCCTGCATTGGAAGTTTCAGAGAGAGACACAATCAAAAGGGAACAAACAAAATAAAGCATACAACTCCAAAAACTTAAAGCATATGTAACAACAAAGTGAAGTAAAGCGGAGAAGAGCTATTTGTATGTGGTGGAAGCCTTTAGTTGACTGTCAGCATCAAAGGATTTGGTTCCTTGTCTTCTCCGTTGCTGTCAAATTGTCATCAAACCTTCCTAAGAATCAAAGAACCTTCCACTAACTCATGTTGTGACTTTTCATTTTCTCAATAGCAAAGACACAAATGCACTTTTCATCTTAAAAGACACATGCAGGAAAAAAAAGTGTGGGGGCTTTCCACAGACACAGCCGTGAATACAATGAACATTCAGACTCTCAGACAGCCAAAGGCGCTCTGAAGGAGGCTCTTCAGTGACAACAAGAAGATTAGGGCCAAGAGTTGAAACAATTCCTTTAGGAACTCAAGGGATTTGAGGAATAAAAACCTCAAGGCAATGTGTCTACCCCAAGCGTTGAGGAAAGACATTCAATCCATGGAATAATCAAACACTAGGGCCGTGGATGTAAGATACTGTGATACACTACGAGATGTGCAATCGCTTGGTTTGACCATGGCAGTCGAAAGGCAGCAAGATGTCTGCATACAACAGAAATTACCTTGTACCTAACGTAAAGGTTTACCAAAGGGTTTCATAAACATAATAATGATGTAAATCATACACAGTGTACCACAGTCTTTACAAATGCCCAATCTCAGCTAAGTTAAAGACACATGGGAGATTTTCTACCACTGCAGTGGCCATCACTCTCATCACCATCACCAAAATGAAGGACCGAAAATCTTCCGCTACTCATTCAGAATAAGGTCAGAGAGGTGGAAGATGTACGGTGAGGTGCAGCGAAGCTCACCCAGCAGCAAACTGTGACCCGACATCTTACTGAGACTATTTATCAATGTCAGTGATTGTGCCAAGGGTTTTAATTATGATTTCAGATTGTCGAAGATAGCAAAACCCCTGTTTCCACCTTCCATGTAAAATGCAGCAGAGCCATACAGTTTTCAGACAATATCTAAGTGTGTATTTGTGTGAACAGGTTTCCTGTATTTTGTCTGATTCAGCAGCTTTTTGTGAGTAAACTTAACTATGTTTGATGTTTGCAGCTGCACAATATGTCTATGGTTAATACTTAAAGGTAGTGCAATGTAATTGTACATAACTCAGCGTAACTATCCTGTTTACAGATTGGAAGCGTTATTTAATTACCTAAAGATAACTTTACAAAAAGATTTTTTTTTTTCCAAAATGACTTTCCTGCCCAAGTGCCATCAAATATATTCAATGCAATTACAGCCCTGATTCTGCTCTATCATTGTAGAATTTTGTTGCACCCGGAGGCCATTCTACATTTCTATTAAAGACAGCGCCTTCATAAAACACATAAAAATAACAGCCTCAGGTGCTACCTTTGGGAAAACGATTGCAAAGAGGCAGGCAACAAAAAAAGATATTACACCCCTGGCGACTCTAAGTTGTGAAAGAGGATTTGGAGGGAGGACTGGTGGGAACATGCAAACACAAAGACCTTCAATGGTAGCGTGTGGACAGAGGTTTTCAAATGGACTGAACACCCTCCATGAAGTGTGCTGAATTGCTGTGTACAATGCATTTTGAATTATAGTCAAATACAGTGAGGAAAAATAGGTCTGTGTACTTATTTTCAGCATCATGGCACCAGTTAGTGAAAATTTAACAATAATAGCTACAATGGAAGGTGTGCAGTGGGTAAGTATGGAGAAAAACTGACTGAAGGTGCAATATAAATAGAGACATGCGGCTATTTTCAGGTCAGGTTTGGGAGCATGCAATGGTACAGCATGTCACACTTTCCACCACACTATGGAAACGCCTTGTTACCGTGATGGCAATTACCAAGGATGACTATAGATCCATCCCCACCTCCAGAAATTAGCCATTGATCTACTGCAGCCAAGTGATACGTTGATGTCTCCTTGGCCTTTCCCAGCGGCCAGGGTCCTCAACACTAAAGCCTTGTGTCCACTGAGTGGTCCGGGTCGGTACGATGTGGTACGGTACAGTTCGGAAAGATTCATTTCATTCCCAGCAGTACCCACTGTTTGTTAGGTGGAGCATGGTAGACGTGGACATGCATTTCATCGAGGGGGGCATAAACTGTAACATGGCCCCATGGTATTTTAGCATTGTGTTATATTTTTCTTCTTGTTGGTGGGACAAAGCGCTGGCGTCCTCTGGTTCAGACTGAGGAATATACCCGGAGCAGACAAACACAGGGGAACTTCTTCAAAAATACTGCATTTATTCAACTATTTCCACAATAAGGAATTTAAATATTTTCAGACGTCGTCTTTCAAAACAAGGACATGTTATGTGAATAACAGTTGTCATCAGGCTGTGATGAATAGAGATGAAACAACACGACAGATAAGATTAAGACTTCATTTTTACTGTGTGTGTGAATCATTTTAATATATAAAACAATATAAGTTGGAGATCTTTGAATGGTCACTGAAAAGAAATAAGGGTCTGTAGATGTTATATTGCCCCTCTAGACCATCCTGAATAAAGATATATTTTATTATTATTAGTGTGCCGCTTTGTAGTGTAGCTTTACCTTCTGCTAATCAATGGACAGCAGTGGGTAAGCTTCTCCCTTTTCTTACCATTCCATTATTTCGGTACCCCAAGTGAAGGGTGCCAAAAAAGGTGGTATGGTACAGGTCAGCTATGTTGGTATTTATCCATAAATATGAAAGTGGAAACACACAAAATAGTGTTCCGTACCATGCTCTAATGACACAGACTGTTATTTCGAAACGAGGTGTCAGGCCCTCGAGTGCTGGCTCATTGCCCGAGAAATGTCCAAAATTACATAGCTGATGTCCCCTCTCAATGCAAGTGATACTCCTCCTATGAGTCTCCACAAGCATTATGATCATTATAAATAAATTAGTAAATTCAAATGGTAATCATAAATGATATTCAGGATGACAGTGACATTGAAACACCATAAAATCATTTTGTTACTTAATACAGGTCATGCTGTTACACAAGGAACATTATTAAGAATTCAGCTCTTCTCATTACTTGCTACCTGTAGGGGTGTAAAGGTACAGAAAAATCACAGTTTAGTACAGACTGGATTTGACTTCATGGTTCAGAACCTTCTCATGATGGTGGAAATGAGAACTGCCTATATAGTGTTCGTTTCTTTTAAATTAAATGAGGGGTCATATATCCACTGCTACAAATAACTATAGGTATCTGGTGCTTTGGTCTGAATTGTTAGCAAGAAGCCGCTCAAGTACCACAGGGAGCTAGTTTCTATTTGTTGAACTTTTGCACAATAAAGGTTGTTAAAATACCTCTGTACTGCTATGTGTAACAAATATGTTGTAGTAATACCATTAAAAGTATAGTCAGACCTACCATATAGTTCCAATGGAAGATTTTCAAGATGCACTCCCATCCTGAAACCAAGATTTCTGGTTAGGGAGCACTCTCTTGCCTGTTTGGCATCCTCAAGAAACAATAACAATATCTCTGCTGTCACAACGAGAAACAACTTAAAAACAATTCTTACCTTTCACAGCTCTAAAAGGCAACCACATGTGAGAAATTTGCTTGGCTTCACTGTATCAAACATGTGGGTTTCCCTAACCAGAGATACATATGACGTCATCGAGCATGTGCATATGCGTTACCCTATTAGAGAAGCAATGACAAACTTTTTTCACTTCCGATCCGATTCTGATACCTGAATTTGGATATCAGCGGATATAGGGGGTGGGGGGGTGTCACAGTTCCCCAGGAGTAGGGGTCTAAGGCCCTGTAGGGCCACAGAATTAAATTTTTTTATCTAATGTTACTTTTTCAGCATCTCCTGGAAGAACAAATCTCAAAATTAGTGGATATTTAAATGATCCTATATTCAACCTTTTATTTGACCTGTCATGATGATGTTGAAATAACAGAATATGACGTGGAAGTAGGGCCTGGAAAGATTTTCCTTTTAATTGTAAACCAAATTATGCATTAACTCAGAACAATTAAACTACATGAAATTTATGAAGACTGAAAAGACTGTTACAGCATTTCAAAAACCACAGCTAAAGCTTGTAGAATATTTGGAAAATCATGGTACATACATTATAGTAAAAAGTCACATATTCTTGTGTAAATTCATGCAGCCTAAATCCATTCAAAGCCACAATGTCTTTTTTACAATCAAAGAAAGTCCAGATTAGTGAAAAAAATCACATAATCTTATCTAAAATCCTGTTTGAACAGCAGAATGTTTATTTTCCAGGGAGAGAAAATTTTTTACCATGTTTCCTGAAAGGGCACAGTTCACTTTTCCCGTTTCTTTTATCTTTCAGGTGTGTTGATGAAGCCAGCGACAATTCCACGGATTCTTGTCCTTATAAGACTTTTTCAAACCGTCTTTCTTGCCATCTTCTCTCTGTGCGACGTCGGTCCATGACACAGATATGCTGCATAAATCTTCTTTTAAAAACTTGAGAGCTCTAAAAGTTTGGGATGTCCACATGCTAAGTTTAGCTTAAGCGCCGCACAGGAGCCACACAGCGTTGCCGCAGCAACCAACCAGTCCTGCTTTACGATAACTGTTGTAACAGTTACGCTTTGAGTGGCATTTTTCCTCCGCGAAACTCCGCGGATCCGAGGAAACTGATTTGTATCTATAACACACAGATCAGTGTCCGCGGACTTATAAAACTTACACGATGTCGTAAAAGAGAGAACGCTTTGCGATAAGCATTTTAAAACCTCAGTGATGTTCACAATTAAAGAGCACAACAATAACATCTAAGATACAAGCCTAGATTTGATGTTTTGGTGGAAAAATTAAGTACTTTTATTTATTGATGGGTCAGTGGCTGAAGTTTAATCTCTTGAACACCAGATGACACACCTGTTCCGACTACATGTACTGTTTTAAGGATGGAGCGCATTTCCGCATTCCCAAAATGCAACAAGAAGCAACCAAAAAATAAATAAAAGTATTTAATGCACTCATATTTGTCAATCTGGGTAAAACATTGTTGGCTCCTTCCGTCATTCTGGCCCCAGCTAACAAAATTCTTGTGCTCTTTAATGTGGTGCTTTTTCAAATGTTTAAGTAGGTCGCGATGTAACATCTGCCTCTCGGTACAATGGCTTTGCAAACACTGCATGTTGGTGTCTTGCTTTGCGGTGTTTCACACAGTCGACATGTGATAAAAATGGGGGTGGGGGGGCATTCCCTGAATGGAGGTGTGTCTCATTACCCTGTGTCTCATTGGTGCACACCTCCATTCAGGAGGTCACTGCCACAGTTGGCAGCCAGTGGCAGCCAACAGGTTCCGCATCAGCCTGATGCAGATTTTTGGAGATGATTCAGCAAGAAGAAAAAAGAAACTGACGTGGCTCCTGGATCGGAAAACTCCGCAGGTTGTATTGTAAATTTCTAATCCATAAATTACGATGGTATCGGAACCCAATACTGATACTGGATCGGATCCTTTATGTTGGGATTTCCCAGTCATCTCTCAAACGGCTTCAATTGGTTCAAAATGCAGCTGCACGTTTTTTAACAAACACTTCCCGTCGCCAACATATCACTCCAGTTCTTTATTCTCTTCATTGGCTCCCCGTTTCTTTTAGAATTGATTTTAAATTTTGCTCTTTGTTTTTAAAGCTCTTAACGGTCTTGCCCCTTCTTACCTTTCCGAACTGTTGTGTATTCGTAACACAACCAGGGCCTAAGGTCTACAGACCAGCTTTTACTGGAAGTCCCAAGAACCAGGTATAAGCACTGGGGTGATCGAGCTTTTTCTGTTGCTGGGCCTAGACTCTGGAACAATCTTCCCTCTGACATGAGAACCATGACAGACTTTGATCTTTTTAAAGCTCGACTCAAAACACGTTTGTTCAGACTGGCTTTTGATACTTATTAAGCAGTGATGGTGTATTTATTTAAAAATTTTAGGTCATACTTTTCAGCACTAATCTATACATAAAATCTGTTGTAATTTATGGAATGGACTGTATACTGGAAATCATAAATTAGTAGGGACAGCAGGGTCTGATATGATGCACTAGCTTAAGCTGACAGCACCCACTCTCAAGTAAAGACAAAGATGAGATAACATGCAACTTCTGTTGTTCGTAATGTGTGTCAGTCTGCCTTTCTCTGCCTCCTTTGTCTGGTAGACCCTCATACATAATTACAATAAAACACACAAGGGAAGCTGTTGTGATCCCACACAGACGCAAACATCAACGTGCGTGCTCACTCCGTCAGTCTGTTTCAGAAGTAAAATTATTCCATCTCTCAGGGGTCCTGTTAAGCTCTTACAAAGCCTCAGTGCGTACAGCAGGTAGATTGATTGTGACTTATTAACTGTGAGTGAGCCTAACAGAGTGCATTAAAACAAAAGGAAGTGTGATATCCCAAACCATCAAGTGCTTGTTAGAGCTTTAATCAAAGCCTTTCCAAATCTGCATACAAGTCCTGGTCTTGAATTCCAAATGGCATCTTTAAAAAAGAGAGGGGACCACACCAATGAGCCTTGTTACACAAGGGGACCAGGAAGATAGAAGATCCAGCTTGCGAACAGAAGAATAAGAAATTGTTCCCAATAATTATGATACTGGCTTTCACTGTCAGTACTATCTAAATCGTATTTCTCCAAGGACTGTGGCACACAAGACATATCAGACAATTTCTTAACTGTGCTACTAAAAGCAACTAATGATTATAATCACAAGCAAAAATAACTAATTCAAACTCAAGTGGCACTAAACAGTCCCTGATCTGATTTCAGCCCGGATGCGTAATGCTTTTGAACCATAAACCACAGCAGCATTGATGGCTTTCATTTCATTATGACTGTATAAATATGCAAAGTGTAAATTGCAACATCATATCAACTGCTTCCTTCAGACACGGGATGTGTGGTAGCAGACGACCGTTCTTCAGAGATAAAAAGATAAGGACGTGGCATTTTTATCTTAAGGATGCTTACCTGACAGTACACATAAGCATTCAGGATTTTGGCCTTCAAAATTACTTATAGCAAGTACCTTGTTCATATTTTGTAAGAAAAATGTTTGCTGTGTTGCATTTAATAATTGCACTCACAGATATAGTATTTGGCAAATCACAAGGACACTGTGACCAAACTGTGACTTAATTTGTCAGCAAGAACGTCTGTAATTGAGTCATAATTTGCCAATGTGTTATTTTGCGCTATGCTTCTGTAAATGGTCTTCAAATAAACAAGATGCAAGAAAAATATTTCTTTTAGTCTATCGCTTTGATTTTATACTGCATATCTGTAGAGACGGTCTTAACTCAGAATCATTCATAGCTATTTTTTAACAAAACTTTTGGGGGAAAAAAAGAAAAGAAAAAAGGGTACTCAGATATGTTTATTTTGTGCCATACATGGACACCCAATTTTCAAGCTTCAAAATTTAGTCGTTTTGCTGGTCTGGTTAATTGGATACAGTTTCTATTTACAGATATGGATCATACAAATCTATTAATTGTCAAATGAATGGTATATTGGCTTTGGTTTGTTTATATAAAGTCTTAACATTGGTGTTCACGTAAGTTTAATTTCTGTCAAAAAAAAATCTCAAAATCCAAGTGGTCCCAAATCTAGCAGAGTAGTCTGATTATCAGTATTGCAGTGATAAATGCTTACAAATATAGCAAGGTGTAAAGTCCGATCCTCTGTTCAATATGCCTAAGCCAGAACAATATTTAATGCTCACTCCAAATTACTCCCGCCAAATTTCATCAAGATTTAACATATGTGAACACAGCCTTTACTATCAAGTGCATAAGCAGCAAAAAGCTATGACTTAGCAGGATTGGAGCTCAGTGTGCACACAACATGATGATGTCATCAGTTTTTGTGAAGAACACATACAATGGCCACCATCACACACACACACACACGGATCTGTCCAAAAACTGACATACGTGAAATTGTGACATGTATGATGTTTTTAACGGAAATTTTCGCATAGGAAAAGTGGCAAGTTGTTTAAGGTTTCTGAAGAACAAATATTTTAAATGTGTTCATTCTACATTTTCAATTGGCAGACACATTTGTGTTAGGAGATCAGAAAATACATCTGCATGCTTTCACGTATGTCAAATTTGATGGAATTCTGTTCATGTACATCATATTTTGATGGATGTTTTATCACATACACTGTAAATCTAACAGTCAAAAATTAAATGCATGACTCCGAAATCCCAACTGAGGTGCATTCATCACCTTTGAGTTTCTTCATAAGTTGAATATCCCTGGAAAACACTGATAGTAAATCAGATGTGAGTGGATCAGCATGCACTGGTTTGATTCATTTTATTCACATATGTCAGTTTTGACAACTGATTCACCTATGTCATACTACAGCCCACTCTGCCCTCCAAACTTTTCAGTTAGTTTCTCCTGTGCTTGACCTCCCAAAAATGACTGTCAGTGACTTGAACCACATTTCTTATGGAAGTTGTTTAAATTTACATCTAAAAAACTTCAACACAATGTTCTTCCACAGGTTTGAGGATTCACCCCTCCTGTCACATATTAGCAAATTGTGACTCTATTAAGTTGATAGAGGTGTTAAAAAATTAATGTCTGTTGCTTTGTTTGTTTGTATTTTAGCAGGTTTACAGAAAAACGCGAGGTCAGTTATGGTACAGGGAAGAACCCGCTCCATTTGGGAATTGATCTGAATAAAGGCGTTTTCTTTACTCAGATTACCTATATGCAAGAAAAAATATGAATGCAACACTTATTTTCTCTCCAATTTTTAGGAGATCAAGTAAAAATCATAAGCCCTCTTCAGCAAAATGCTGAATTATCTTGAATTCTGATCACACATTTGTTAAGGGCCCCTTCACACACCAAAAACGAAATGCGGAACCATGAAACATTACACCTGTTGTCGTGAGGGTCACACAGGCATGCACGACACACCGGCGATGGTTTCGTGCACGAACATCATACCTCTGTTGTGAAGAAAAAAAACAAACAAAACACACACCATAAAAAATGCCACATTTTAATGAATCCCTTTTATCAAATGGACAACACAATTATGAACCGTGTGTTCCTCTGTAGATGATCCATGGTCATAGATGTACAATCATGAAATGACATGAATGAAGCAGTGCACTCTCATCATGTCTTATTATGTCCAGCCAGCTATATAAATAATTAATACAATCACCGGACACTGACAGATGAGATATTGGTGTATAATTAAATCACTAGGTTGATATAAAAAATAAACAAAAGGGGACCCAATACAGAACCCTGCAGTTAAATAACCCTGGTTAAATAAAAATAAATGCCACTTGCGGGATTCGAACCTGCAATTTACAAAAGCTCTGATTAACAGAAGGAAACTTTACCACTGCGCTACAATCGCTGTGTTATAACAGGAGCATGAAATGCTTAAAATCAACAAGGAAATAAATGTATGTTTTCAGTAAATCCCTTCGGATGCTCCCTTGTTTGCACTCGGGGTCACAACAGCAAATCCAAGGTGGATCTGCATGTTGAATTGGCACAGGTTTTACGCTGGATGCCCTTCCTGACGCAACTCCACATTATATGGAGAAATGTGGCAGGGGTGGGATTTGAACCCAGAACCTTCTGAACTGAAACCAAGCGCATTAACCACTTGGCCACCACCCCTGCTACAAATAAATGTATGTTTTCAAAAAAAAGTGAAATTAGATGATGTATGGACATGTGTGTCGGGCCGGCCTGGAGCCTGCAGAGGTGTGCTCTCTGCGGCCGCTGTAGCCTGGCGCAAAGGCGAAAGATGTTTAATGTATTTCCACGAGAGGACATCAGGCAGAGACGCGTGCCTCACAGAGGAAAACTGTAAGTTCATGTCTTTCAAAACATGGTACATGTTTTTTATAGTAGCCTCACGAAATTCGGTACACATATTTACCATGCTGGGACACACAAAAAAGTCTGTTACAGTCGTGGTGAAATGTCGACAGGAAGTCGGCCATTTTGATTTTAAGTTTCGATTTTGAGGTATTTTTGCCATTTTTGGCCATTTCCACTATTTACATTTGAAAAAAACTCATCCTAGGGATTTCATGCAATCCTCTTCAAATTTGGTAGATCTCATCATGACCCCATGCTGATCTAAAGTTATCAAAAGAATTTCGGTAGGTCAAAAGGCATGGCTGCTAGGGTTCGTCAAACTTTGGCGAGCATTTTGGAGAACGTCGTTTCACTTTGAACATGCAGAACAAGTTGGTGAATGTAGGCGATGATCGCCATGAAATTATGAGTAATGGCGCCCGTGTAGTGGCGTGCCGAATACTGACCATTCGCCATGAACTTACGTTCTTCCTTTTGACGGCTTTAATTTTGTCATATCCTCATGTATCAAGAAAATTGATACACAGGTCAAGCACAACAACCTCTTACAATTCATAGGGGCATCGCCCATGGGCGGGGCAAAATGCCTCAACTGCACCCCTTGCAACTTTCAAAAACCCCTCCCCATTGGGTGTTTTGGAGCAGGGAGATGCAAGTTGGTACACATATGTGACTTGCATAGATGTACAAAAAAGTCTCTTGCACCATTGATCTACGCCAAACAAGAAGTCGGCCATTTTGAATTTTCGTGTCATTTTGGCTTGATTTCCACACGTTGTATTTGAACGAACTCCTCCTAGGGATTTTGTCCAATGCACGTAAAATTTATTTCAGATCATCCAGAGACTATACTGATCAAAAGTTACCAAAAGATTTTTTCTATGTCAAAGGGTGTGGCTGCTATGGCACCACAATTTTGACCCTTCACCATGGAACATTATACTGAAACAGGTACTGATGTCACATAGTTAACCCCATCAACTTCCTTCCACTTCTAAAACATGCAGAACAAGTTAGTGAACGTAGGGGATGATCGCTGTGAAGTTATGAATAACGGTGTCCGTGTGGCGGCATGCCGAATATCGACCATTCGCCATGAATTTACATTCTTGCTTTTGACGGCTTTAATTTTGTCATATCACCATGAAAATTGATGCACAGGTCAAGCACGACAACCTCTTACAATTCATAGGGGTTTCACCCATGGGCAGGGCAAAAAAGCCTCAACAGCGCCCCCTTGCAACTTTCAAAAACCCCTCCCCATAGGGGTTTTTTGGAGAACGGAGATGAAAATTGGTACACATGTGTGACTTGCATAGATGTACAAAAAAACTCTCATGCACCATTGGTCTACTACAAACAGGAAGTCGGCCATTTTGAATCTTCATGTTATTTTGGCATGATTTCCACACGTTGTATTTGAATGAACTTCTCCTAGGAATTCTGTCCAATGCACTTCACATTTCTTTCAGATCATCTAGAGACAATACTGATCAAAAGTTATCGAAAGCTTTTCTCTATGTCGAAGGGTGTGGCTGCTATGTCGCTGCGATTTTGACCCTTCGCCATGGAACACTATACTTAAACAGGTACTGATGTCACACAGTTAACACCATCAACTTCATTCCACTTCTACAACATGCAGAACAAGTTGGTGAACGTAGGCGATGATCACCGTGAAGTTAGGAGTAATGGCGTCCATGTGGCGGCGTGCCAAATATCGCCTCTTCGCCATGAAATTACATTCTTCCTTTTGACAGCTTTAATTTTCTCATATCATCATGAAAATTGATACACAGGTTAAACATGACAACCTCTTACAATTCACAGGGGCGTCGCCCATGGGCGGGGCAAAATGCCTCAATAGCGCCCCCTTGCAACTTTCAAAAACCCCTCCCGTAAGGGTTTTTTTTTTTTTTTTTTGGAGTAGGGAGATGAAAATTGGTACACGTGCGACTTGCATAGACGTACAAAAAAGTCTCTTGCACCAGTGGTCTACTCCAAACAGGAAGTCGGCCATTTTGAATTTTCGTGTAAATATGGCATAATTTCCACATGTATTTGAACAAACTCCTCCTAGGGATTTTGTCCAATGCACTTGAAATTTCTTTCAGATCATCCAGAGACGATACTGATCAAAAGCTATCGAAAGCTTTTCTCTATGTTGAAGGGTGTGGCCACTATTGCGCTGCCATTTTGAACCTTCGCCATGGAACATCAAGTCATGATAACTCCTTCATGGTTAGCCTAATTAACTTGAAACTTCATATGTGTGATGAGGGTTGGTGCCTGAACACACCTGGCCCCTCTCTTTGTCCTCTGAGCGCCCCCTAGTGGATTCCATCAACATGTCATAACTCTTTCATGCATTGTCTGATTTGCTTGAAACTTGAACTGTGTGAGGAGGGTCGGCCCCTGTTGCACCTGCCCGCATCTAGTCACAAGGTGACGCGCTGGCCTGGGTAGGCAGTCGTGTGGCACGAGGGCGCGTATATGACTGCTTGCAGTCCTAGTTTGTTATGTAAGTGCGTATGTAGGTATTGTCGTAATTATTTGTATACCTGTCCTGGCGGTGGTCTCTGTTTGTAATGTGACACTTTTTGCAATGCCACACTTGTGGGGGCACTTAGACAAATTTCACATCCAGCTCAAAAGTGATCATCTCCTCACTGTTTTAATGCTACTAGCATGAATGGCCACACATTTTCTAAGTATCAAGCGAGCGGTGTTGCATGTTTGTGTGTGTCACCTGGAATTTGACCGACACCTACCACGAGAGGGATCGAATGGGGTCTCACAGGGCATTCTCTGTCTTTCAGCCGCTGGTGTACACGAATAATTGTAGCGAGAGGTGTACGAGGCGTTGGAGGCAGCTCCGATTTTTCACGAATGGCATGCAATTCCTCCTTCATGTGCTAGTCGGCTTCAATCATGTTATGTGTGAAGGGGCCCTAAAATATGTTTGCCAGGATAATCCAGCCACCTGGCTGGTGTCACATGTGCAAAAGATGCTGCTTAAACAGCATGATTATTGCACAGATGTGTCTAAGACTCGTCATGATAAAAGTTCATGCTAAAATGTGCAGTGCATATACAGTAAAACTCACCTAAACCGTCATCATATAAACTGGATATTTACACTCACCAGACTAAAGCAAACATCCCAATGCTTTTGTATGGTCTTCCTTGTAATAAACACCATATATAATGGATTTTGTATAACAAATTTTCGCTCACATCGGACAAAATGTTACATCCGATCACAATACATTTTCATTAAAAACACCTCGCATATACCGAACAGAGCACTCTGGATGTGTCCAGTAACTGAGGTATGAAAGGAAGTGCAAATGCAAAACCACATTCTGCAAACATTACAAAACTTGGCTACAGAAGAAGTGGGTATGGCACTAGACTGACCTGCTTGCAGTCCTGAATTGTCCACAATACAGAATGTGTGAATTATTGTGAAATGACCAATGCAAGAACACCATTTTGTTGCCTAAGTTAAGATGTCTTTGCAGAAAGAAGTGGACAAAATAACAACTGAACTGCTTCTTCGCTTGGTATCCTAAATGCAAAATGTAATAGCAACATTACAAAGTGGAAAATGCTTTAGCGTTGCAGCGTTTTCTGAAATGTGTTGCAGGCAGAAATGCAAGGATGGATATATCTAAACAAATGAAATGAAGGTGACCATGAAAAAAATACAAAATATGTTGGGTTCACATGGTCTGCAATGAAATAGAAGTCAAAGTAAATGATAAAAATAAGTGAATTCTGGCATTTCTATTATTCATGTCATTCTTATGTGTTTTATTTTTCTTTAGTTTCCAAAAGGAAAACAGACTTCATTATTCTTTGAACAGCTGCACTATGTTTGGTGGACATAATTTGAATGTATGCGTATTATTTATCAGTTTTACAGCAAATTCCTTTATCTACATCAAGTGGAGACATATGGTTGTATATCGCAGTGTGTTTAAAAAAGTGAATAAAGCTTAAAATCCTTATAATGGCTTGTATTTCCATAACACATTTGGAACACTGCACATTCGATTCCAAATCAAAATATTTATCAAAGTTATTGTTTTACAGAAAGTGAAGAAAAAGGAATATTAGGCTGTTCAAAAAATAGCAGTGTCTGTATTTTTCTTTTTGTTAAATAACAGGCGTCAAACTGCCTTATTTAAGGACAAAGACAGCAAATGTACATATTGGTTGTAGAGCATTTCTCTGAAAATCTGAGTAAAATGGGTTGTAAAATTGTTCAGAAGAACAGCGTACTTTGATTTAAAAGTTGATTGGAGAGGGGAAAACATATAAAGAAGTGCAGAAAATGATAAGCGTCTCAACTAAAATGATCTCAAATGCTTTAAAACGGCAACCAAACCCAAAAAGACGTGCAGGAAAATGGAAAACCGCCATTCAAAATGAATGGCAAAGACTCAACCAATGAGCAGCTCCAGGGTGATCTAAGAAGGTCTAAAGTTACACAACTAAATATTAGTTCAGTGATTCACAGGAAAGCTAAATCTTAAAGGATTGTTCAGTTTGCAAAGAAAAATACAGACACTATTTTTTTTTAACCAACCTAATATTCCTTTTTCTTCACTTTCTGTAAAGTAATAAACTGATTCGGAATAGAATGTGGAGGGTTCAAATGCATTTTATGCAAATGCATTTTATGCAAATGCATTACATATACTGAAATAAAAGTGGCTATAGGGATTTTGAGCTTTACTCACCTTTTGAAACACTGCTATTATTTTGAACACAACTGTATATGCCATAAATTCTTATGATAACTCTCATATAAAGGAAGATTACTGTGTCTGTTCAGATATAACTGTATATCTGGTGTGGGTTCAAACGTTAAAGAAGACACAGGAAAGTCTGATGATTCCTTTAACAAACAGAAAAGGAAAAGAATAACAGAAACAGACATGTCTATCCACAACAAAGTTAATCAGGCTTGCCTGAAAACACTTAAGCTTCAGTGGATGTCTAATTGGATTGAACCAAAACAGAGGATGTGTTTTGCATGTTGGGCTGACTTGACCTCTAATGGCAGGGCCTTTTAATTTCTTCAGATCCCCAATCAGACTTAGACTAATGACTACTGGCACATCTGACACATACTGGCCAGCCAGTTTTCTAGAGAGTGACTTCTCAGTTAAATCTGAGACAGAACGGTTCAAGGTCATTCACAGAGATAGCGCTGCCCTGGCACCATATAATTCACACAAATCACAGACAGTCTGGCTTGTTGCTCTATTCTCCAGGGGACATTTAACCCACTCCTACTATGACCTTTGCAAGTAAGAAGTGCTGTCACTTCAAAGGTTTATTTGGCAACACACCTGCCAGGACAGCTGATGATACATTTCACACAGGACGAACAGACACCTCGGTGCTGTTGAGGAAAGGAAGATGTAGAGAAGAGGGAAAAGTGGAGAACAGCTTTGTCAGGCTGATGCTAATGTCCTCACAAACTCTACCTCCAGCAAACCTGTGTCATGCCCATCCTGCAAAACTGCCATTAACACTAACCCTAACCCATAACAGACCTTGTAAGAAAATAAGAATGAGGAAATGAGGAAATAAATGTTATGGTATGTCCAGTACGAGGTCTGTCCATAAAGTATAGGTCCTTTTTATTTTTTTCAAAAACTATATGGATTTCATTCATATGTTTTTACGTCAGACATGCTTGAACCCTCGTGCGCATGCGTGAGTTTTTCCACGCCTGTCGGTGACGTCATTCGCCTGTGAGCACTCCTTGTGGGAGGAGTCGTCCAGCCCCTCGTCGGAATTCCT
Organism: Thalassophryne amazonica; assembly: GCF_902500255.1. NCBI lineage: Eukaryota > Metazoa > Chordata > Actinopteri > Batrachoidiformes > Batrachoididae > Thalassophryne > Thalassophryne amazonica. The sequence goes on from NC_047111.1 coordinate 91,639,976, forward strand.
TTGTCTGAGAAGTTGCTGAGAGACTGGCGCTTTGTTTGATCAAAATTTTTTCTAAACCTGTGAGACACATCGAAGTGGACATGGTTCGAAAAATTAAGCTGGTTTTCAGTAAAACTTTTAACGGCTGATGAGAGATTTTGAGGTGACACTGTCGCTTTAAGGACTTCCCACAGTGCGAGACGTCGTGCAGCGCTCTCAGGCGGCATCATCAGCCTGTTTCAAGCTGAAAACCTCCACATTTCAGGCTCTATTGATCCAGGACGTCGTGAGAGAACAGAGAAGTTTCAGAAGAAGTCGGTTTCAGCATTTTATCCGGATATTCAACCGTTAAAGGAGATTTTTTTAATGAAAGACGTGCGGACGGGTCCGCGCGTCGGCTCGCAGCCGCCGCGACGCTCCAAAACAGGAAAAACACCTCTGTTGGAAGCCTTAAGGACAAGTTGGAACATGTCCAGCTGTTAAACAATTTCTCATATACTCACTCCACTGAAAGCCATCAAAAGCCGCCTGGATTTTACAAATGGTTATCAACACGGAGGTGTTTTTCCTGTGCCGCCGCTCCGCGCCGGCTGTGTCCCGACGCGCGGACCCGTCCGCACGTCTTTCATTAAAAAAATCTCCTTTAACAGTGGAATATCCGGATAAAATGCTGAAACCGACTTCTTCTGAAACTTCTCTGTTCTCTCACGATGTCCTGGATCAATAGAGCCTGAAATGTGGAGGTTTTCAGCTTGAAACAGGCTGATGATGCCGCCTGAGAGCGCAGCACGACGTCTCGCACCGTGGGAAGCCCTTAAAGCGACAGTGTCACCTCAAAATCTCTCATCAGCCGTTAAAATTTTCACTGAAAACCAGCTTAATTTTTCGAACCATGTCCACTTCGATGTGTCTCACAGGTTTAGAAAAAATTTTGATCAAACAAAGCGCCAGTCTCTCAGCAACTTCTCAGACAAAGGAATTCCGACGAGGGGTTGGACGACTCCTCCCACAAGGAGTGCTCACAGGCGAATGACGTCACCGACAGGCGTGGAAAAACTCACGCATGCGCACGAGGGTTCATGCATGTCTGACGTAAAAACATATGAATGAAATCCATATAGTTTTTGAAAAAAATAAAAAGGACCTATACTTTATGGACAGCCCTCGTATTAAATGAACTAAACATTAAAAGGGTAAACGCACCTACGACACTATGACACACCGCGGTGCTCACAGGAGTGGGGCAGGGTGAATCGTGGGGCACAGTGAATCAGTAGCTATATCTGCAAAACTACATATATATTTGCAGCAGTTATGCCATATTTTTATGCATAAAGACATCCCCCTTATAAATTAGTGTTTTGTTTTTGGATACATTAAGGGTAAACCTAAGTGGCAAGTGAAGTCAGTTTTTTCCTATCAAAAGTAAATTTTGTGGATGTCAGTGTCTTTGTATTTATTTCTCACAACAGAGGAAAGGTGGCCCAAAAAAATTAGTTGGAAGACTACCCCATCTGATGTCTTCTCCAGACTATCAGCTATTTGATAACATGACTCATGTGTGTCACATGCACCCGGGGCACAGTGAATTAACACAGAACACAGTGAATTAATCTAGAAAGTGATTTACTAAGCCCCACAATCAAGTGGATGACAAATATTAATTGTTGAGGCTTATACATTTATTTTTCAATGAATTATTTCTATAATTTGTGTATATAAACAACTGTTTACACATTTGAACAGAAATTATGACAGTTGTATTTATAATAGTTTCTAAAGGACTTATATTACTGTATAAGACACACATTACATAGCTGGTTTGTTGGATTATAGTTTCTATATGCATCAGCATATATTTAACAATTTGGAAGAAATTTTTATAATAATGTGTTTTTTTCATGATATTCTAAGTTGATTCACTGTGCCTCGGACATTGATTCACTGTGCCCCGGGAATTGGTGCCTAGGGCACAGTGAATCAAAAATTTTAAAATCGATTTTAAACACCTGTAAATTACACTTGGGGAGACATAAATAACAGTCTTATAAACAATAACTTGCTGTATTAAATCCATAATAGAATGACCTAACCCTATGCATAATGTGTTTGTATGCTGCCACAAAACAACATTTCTGATCCACTGTGCCCCGGCTACCCCTACTCACATTTTGCACTCTGGACTGTGCCCAAGCATGTAACACTCAGGCAGTTTTCAGCCACTTATGTCAAGCATTGTGATGGTCAAAGATGCTGTGAACCTCTGGATCACCTGCTTTGTTGTGTGCAGAATGCACACTGCAAAATTCGCATTTTTGTATTCAGATTAAAAAATGTAATGCAGAGCCAGTGGGATGGGACACATCTTTCTGTGACCCTATGAGAGGTGCTATGATCAAATGACATTACTGACAAAACATTACTTCACCTCCATCTATAAAAGTAATCTCATCAGCTTGGCCCAAACGTGTAGTGCCATGAAAATTTCAGTACCATGGTCTCGGCCTGACTTTCTTCCTGCTGACGAATCAATTTCAATTTCAATTTATTTTCATTTATATAGCGCCAAATCACAACAGAGTTGCCTCAAAGTGCTTCACACAGGTAAGGTCTAACCTTTCCAACCCCCAGAGCAACAGTGGTAAGGAAAAACTCCCTCTGAGGAAGAAACCTCAAGCAGACCAGACTCAAAGGGGTGACCCTCTGCTTGGGCCATGCTACAAACATAAATTACAGAACAATTCACACAACAATTCACGGACAAATATACAAGAAATGCTATTGGCGCACAGGACAGGAGGATCGCCAACATGAATACAACTCCCATCTCTGGATGGAGCTGCACCTTAAACAGAGAGAAAAAACAGAATCAGGCATCAGAAAGACAAAAAAATACTGCATAATTTGCCAGCATTAAACAAGAAAAACAGAGAAATACTAAGGTGATCACCGGCCACTAGCCCTAAATTTACTAAAAGACCCAGAATTTAGGTAAAGTTGAGGCCGCAGCCCGCTCCAATTACTAATAAATGAATTACAAGAGTAAAAAGCGTAAAATAAAGCTGTACCAGTATGCTAGCCATATGAAAGAGAAAATAAGTGCGTGTTAAGTCTGGACTTGAAAGTCTCCACAGAATCTGACTGTTTTATTGACACAGGGAGATCATTCCACAGAACATGGGGCACGATAAGAGAAAGCTCTGTGACCCGCAGACTTCTTATTCACCTTAGGGATACAAAAGTAGTCCTGCACCCTGAGAACGTAAAGCCCGGGCCGGTACGTAAGGTTTAATTAGGTCAGCTAGGTAGGTAGGTGCCAGTCTATGAATAATTTTATAGGTTAGTAGCAGAACATTAAAATCTCATCTCACTGGGACAGGAAGTCAGTGAAGAGATGCCAAAATGGGTGTAATGTGGTCGAACTTTCTATTTCGTGTCAAAAGTCTGGTTGCAGCATTTTGAACCAATTTGAGACCCCTAATGCTAGACTGCGGTAAACCAGAAAATAGAACATTGCAGTAGTCCAATCTAGAAGAGATAAATGCATGGATCAGGGTCTCAGCATCAGTCATAGACAGGATGGGACGAATCTTCGCTATATTTCGCAGGTGGAAGAAAGCAGTCCTAGTAATATTTCTAATGTGGAGGCCAAAGGACAACGAAGGATCAAAAATTACCCAAATGTTCCTCACTTTGTCAGTGTGATGTATGACACACGAGCCGAGGCTGAGCGTTAATTGGTCAAATTGATGTCGATGTCTCACTGAACCAAGAACCATCATTTCAGTCTTATCAGAGTTTAAAAGTAGGAAGTTTCTAGACATCCAACTTCTCACTGCTGCAAGGCAATCTTCTAAGGATTTTATGTGAACGAGATTACCAGCAGTTATCGGCATGTATAACAGTATCATCTGCATAGCAGTGAAAGGCAATCCCAAAACTCTGCAATATGTGCCCAAGGGGTGCTATATAAAGGGAGAAAAGCAGGGGGCCTAAAACAGACCCCTGTGGAACCCCAAATTTCATGTCACTAAGGTTAGAGGTAGTGTAACTGTACAAAACACAGTGAACGACTGCTCAAGTATGACGTCAGCCATGCAAGGGCACTCCCAGTAATCCCAAAATGATTTTCCAGCCTATCAAGTAGAATATGATGATCCACGGTATCAAATGCAGCACTGAGATCTAACAGCAATAGAACCGTAGTGGTGTCCGAATCCATTGTAAGCAGAAGATCATTCACCACTTTAGTGAGAGCCATCTCTGTGGAATGATATTTTCTAAAAGCAGACTGCAGTGGCTCAAAGAGATTATTCTCAGTAAGATAGTCTACGAGCTGACGTGACACCACTTTTTCCAGAATTTTAGAGAAAAATGGTAGATTTGATATCGGCCGTTAGTTTGTTAATACACTAGGGTCAAGATTAGGTTTCTTAAGTAATGGTTTAATCACTGCAGATTTTAAACATTTAGGAACAGATCCAGAAGTTAAAGAAAGATTAATAATTTCCAGCACAGTCGGCCCAAGAGTGGGCCACAGGTCCTTAAACAGTTTTGTTGGTATAGGATCAAATAAACAGGTTGTGCTTTTTGTTGACATTACGAGTTTTGTCAGCATGCCTAGTGAGATACTGTAAAATTCTGTAAATCTCGGTAATAACTCAGTAGTGGCGCCCACCTCAATAGCAGGGTGTAGGGGCTGGATTAAGGCATGCCGGGATATGTTTAACCTGATGTCTTCTATTTTCTTCCCAAAGTAATCCAGGAATCATGTTTATTAGGAGCAAATGTTTTAAAAGCTAACTATTCACATTCTACAACATACAAAAAGATCTCCACTTTTTGAGTATATTTATTTTATAAACACTTCCAAAAAAATTTAACGCCACTAGTCTCAATGGCTTGACACTGAAATATGCCCATGTCGTGAGAAATTATTGAGCAAAATGTAGAGAGAGAGCAATCCATGCTTCCAGGAGGTTATAACAAGTGTGGCTGTGACTGTTCTCTTCAAAATCCACTATTTTTACAAATACATTACTGCCAAATTGGCTGAACTGATCTGACCTCAGTAAAAATTGTCTGTGTATTTTGTGTGAGCATTACAGCATGATTTAGGATAAATTAAGAATCTGTGTGCCTTGTGTGTTTGTAGGTCAGCTTTTCAACTTATGGCCCATCATCTTGGAGGCTGTGAGCCATCAGTGACTAATGTGTCAGTCTGTCATAGTCAAGGACCTACCATATGGCGCCAGTGGCCCCCATTTAGACTAATGGCTGGGTTGGGAGGAACAGCACAGCGAACTAACCACAATATGACTGTGCCAGTGTGCCTGTGGCGGGGATGCAATTTTTAGGCAATTTCCTCAATCAATTTAGTTAATCACTGGCCATAATAATGACAAATAGTTGATTAATCCTGAAAAGCTTATGTAGTTTCATCAATGAAACCTTTATTTAAATTACAGCAGCACTCACTTGCTGCACAAAGAACCAATACTCAGGTCAAATGCAAAGTGTCCTGCAATGTCAATAAATCACCAACATCATTTAAAGGGTTCTTTCTTGTCATGGCCCACATTTTCAATAAGTTCTACAAAATAATTTTTTTAATAAGAGAAATGCTACAAACAAATTAAAGCATGAAAGAACTTGCCTTGCCCCAACAACATTTTAAAGCACAACAGTGCACATTAACCCACACTGGTTCGTTTTTCCCTTCTGTCATGTTTTTACACATTTGTCACTGGAGGGTTCAAATTAAGTGCATCTCAAAAATACCTTCAAGAACACCAAAAATTTTCCCATCAAGCCTCTTTGTTAGATGTTGGTACCAGGTTTAATTTGAAGTTCCAATGAAGATCTTTCATTCGAGACCAACAAAACAAAAATCAAAAGATGCCTACATGCCCAAAAGGGGGCGCCAAAGTAACATATTTGGTAAAACTAGCCGGAAAAGAGTTCATTTTAGGCAAAATCTAAAGACATTGTGGTGTTGTTCTTTGCATCTCAAGGAAGCCTAATATTAGTACTACCAACATGCCAAAGAGCATTTTTCACATGACAAGGCAAATATGGTTAAATGCAGATCAAAGTAAGCACACTTTCGGTACATTCTGTCCAAATTCCATTTTTTGGTAATTAACTGCATGGCCCCCAGGGGGTTGATTTCTTCAACTGTACATTTTACATAAACGTTAAGACAGAATAAACAAATTCTGAAAATATCAAGTTAATATCCTTTCGAGTTTTGATTTATGGCCAAGTAAACATGGTCACAAACGGAACACAGAGGGTTAACATGGACAAGCCCCCTTTTTCAAACCCCCATAGAATCTAAACGAAACAAGATATTGAGCTCCCGCCAAGACCATTCTTCTTCTCTTAACTTGAGCTACAAAATATATCAAAACCAGGCAATTCTAAAACTATAAAACTGGGACCTCCCCTTATTTTGGATGATTTCATATGGAATGACCCATTTTTGATAATGACAGACTGTAATTCAAGTGATTTCAATTTGAATAAAATGTGACTTGTTCAGCTTGGCAACAGATTTTTTCCTCAGAAGCTTAATTTAATGAAAAAATTACTTTGATCTTATAATTATTATTTAAGAAGGAACAGTACAACGAGGTGCATGTTGTATCTATAGATCAAATGACACACAGATATGAAACTTTTCAAATATACACTTTAAATCAAGAGGAAGCCTTAGTGAACTGATTGCAAGAAGATTTATTGTAATTTATGTGAATCTCACCACATCTTTACAGCACAGAAGTCGCTTTCCAAACCAGCCGCAAAATAAACAACTTCAAATCTTGCCACAATATAGGCTCCAATCTTAACTGCCAAGTGCAATATATCTGTCTGTGAAAAGACCAACAAAAAAAGAACTAATGTACCTGAGATGTGCATACAATGTCTCAAAAAACCATAACGTAGTGTTCTTTAATAACTCTGCCGATGAGATCATGATTTATCTGCTTGTGTTGGCTGCACTGTGAACAAGATTAAACAGACAAAAAACAAACAATAAAAAAGTAACACCGAATGAATAAAAACGGTACTTTTTAAAAGCATGCACTAAACACAGTTGTAGCGCATGTATTCTGGAGCAGATTCAGGCTCGCTAGGTAACAAAATTTCAGAAAGAACAGTGTAAATAAAGACATCCACGTGAGAGCTGGTGTGGCAAGTTCTAGTCTCTGTTGCTGCAGGTAAGAAAGTTATATATAAAGCTCCTGCTGATCACTCCTTTCCCTGAATATTCATCACAATAAAAGCATTTAAGCAAGCACAAAGCAGCAAGTGCACAGCAAAGACTTTTACTGTAAAATAAACTGCATCATTCTGCTCTTTTTCACTCTGTCCCAAGCACTGATGACATCAAGCAAGGCTGAGGGCTGCACACCACAGGGCGTTGGACTGACCACGAGATGCCCTGGCTGAAGCTGATGCAGTACACTGCAGTCTGCTTCTGAAATGTACTTGTCCATGAGGACAACTTGTGCTGTGGCCCATTGACGAGGTGATGAATGGATGCTGGATTTATCTCACTATGCCTTCCCTGTGACGCCAATGACTGTGTGCTCATCTGAAAAAAGTGGGTCAACTCTCTGAGTCTGGTCTGCTTCAGGTTTCTTCCTCAACAACATCAGAGGTAGTTTTTCCTTACCACTGTCACCTGTGTTTGCTCTAGGGGTTGGTAATGTTCGACATTACACGTGTGAAGCGACTTGAGGCAGATATGTTGTGATTTGGCGCTATATAAATGAAATAAATTGAAATAAATTGAAATAAACTGAAAAATCATTGTGGCACACAAGAATTTCTAAATTAATGGTGCTCGTGACGCAAAGACTTCCTAAAACAGACGTACATTACTTAAACAAACAAAACAGAGTGCTGGGAAGTAGTCTGGAAATGATGCATGGCCAAAACAGATTTTATCATGTGATAAAAGCAGTAAAAGCAAAAAAAAACAAAACAAAAACAACAACTGATGACATCTTTGTTCATTATATCCTCAAGTAAGAAATAAATCCGATACAGACCCCGAGGCACACTGCAATGCTTCTCTCTGGATTCTGTAGCATTAAGCGGATTAGACCCTATGCACCACCCCCCCCCCCCCCCCCCCCCCCCCAACCACCAGACAAACCATGAAATCATTCTGCAAGAAAGTTGTAAAATTTTGCTTTTCTGTTTTTTACATTGCATTGTGGGATGGGGTTTGCTGGGGATATACACTCCTGCAATTAACAGCTAATGGATAAAATTCTAAGCAGTGTTTAACCGATCAGCCATTAATAATTAACATCTATAATGTGTAGGTTCAGTGATTGGATTCTCTGAGCTCGGCAATTCCAATTACAGCAGGTTCAGGATACTTTCGGATGGCCTGGAGGCTGAGCCTAACCGTGGACACCTCTCCCAGGAAGCCCTCCAATTACCACCCAGCAGTGCAGTATCTGCCTGACACCTGAGACTACACACTGCACATTTTGTCTTTACAGCATAGTCACTGTGTCTATTCAGCTGTCAATTTAATTGTCCCATCATTTGATTTTATCCTCCATCACAGTTTGGTCCTACAAAAACAAAAGCAACTCCAAAGGTATTAACCAGAGGTAGACGTTTTTACCACTTTGCCTTTTAAACGATCTTTTCACGAGAGTCACAGTCAGATGATGTGACCTAACCTTGCCACCACATGGTGACTATGATGCCAACCCCACTTGCATTCCTGCTGATGAGACAGTGGCCATGACAGTCCATCAGCGTCTCCTCCTGGTAGGAGGGAACTGCGGTGCTATTTTGTTTTTGCCAACTGAATGTTCCCAAAGTCACTTTCAAAGCTTGTATTTAACAATCAGCTAGCCGGAACAGGTGTGAAAGGTCATCATGAGTCACTGAGTAATCTGAGTGATTCTGTCACTTGAAAACATATTGCCTTTCATCTATATTAACTACAGTTGTCAGATTACAGGGATTTGTGTTAAATTTGAATTTTTTTTTTAATCAATAAAATGTTTTTGTCGTGACAGCTTAACAAACCCAACATGGTGTGACAAAACAACAACTAAAGTACAGCTCGTGTTTTATGAGAAATTAAAGTGCATGTCACTAGTAAATAAAATGTCAAATGAGCTGACAATTCAAAATGAAAATATTGATGTATTACATTTTATTTTTGGTGCCATATGCCCTGGGAAATTAAGCCTGATTTCACCTGCTGCTGATAACCACTTAGAAACCTTAAGATCTCAAAAAACTTGTCTTTGATGACATCATGTCAGACCACGCCTCCACAGAAGCTCTGTAAAGAAATCAGTTTTCCCTCACTGATTTCAATAATGTGAAATCAGTGGTTTTAAGGACTTTGATGGTGAATATGTCAAAATGGTTAAAATGCATGTTTTACAGGGAAGCACTAAAATGACTAGAGTTGCTAATTAGGTGGACAGGGCCTGGTTTCATAAAGCAGTCTAGTCTTGTTTCATCGAACAAACTCACTTAGTTGACTAGTTTTTTGACATTTGTCGTTGCACAAAGCGCTTAGCAGACTAAAGTTTTGCGTTACCTGACTAAAGTTTTTAGCCTGGCACAGAGGAGGTTAATCTTAAGTTGACAAAACGTCAGTGTCTTACCTCAAAATGGCGGCTATCATATACCACTGTTGGATGGAACACTCAAGAGCACCCGTACGTTGCTTGTATTCCTCCAAAAGGAGTGCATCGTCTGCTTTTGGCTCTGGTTGTAGCAGACGACAGTCATGATGTGTTTGCGACAGTTCTCACATTAGCCACCGGGCGTCGCTGTTACGCTGAGCAGTGTTGTGTGCTTGTAGATGTGTAGAAGAACAACTGCTAAGCTAAGAGCTACTAAGCATGTTTTTCTCCAGTTCGTATGTGACCCTAAATGTGAATAAAGCCAGTTAACGAAACAAAGGTTGGATAGTTCATGACAACGACCAATCTGGAAGTAAACAAAATTCTCTTGACTTGTAGGCGTTTCTTGGCAATGGAGCTTGTGAAGCCGTTATGCCTGTGAAAATTGTCGACTAATGGCCCAATCACACGGCACTTAACGAAGGGCAATGAAGCCTTGACGAAACAAGAAATCTGGACTTTCGCTGACTTTCATTGATATCGTTTAACCTTCGTGCAGCTTCGTTCTTGCAGCTGGCGCTCGTCAGGATTTTTAAACTGTTGAAAAATTTGAACGAAGGGCAAAGAAAACCTCAATTCGTCTGTGTTTCGTTTTGCTGTCGTTCTTGGCGTTTTTAATCATTTGTTTAGTTTTTGTAACGTTATTGTTTAATTTGACTTCGTTGGAACAGCTGAATGTTTTCACACAGCACAGAACCCGGTTTGTGAGCACTGAGGCCGCTGCTGCTTCATATACCATCGGAAATTACAAGGCAAACTCAGCCTGCTTGCTTGGATTTTTTTTTATCTGTGTGGGGGATCAGCTTCAATGGGCTCAGGCACCTTACATAGGCCAGAATTAATCTTTTGTGTGGATATAATTAATTATTTTGCCACAAGCAACTGCTGAATTTGAAACAACAAAAAAGTTGTGTAATTTCCGCCGGTACTTGAATGCAGCATCAGCGGCAGCAGCAGCTGCTGCGTGCACTTATTATTTTGTATTAAATATAACAATATGAGTATAGGAATGACAATCCAGACCTTCAGTATATGTGGCAACGGGTAGATGAATCAAAATGATGATATAAGAGCTGTTCTGGAAGGAAGAATTCACGTTGTGGATCAGTGATCAGCTGGTGGAAATAACCGCACATGTGAGTCAATGCGCGCGTTCACACGCACTTCCTCTTTTGACAGTTTTTTGTTATAAATCAATATATATGGCTTAGAACATAATACAGTGATACAGCAGTGACCACAGCACATTTTTTTTTTTTTAAATTGGAGCAAGACGGTGCGAGCAGTGTGTCGACAGACAGTATGGATTCTGATGATGAAGGAGATGACCCCTCTTTTGTTCTGGACGAGGAACCAGAGCAGGTGGTCCACCGACATGCACACAGATCTCCACAGCTTCTGTTTGCAGTTTCTCCAGGACTCAGGCGCTATGAGCTCCGTCCCAGCGCCGAGTCCTGGAACTCAGAGATGCAGACACACACTGCTCCAGCTGTGGCTCTAGCTGCATCCCATTTAAAGCGCCGAGTTCATTAGCTTAATTTTTTTAAGTTCCTCTTTCGTCCCTTTTGCACTCTTGCTTCGCAAACTGTTCGGTGATAAAGCTCTTTCGTCCACCTTTTCTCAACCAATTGTGACTTTTTTTGCTTTTTCTCTTCATTCAGGAATCGGCGTGTGCCGTGTGACTGGGCCATAACGTAAGATGGCTAATCTACAAGTTAAGCCATCGATGTGAAAGGATGAAATAGTGATTAGACAGACAATGTTGGGTGACTAACCATAATCCACAAAGTAATTTTAACAAACTAAAAGAATAGACTGCTTCATAAAACCGCGCCCTGATTTCCTCAAGAAAATATTTTGAGGAGGAAAGTGAGAGGTTTTTTTCTTCCTTTTTTTGAGTGCCTCTGGCACAAAGAGCAGAAATGAAGCCGAGCACAACGTGAGAATTGTCTTCAAACCATGAATCTAATCACAGATTTTATTCCTTCCATTCATGTATCCAGGAGAACTCTAACAAAGCCTGTTCCCTCTCCCGAAAGCATGGGATTGGCCGGGTTTGTGGTCTGTGCAGCAGCCTTGTGCTAAACTAAGCTAAGCTAAGAAGCTACATGCGGTATGCCAGCGAGTCTCGCTGAGGAAGCTGCTTCTGTGATCGCAGAGTCGGACAGTGTGACCGCTGTTAACAGGACAGCTATGATGTGGACCAGCTCCTAGCCCTTTGAGTTACTGGCTGACTGATAGCTAAGCTAAGCTCCCGGGAGCCCCAGCAAGTCTGGAGAAGGCTAACGGAGGAATGTTGTTTTTCTGTGGACACATGACAGCGCCGCACAGTGGAACAATAATACCACATGGCTCTGTGTGCGAACACAGCACCACACAGCAGGAGTGAAATCAGAGACACCACTTTTACGGTATGTAATCCTCATGATTATTCAGTCTTACTGAGACATATGTGATGGTTTTTGTTTTCTTCTGAATACACCGTGGGTTACAGAGGCAAAGACAAACAACTGTTGATTGCAAAATACAAGAATATGACTTGAAAGTCAAATTAAAGCCATATTACATTTGGAAACAAAAAGCGGCACAAATTGACTGTGTGTACTGGTATAAGTCATAAGGTGGACTGTAAATGGACACAGGTGGAGTGACTTTCAGCCAGGTAATATTCAGCACCTGAGGTTATGTAACTTTTATGGCTAAAAATAGCTCTGAATCTGTTTGCATATTTCAGATGTTGCATGGCTAATTTTATATCTTATCAGCTACATCAGGATAATTTTTAAAAGGTAGTATTGATTGGGGCAGGACAGTGGCTTAGTGGTTAGCACTGTTGTCTCACAGCAAGAAGGTTATGGGATCGATTCCCACCAGTGGCCTTTCCGTGTAGAGTTTGTGTGGATTGTCTCCGGGTGCTCTGGCTTTCTCCCACATCTCAAGAGATGTAGGTTAGGTGGATTGATAACTTTAAATTGTGCTTGTGAGTGTGACTGTGTTTGTTCGTCTATGTGGCCCTGTGACAGACTGTCCAGGGTATACCCCGCCTCACACCCTATGACTGCTGGGTTAGGCTGCAGCCGTCCGTGACAAATTGCAGACAAATCGCACTAAGATTGTATACATGTAATTCTAATCTTATCACTTCAACATATTGAAACTTTTTTGTTTCCGATTCTGAAAAGAATATTAATTTGTATTCATGTCTGAATATATTTTAAAAGCTGTCAAATGAAAAAACAAAAAAGTGTCATTAAATTTTACACTGTAAAACCTGACAATTTAATCCAATTTAAAACATTCTGAGGAAACCAACTGTCCCACAACATTTGAGCTAACACAAATAATTCAACAAATTTTATTAAAGTAAAATACACAAGGGTAAGTTGTCTTAAATAACACATAAAGTGCACAATGACACAGAGAAGCAGTAAAGTATTGATCCAGTGACCTTCTGGTTTGTGAACAACCTCCTCAACCTACTGAACCAGTCACTGGCATTCCTGTGCTAACCCATATTTCATCTATCTTGTTTTCCTTTAATGCCAAAATGTCTGACATAGGTTGACTTTTAATCTGTAAGATCATTTAATGTTCTTTTCCATCTTTTAAGGTTTAGTAAAATGTATTTAGGACATATGAAGTTACTACAACATCAAGAAAATACTGTGGCGTGGCTTTGACATATGAAGTTACTACAACATCAAGAAAATACTGTGGCGTGGCTTTTAGGCACTTGTGTAAAGACAAACATTGAAGACAGCAAGGCAGAAGGTAGAGCATGTTGATCTGAAAATAGAAAGGTGATCAGTCAATCCTGGATGTTTAAGTAGAAATAATTATTGATGCTATGACTTTTTTAGTTGCCTCAAAATGTTTGACATGGATGAATTCATCAGGGATTACAGTCTAACCCCTACTGTATTTATTTTTTGAATGTTCGAAATAGTGTTCTAAACACAAATACAGTCACCTGCTGTAAATGACCCTTTTATTTGTGTTTAAAAGGGTTAATTACTATTATTATTAACCTTTACTTACACAAATAAAAACCCGTTGAAATCAAGACCTCTTTTACAAGGGTGACCTGGCCAAGAAAGGCAGCAGCACATGTCGAAAGAGACGAAATAAACAACATCAAGATAACGATTTAAGCAATATAAAATATAAGCAATTAACAAATAAAACAATAATTTCTGTCACAGTATCAATATATAAGTTAAAAAAGACAGGTTAAGATTTAAAAACACAGGCACTGTTCAAAAGAATTCCATTTGCGGTTTCTTAAAACAGATTGGAAAGCGTTCAGGGAAATCAACCTGGAATCAACCCATAGCCGGAATGAGGCCGTTTGGCGTCAGAATGACGATTCGACCCACATCCGAAAAGTGTCCAGTTGCAGTCTGAAAACATTCTGAGGCCATCTGCGTGAGTCCACACAGTTGGTCAAAATCATCCGAAAGCCCTGAGTGTGATGCACATGTTCAAAACCCTCCGGCGCCGTCGAGATGTGACCCTATCCAATCCATGTGCAGTCTGAGCACCATCTGACAACAATTTACCTATTATGATGGTGACAAAACAGGATCCGAAATGATTTGAGCGGGTATGAGGGAACTTCAAGTTGGATCTGGCACAGCAAAGCCTGCCGGTATGACCTGCATGTGCCACGTATAATAATGTCTACCTCCAATGACAATGCGCAAAGGAACTGTTTATATGTACGTGGCATGCTTCATCATGATAATAATTAGGAATTATTATCATATACAGGGAATGTGAACAGCAGCTATCTAACCGAAAGCACCGTGCGCTACTGCGCGCACGCCGCTGCAAATCTAAACAGGCTGTTATATCCACAATAGACCTTACAGTACAGATATTTGTTCATTCCTTCCCATGGGCAACATAAATAATGTGAACTATTGTCTCCATCATATATCCATATACCAAGGTCAGCTGCACCTCTCCTTGGTGCGCAGTTAACACGTCACTGCACACGTCAGGATCGGAGCTGAACGGATCTCAGCTTGTAATATATGATCACCTTCTAACTCTGTAGGAGATATGACATGGAACTATTGCGCCAGGCTGTAACAGCATTAGTAAACATGAATCTCACCTCCAACAACAGCCCAGGAGTGTTTCACAGCGTGGATGTGGACGTGGAGCAGGGTCCACAGCCTGTGGTTAAAATCCTCTCACCAGGCTGCTGTGTGCTGGAATCAACCACGCGAAAATAAATCCCATGTGATAATCCAACCATTGTAGTGTACAGAGTTGCATTGTGCTGCTGAAGTGAGAAAAAACACAAAAAAGAAATTAAAGTTCCTTGGAAAGGCTGCATCTGACGCATGGGACAGCATGGCTTACTACCAGCAGTGTCCAGCAGCCGGCAACGGCTTGCACACATGCGCATACAGTACATAGCTGCTCATTCACCTATTGTGAACACACAAACACAGCGATCGTCATCAGTCCAGCACCTCTGCTCTACATGCACACGCACATGAGGTGTCAGTAGCACTGTGGAGGAGGAGCGCAGATGTGACTGCATGTAGGGATGCACTGATCCCACTTTTTTCCAGACCAAATACGAGTACATACGTTTGGGTACTAGTCGATACCAAGTACTGATATGAATACTTAATGATAGCATTACAGTTTTATGATGACTTTGAAAACATGTTTTATTCATCAGTTGTTCTTTACTTTTTGACTGTAAATGCTACCAATATCATTAGCTTTGTTTTTATTTACAAACATTTCACTGAAATCATGTAACTTCACTTTTTGACTACAGCAAATTGTCCTTTAACATTAAATGTGTGTTTCTTAACAAACATGACACTGCCAGACAGCTCACCGAAATCTAGACTGTGGACTTCAGCAGTACAAAATATACAACACCAATAACTGAACTGAAACTGTCCATCAATAACTTTATTTATGTCTGTAAGGACTAAGATTCTTTTTGATGAAAAGAAGCTTCTCTGCTTAATCAGCTGTGAGCTTGTTTCTGTTTTTATCCACAACACTGAGCTAAACAGTTTTTCACTCTCCACACTATTTTTAACTTTTAATTAAATACGTACCAGTAACATACACAAATACAAACCGTAAACCGTAAATTTCCCCAAAAGTGGAACATGTAAATATTGGAGAAGCACGGCATGCACAAACATGGCGTTGCGCGCGCGCACACATGGTGTTGCGCGCACACATGGTGTCACAACACGAGGCAAAATGTAGTATTTTTAACATTATTTTATATTTTCTTTGTGGATCATGAGATAATTTCCTCGTGTTCAGAGAGAATAGCCCGTTGCCTGTGGTAACTGAGCCGTTAATGAATAAGACTCTCAGTGAATCAATTTCTGATACAAAGAGTAACTCATGGAAGCGTTAAATAATGGTAGGGAATAAGTTTCATTACACTAGAAGTCTTTCAGAAAGCGCTGTAACTAGGTTTAAGGATATGATTCCTTCTTTATGTTCTCTAATGCCATATACCAACACAGGGCAGAGTAGCTACCTAAACTCTGTAAGTGAGATAGAGTATCTCGTCAATAGTTTTACATCCTCATTGAAGACAACTTTGGATGCTGTAGCTCCTCTGAAAAAGAGAGCCTTAAATCATAAGTGCCTGACTCCGTGGTATAACTCACAAACTCGCAGCTTAAAGCAGATAACCCGTAAGTTGGAGAGGAAATGGCGTCTCACTAATTTAGAAGATCTTCACTTAGCCTGGAAAAAGAGTCTGTTGCTCTATAAAAAAGCCCTCCGTAAAGCTAGGACATCTTACTACTCATCACTAATTGAAGAAAATAAGAACAACCCCAGGTTTCTTTTCAGCACTGTAGCCAGGCTGACAAAGACTCAGAGCTCTATTGAGCCGAGTATTCCTTTAACTTTAACTAGTAATGACTTCATGACTTTCTTTGCTAATAAAATTTTAACTATTACAGAAAAAATTACCCATAACCATCCCAAACACGTATCGTTATCTTTGGCTGCTTTCAGTGATGCCGGTATTTGGTTAGACTCTTTCTCTCCGATTGTTCTGTCTGAGTTATTTTCATTAGTTACTTCGTCCAAACCATCAACATGTCTATTAGACCCCATTCCTACCAGGCTGCTCAAGGAAGTCCTACCATTAATTAATGCTTCGATCTTAAATATGATCAATCTATCTTTATTAGTTGGCTATGTACCACAGGCTTTTAAGGTGGCAGTAATTAAACCATTACTTAAAAAGCCATCACTTGACCCAGCTATCTAAGCTAATTATAGGCCAATCTCCAACCTTCCTTTTCTCTCAAAAATTCTTGAAAGGGTAGTTGTAAAACAGCTAACTGATCATGTGCAGAGGAATGGTCTATTTGAAGAGTTTCAGTCAGGTTTTAGAATTCATCATAGTACAGAAACAGCATTAGTGAAGGTTACAAATGATCTTCTTATGGCCTCAGACAGTGGACTCATTTCTGTGCTTGTTCTGTTAGACCTCAGTGCTGCTTTTGATACTGTTGACCATAAAATTTTATTAGAGAGATTAGAGCATGCCATAGGTATTAAAGGCACTGCGTTGCGGTGGTTTGAATCATATTTATCTAATAGATTACAATTTGTTCATGTAAATGGGGAATCTTCTTCACAGGCTAAGGTTAATTATGGAGTTCCACAAGGTTCTGTGCTAGGACCAATTTTATTCACTTTATACATGCTTCCCTTAGGCAGTATTATTAGACGGCATTGCTTATATTTTCATTGTTACGCAGATGATACCAAGCTTTATCTATCCATGAAGCCAGAGGACACACACCAATTAGCTAAACTGCAGGATTGTCTTACAAAGACATGGATGACCTCTAATTTCCTGCTTTTAAACTCAGATAAAACTGAAGTTATTGTACTTGGCCCCACAAATCTTAGAAACATGGTGTCTAACCAGATCCTTACTCTGGATGGCATTACCCTGACCTCTAGTAATACTGTGAGAAATCTTGGAGTCATTTTTGATCAGGATATGTCATTCAATGCGCATATTAAACAAATATGTAGGACTGCATTTTTGCATTTGCGCAATATCTCTAAAATTAGAAAGATCTTGTCTCAGAGTGATGCTGAAAAACTAATTCATGCATTTATTTCCTCTAGGCTGGACTATTGTAATTCATTATTATCAGGTTGTCCTAAAAGTTCCCTGAAAAGCCTTCAGTTAATTCAAAATGCTGCAGCTAGAGTACTGACAGGGACTAGAAGGAGAGAGCATATCTCACCCATATTGGCCTCTCTTCATTGGCTTCCTGTTAATTCTAGAATAGAATTTAATATTCTTCTTCTTACTTATAAGGTTTTGAATAATCAGGTCCCATCTTATGTTAGGGACCTCATAGTACCATATCACCCCAACAGAGCGCTTCGCTCTCAGACTGCAGGCTTACTTGTAGTTCCTAGGGTTTGTAAGAGTAGAATGGGAGGCAGAGCCTTCAGCTTTCAGGCTCCTCTCCTGTGGAACCAGCTCCCAATTCAGATCAGGGAGACAGACACCCTCTCTACTTTTAAGATTAGGCTTAAAACTTTCCTTTTTGCTAAAGCTTATAGTTAGGGCTGGATCAGGTGACCCTGAACCATCCCTTAGTTATGCTGCTATAGACTTAGACTGCTGGGGGGTTCCCATGATGCACTGAGTGTTTCTTTCTCTTTTTGCTCTGTATGCACCACTCTGCATTTAATCATTAGTGATTGATCTCTGCTCCCCTCCACAGCATGTCTTTTTCCTGGTTCTCTCCCTCAGCCCCAACCAGTCCCAGCAGAAGACTGCCCCTCCCTGAGCCTGGTTCTGCTGGAAGTTTCTTCCTGTTAAAAGGGAGTTTTTCCTTCCCACTGTTGCCAAGTGCTTGCTCACAGGGGGTCGTTTTGACCGTTGGGGTTTTTACGTAATTATTGTATGGCCTTGCCTTACAATATAAAGCGCCTTGGGGCAACTGTTTGTTGTGATTTGGCGCTATATAAATAAAATTGATTTGAATTGATTTGAAATGTGGCAGGAGTGGGGTTTGAAATGGGAACCTTCCGTACTGAAACCAAGCGCACTAACCGCTTGGCCCCCACCCCTGCTTCTACTTTCAGTAATTTGAGTTGTATGATTTGGATTTCCATACAAGTCATATCAGTATTAAGTCCTGATCAATTATTCCAGTTTCTATGAACACGATCACAGCTGTGGTAATTTGTTGTTTGCTTTAGGACTGCCCTGCACATTTGAAAGATTAGCAGTCAGGCCGATAGCCATATCCGATCTACTCACGAGGACTTCCCTCGTTGCCGCTAAATCCTGCGACTCATGAAACCTCCTGACACAGGTTTGGCCGCACTCGACCACCGCAACAGCGTGAACTGGAGAACAGATGTGGAATATGGGCAGCGTGAACACGGTTTTAGGCTGACTTCACTGCACCTGATGATATCGCGCCAATAGGGGCATTTGTCAAACGCAATCAGGTGTGATGGAGGGAAGAGACAGATCGAGGACAGGGACGAGGGAGGGAGTGGGTGACTGAACAGCTTGAGCCGCGCCAAAGCTCTCTTCAGAGCATCAGCTGTGAGGGACAAAGACCAAAAACATGGGCCCAATCCTACGTGAGGACGGCTGAATTTCAAAACCACACTGGTGTGTGTATGTGTGAGTTGATATTCAACAGTGGCTGATATAGTGCAGACTGGAAAAAGAAAGAAAAAAAAAAATCAGTGCACCTCAAATGCAGAAATTTCACAAAATGCCAGAAGGTCAGATTTTAATCAAAGGTAAAAGACACTCAACTGTTCATTTCTGTGTGAACTGTGGAGCTATCTCCTTTCAGCTGCTCTTTTCTAAGCCTATAAAAAGGTCCACAAGGTCAGAATAAAGGCCAGTCGAGTCCCCTGTGTGGGGCTCTTGAATGGAAAGTCTGAATCTGATTTACAGTTTGGCCACATGTGCGAGGTGCCGATGACTGGGCAGCGAGCCAGACGGAGTGGGAGATTAGAAGATTACGAGTATGCGGCTGCAGGTAGAAATGAGCAGAAAATTGGCATTATTATTGACATTACCGCTATTACGATTATAAATTATTATAAATTTTAGATATTGAAAAATCAGAACACTCCCAGCAGTGAATAATGTGAAGAAATAAATCATCAGAAAGGTGCTATAATTCAAAAGGCTTTATATTAGTGCTTCTGTTACCTAAATCAGCCTCGGCTTAATGAAATTTTGATCTGTGTCACTCACTTGCAGTGAGATAGAGTTCTAACTTAAATATATCACGGCATTTGGTTTTCATGTGTTTCATCCTCAAAGCAGATGGCAATACGGCAGTTTAGTTTAATGATTCCTAAATAAGAGAGAGCACCATTGGCAGAAATTTGCAAAAATCCAAATCTTTTTGTTTTTCGCTTTGTGAAAGCAAAACATTAAACCAAAATGCGAACATAATTCTGACATATGTGCCATTTTGTTCATTCAAATGTGCTGCAACATGGAATGGAAGTCATGTTGGGTCGATACCCTTCTAGTGTACTCATATGGTTGTTGTCTCTCTCCTTATTTTATTTATTAGCAGCTTAAAACAAAATAAATGAGCATGACAAAAGGCTTGCCTCAGGGTCGGAGGCAAGTAACAGACACCGAGACTTCAAGGTGTGCTACTGATGTTGATACTAAAAATTTAAACAATGAAACACCTTATATACTACATTTAACAGTCTAACAGCTCCGCCTATGTGTGCACATCTGTCAGTATGTTTCATACACACACACACACACAAAAAAAAATATATATATGAGGTCTATTAAAAAAAAAAAAAAAAACATCAAGCGTGCTTGCATGAGCCAACCTTGAACCTTCGTGCGCATGCGTGAATTTTTTCACGCCTGTCGATTGCGTCATTTGATGGCAAGCAGCATTTCTGTGAGGACGTGTGTTGTGCTCTCTGTGGTTTTTCATTGAAAGGAAAATTACGGAACGACTGGAGCAGCGCTACTGCATCAAATTTTGCCAGAAACTAGGCGACAGCCAGGTGGAAACCATTCGGAAGATTCAGACGGCTTTCGGTGACGATGATATGGGCATCACACAGATTAAGGAGCGGTACAACCGGTTTAAAGAAGTCTGCACAACGGTGGAGAGCGAGCCACGCTCCGGTCAGCCATTAACATACTGAAATGACCAGATCATTTCCAAAGTGAATGCTGTGATGATGCCGGACCGTTGTGTGACTATCCGAGAAATTGCAGAAGAGGTGGACATCAGCACTTTTTCGGCACATTCCACTGTGACAGAAGATTTGGCCATAAAAAGAGTGGCAGTGAAATTCGTGCCGAATCTGCTGATGGCAGAGCAAAAGCACCTTCGTGTTGAAGTCTCACAGGACATGCTGGACTCTGAAAAATGATGCCCACCTCTTCCACAATTTCTCGGATAGTCACACGAATGAAAAGCCACTGAAAGCTGTCTGAATCTTCCGAATGGTTTCCACCTGGTTGTCGCCCAGTTTATGGCAAAATTTGATGCAGTAGCGCTGCTCCAGTCATTCCGTCATTTTCCTTGCAATGAAAATCCGCCAAGAGCACGACACACCACTTTACACAAATGCTGCTTACCAGCAACTGACGCAATCAACGGGCGTGAAAAAATTCACGAAGGTTCAAGGTTGGCTCATGCAAGCACGCTTGATTCAAATCCATCAGGTTTTTGCAAAAAAAAAAAAAAAGTGATACTTTTCTAACAGACCTCATGTATATCTATCTATCTATCTATCTATCTATATATATATATATATATATATATATCAATCAGCTTTTGCACGCTCTCCTCTTGCGTGCAAAAGCAAGAGGAGACCACACCTCCATCAAAACCACTGCCTAGAGTAATTTTCATGAGGATCTGCAATGCCATCTAGCTGGTCTTTTTCTTAACAGTACAGCAGATAACTGTAAGAATCGTTCAAATCCAGTTACAAGCAACAAAATTTGACTGTGTATACCTTTGGTACATATTGTAGAAAAATAACTTTAGCCATTTGAATTTTCAATAGGGGGCCAAGTAGGGGTCAACTGAAGAACTGCACAGGGTCAAAATTAAAAAGTGTGCCAATCATATTGAAAGTGATACCACATTATGTATCTGATGACAATGATTCCAAAAAGGTATAGTTTGGACTATCTATAACTGAATGTTCTGGAGTTATGGGGTAAAAACAGCAAGAATGGTGACAAAGGTCAGTTTCAGTTTGTACAGGGCTCAAAAGTTAAAGTTGTTCCATTTTGGTAAAATGTGATGCAAATTATTGGTTAACTAATAGGATTAACAAATGGAATAGTTCTGACTGTGTTGAATGTTGGGTCTCTAAAGTAAAGGCCAAACAATGTCGACATCCATTGGATTCTATGACATGTGGCATATTTTACCCCGTAACATGATAACTAAGCATGACACATGGTGCAAACTATTCCTTTTTAAAATCCTACTAACTCAACCAATAATTTGCATCATGTTTTACCATAACTGGAGCAACTTTAACTTTTGACCCCTGTACAAACTGAAATTGACCTTTGTCACCATGCTTGCTGTTTTTACCCCATAACTTCAGAACATTCAGTCACAGATAGTCCAAACTATACCTTTTTGGAATCTTTGTGACCAGACACATAATGTAATATAGCTTTCAATATGATTGGAACATTTTTTTGACCCCTAAGCAGTTCTTCAATTGACCCTGATTCGGCCCCCTATTGAAAATTCAAATGGTTAACATTATTTTTCTAAAATATGTACCAAAAAGGTATACACAGTAAAACTTTGGTGCTTGTAACCGGATTTGAAGGATTCCTCTGCAAATATTCTGTTATCTGCTGCACTATAATATCCATACGAGTGCAAAGGCCTACAAAGACTTATGTTGGTGGCGATGTTTACACCGTTTGACATGCATGGAACAATTGACGAAGTGCAGCATAAATAAGCCCTAAGCTTTCTGGTAATGAGCACAAATATGGATGAATGCTTGTAGAGTGTGGACAGAAGGCTTCATCCATGGCCTTATTTAACTTTGAGCATAAATGAGCCTTCAGGATGTTTTCACATCACTGTAATCTGACTGCAACATTCTGATTTTTTCAATTGCAAACCACAGTGTGGACCAAACAGGTCAAACCAAACGAGGTGGTCTTCTTTTGGATCATACTGAACCATGCCACAGTTCAGTTGCACTGTGAAATCTTTTTTTTTTTAATTAGACTTTTTGACCAATTACAGGAAGTTCCAGCAAAGTAGATCATCGTCACTCACCTTATTGGTTTCTCCCAAAATAGAATTGCCACCGCTCACTGGATTATTTGCACACTTCTGCTTTTTTCCTGTCAGTGACAACACAATTTTCACACGACACTGTTCCTCATTTGGCAAATTGGGACAAGGTTCATGAAAACATGAAGGCCTTGCTGCAGTTACTAATGCCATAATAATAACAGCAACAAAACAAACGTAAATTAACCTCCATACATTTCTATCTATTGGTTTACAATGTAATACTGTTGGAATTGACAACACATTGAAGGCATTTGCGCGCCTGTCTGCAAGTCAATCAATTGCAAGTACAGGTAGACACAGCTAATGTGGTAGACGGCGACAACAGAATGTGTGCTTGTCACTGTAACCATTTTATAATGTGCTTGCATAATTGCAACGTGAAACTATACAAACAAAACAACAAAGAATGACCATGATGAAGACCTTGGACCAGTCTTATGTTTGAAAATGCCTTACAAAGTATAATTTTTGATTAAGTCAACAAAGTAAATATTCTTTGGTGGAATTGTGAAAGTAAAATTTGTTAAGGGGTGAGCAAGTCAGGAAAATGTGTCCACTGACAGTAACCTCATTGAAATGTCATGAATAAGTGTCTGTATACTACACCCATCAATTATATAGTGATAAATTATTTTTCAGGTATTTTTTCAAATAAAATGAAAAAGAAAACAGTTGCCATTTACAAAAATGTAAACAAATATATTTTACCAACTTATAGACCTGTTTCCTTCATATCACAATTTTCTAATAATTTTCTAATTTTCTAATGATTTATCAATAAACTTGCTGAACCAACTGACAAATGTGGGATACAAACTGATCATCAGTATGATTTAAGGACAAATACACTCAACAAAAATATAAACGCAACACTTTTGGTTTTGCTCCCATTTTGTATGAGATGAACTCAAAGATCTAAAACTTTTTCCACATACACAATATCACCATTTCCCTCAAATATTGTTCACAAACCAGTCTAAATCTGTGATAGTGAGCACTTCTCCTTTGCTGAGATAATCCATCCCACCTCACAGGTGTGCCATATCAAGATGCTGATCAGACACCATGATTAGTGCACAGGTGTGCCTTAGACTGTCCACAATAAAAGGCTACTCTGAAAGGTGCAGTTTTATCACACAGCACAATGCAACAGATGTCGCAAGATTTGAGGGAGCGTGCAATTGGCATGCTGACAGCAGGAATGTCAACCAGAGCTGTTGCTCGTGTATTGAATGTTCATTTCTCTACCATAAGCCATCTCCAAAGGCGTTTCAGAGAATTTGGCAGTACATCCAACCAGTCTGACAACCGCAGACCACATGTAACCACACCAGCCCAGGACCTCCACATCCTGCATGTTCACCTCCAAGATCGTCTGAGACCAGACACTCGGACAGCTGCTGAAACAATCGGTTTGCATAACCAAAGAATTTCTGCACAAACTGTCAGAAACCATCTCAGGGAAGCTCATCTGTATGCTCATCGTCCTCATCGGGGTCTCGACCTGACTCCAGTTCCTCGTCGTAACCGACTTCAGTGGACAAATGCTCACATTCACTGGTGTTTGGCACACTGGAGAGGTGTTCTCTTCATGGATGAATCCCGGTTCACACTGTTCAGGGCAGATAGCAGACAGCGTGTGTGGCGTCGTGTGAGTGAGCGATTTTCTGATGTCAATGTTGTGGATCGAGTGGCCCATGGTGGTGGTGGGGTTATGGTATGGGCAGGTGTCTGTTATGGACAAAGAACACAGGTGCATTTTACTGATGGCATTTTGAATGCAAAGAGATACCGTGACGAGATTCTGAGGCCCATTGTTGTGCCATACATCCAAGAACATCACCTCATGTTGCAGCAGGATAATGCACGGCCCCATGTTGCAAGGATCTGTACACAATTCTTGGAAGCTGAAAATGTCCCAGTTCTTGCATGGCCGGCATACACACCGGACATGTCACCCATTGAGCATGTTTGGGATGCTCTGGACCGGCGTATACGACAGCGTGTACCAGTTCCTGCCAATATCCAGCAACTTCGCACAGCCATTGAAGAGGAGTGGACCAACATTCCACAGGCCACAATTGACAACCTCATCATCATCATCATCATCATCAGTTTTATTTATACAGCGCCAAATCACAACAAACAGTTGCCCCAAGGCGCTTTATATTGTAAGGCAAGGCCATACAATAATTACGTAAAAACCCCAACGGTCAAAACGACCCCCTGTGAGCAAGCACTTGGCGACAGTGGGAAGGAAAAACTCCCTTTTAACAGGAAGAAACCTCCAGCAGAACCAGGCTCAGGGAGGGGCAGTCTTCTGCTGGGACTGGTTGGGGCTGAGGGAGAGAACCAAGAAAAAGACATGCTGTGGAGGGGAGAAGAGATCAATCACTAATGATTAAATGCAGAGTGGTGCATACAGAGCAAAAAGAGAAAGAAACACTCAGTGCATCATGGGAACCCCCCAGCAGTCTAAGTCTATAGCAGCATAACTAAGGGATGGTTCAGGGTCACCTGATCCAGCCCTAACTATAAGCTTTAGCAAAAAGGAAAGTTTTAAGCCTAATCTTAAAAGTAGAGAGGGTGTCTGTCTCCCTGATCCGAACTGGGAGCTGGTTCCACAGGAGAGGAGCCTGAAAGCTGAAGGCTCTGCCTCCCATTCTACTCTTACAAACCCTAGGAACTACAAGTAAGCCTGCAGTCTGAGATTTGGGGTGATATGGTACTATGAGGTCCCTAAGATAAGATGGGATCTGATTATTCAAAACCTTATAAGTAAGAAGAAGAATTTTAAATTCTATTCTAGAATTAACAGGAAGCCAATGAAGAGAGGCCAATATGGGTGAGATATGCTCTCTCCTTCTAGTCCCTGTCAGTACTCTAGCTGCAGCATTTTGAATTAACTGAAGGCTTTTCAGGGAACTTTTAGGACAACCTGATAATGAATTACAATAGTCCAGCCTAGAGGAAATAAATGCATGAATTAGTTTTTCAGCATCACTCTGAGACAAGACCTTTCTAATTTTAGAGATATTGCGTAAATGCAAAAAAGCAGTCCTACATATTTGTTTAATATGCGCTTTGAATGACATATCCTGATCAAAAATGACGCCAAGATTTCTCACAGTATTACTAGAAGTCAGGGTAATGCCATCCAGAGTAAGGATCTGGTTAGACACCATGTTTCTAAGATTTGTGGGGCCAAGTACAATAACTTCAGTTTTATCTGAGTTTAAAAGCAGGAAAATAGAGGTCATCCATGTCTTTATGTCTGTAAGACAATCCTGCAGTTTAGCTAATTGGTGTGTGTCCTCTGGCTTTATGGATAGATAAAGCTGGGTATCATCCGCGTAACAATGAAAATTTAAGCAATGTCGTCTAATAATACTGCCTAAGGGAAGCATGTATAAAGTGAATAAAATTGGTCCTAGCACAGAACCTTGTGGAACTCCATAATTAACCTTAGTCTGTGAAGAAGATTCCCCATAAGCGAAGGAGATGTGTTGCACTGCATGAGGCAAATGGTGGTCACACCAGATACTGACTGGTATCCCCCCCCAATAAAACAAAACTGCACCTTTCAGAGTGGCCTTTTATTGTGGACAGTCTAAGGCACACCTGTGCACTAATCATGGTGTCTAATCAGCATTTTGATATGCCACACCTGTGAGGTGGGATGGATTATCTCAGCAAAGGAGAAGTGCTCACTATCACAGATTTAGACTGGTTTGTGAACAATATTTGAGGGAAATGGTGATATTGTGTATGTGGAAAAAGTTTTAGATCTTTGAGTTCATCTCATACAAAATGGGAGCAAAACCAAAAGTGTTGCATTTATATTTTTGTTGAGTGCAAGTCTACATCATTAGTAGTTAGAGAATTTGTGGGAAGCAATATTAACATTTGATAACAAACAATATTCTATGTGAACAAACAATATTCTATGTGAGTATTGAATGACTTACATAAAGAATTCCATAACAGAGACCATAAATTACACATAAAGAAAATGGAACTGTATGGCATAAGAGGGTTACCACAGAGCTGGATGAGCACTTGTTTGGAAAGTTGTGTCTACATTAATTATAGCAACCTCTGGGGTTCTATAAAGTTCTGTATTGCGACAGAAAGTGTTTAGCTTGTGAATAAGCTTTAAAATAAATCCAAGTTGTTAGAAAATTGTGGCAAGAAAGTGACACATTATAATTGAATAGATTTTAAGCTCTACAATTTTCATTCAAAAGTATTGAATACATTAACTACACTTAAGCCAAAAAAGTAAGTACATGTTAATAAAAGCAACAGTTGAAATTCCTGAATTTAGTAATAGCACGCCAAATGATGAGTTATATCGCAAAAACTATTGAGTAAATCCTAGTCAATTTCACAAGGAAAGCATCCGACATACAATTTACGCTGGATGCCCTTCCTGATGCAACACCACATTACATGCCCGACTCATACTGTAGCACATTGTTGCGTAATTCAACACTTTTATACTTTTGTTCTTATTTATTTGTACATAAAATAATAGTTTAATTCTAAGTTTAATTTGCATCACAGGACTTTAAATCAATTCAATAATATTGACTGTCACTTTGTCACCAAACTTAAGTTTGGTCAGGATATTTGGTAGTGTAAATGTATTGAATTAAACAACAATGTGCTAGAATATGAGTTGGGCAGAGTTGGTGGACAAGTGATCAGTGCGATTGGTTTCAGTGTGGAAGGTTCCCAGTTCAAACCACACACCTGCCACATTTCTCCATGTAATGTGAAGTTGTGTCAGGAAGGGCATCCAGTGAAAATCTTATGCCGGATACTTTCCTTGTGAAATTGACTAGGATTTACAAATTATTTTTTGATGATATAACTTAGCATTTGGCGTGCTATTTCAAAATCCAATACATTTCAGCTGTTGCTTTTATTATCATGTACTTCATTTCTTTTCTTTACATTTAGTTAATGTATTCAATACTATCAATAATAATCAAAACTGTAGAACTTAAAATCTGTTCAATCATATTATATTATGTTTCACTTTGTTGCCACAGTTTTTTATTAAGTAACCATTGGTCAAAATTTTTTACAGTGTATGTGCTGGGATAATACAGATAAATTACTGTTTCAGGTGAAAAATGGGTTAATGGTAATTGGTTCTTCTCAATCCGGATTTTCACGTATTACACTTGCATTCTGTCTGTGGTCCATTGTGTCTGTTATACCATGTGGACATATATGCTTTGTTTTCCACTAGCTCCACAAGAGGACATTTCAGTTAAAGCAGAATGAACCAGCAGGCAGCAAATAGGCAGCAGGTCTATTTTTTGATGTATGTCTGAGATGAAACTGAATGGCCTTTCAAATCATCAGTAATCAGATGATCATACCGTGTTGTCATGAATATTAACAGCACAGTGCACTAACCCACTGTGGATGTAAAAAATAAATAAATGAATGAATAAATAAATAAATAGCAGAAAAAACAGCTGGGACACAACACTGCAGGCTCAAACTTTATTTGAGTGACAACTGTGCATTATACAGCATTTTTTCTGTTTATAATGCTGGCAGCACTCTCTTACTCCAAAAATGAGCCCTCTCTCTCTCCTCTCTCTCTCTCTCTCTCTCTCTCTCTCTCCTCTCTCTCTCTCTCTCTCTCTCTCTCTCTCTCTCTCTCTCTCTCTCTCTCTCTCCTCTCTCTCTCTCTCTCTCTCTCTCTCTCTCTCTCTCTCTCTCTCTCTCTCTCTCTCTCTCTCGTCTCCTCTCTCTCTCTCTCTCCTCTCTCTCTCTCTCTCTCTCTCTCTCCTCTCTCTCTCTCTCTCTCTCGTTATGTAACTCTGTACACACTCCCAATGCATTCAATGACAGGTGTAAATGCCCCCCCCCTCCCCTCGCTCATCCATCGATTCCCCAAATGCACTGCAACAAATGTGTGTGGGATGGAACAAAAGTGTGGAAAAAGAAAAAAACAAAACAAAACAAAAATGTGAGACACATGGTGCAAAGCAAATGTAGTAACTGGAAACCTGGTTTTAAATCAAAGTAAAGCCCCGTTCACACTGGGCCTGCTTCGAGTTGCATTAGCTGCATATCTAATAACGTAGGAATGTCTGCATCAGTTGTGCGCAGCAGGGGATGAGAAGCTTGAGGAGACGAGCGCAGAGGAGCTGCAGTCAGACTGTAATAAGCAGGTGTGCGCTCTGATGTGCTGCGCTGCAGGTCTGCACTCTGGTTTCTGTTCTAGTTTATGACATCTTGTGCTGCGCTGCAGGTCTGCACTCTGATTTCTGTTCAAGTTTACAATTCTTCCTGTGGCCGCAGAGCTGCAGCTGGCATTCAACCGCGTACGCACGTGCGAACCATCCATGAGTGGACATTAGGGTGGTTCAAAAAAATAAAAGTTGGAAATTCATTACTCTCACCCCTTCATTTTATGATGCTTTGGGAAAAAAGAAAGCCTGCCAAATATTTTTGTCATACATTAATATTTAGAGGTAGCACATCATAGCTGAAGGTTGTAAATATATCAGTTATCGCTGCCCGAGTGCCCGTGCAATAGGTTATCCATTATCCAGTATCTAATCACATCACTTATAAAGAGGATAGAAGTTAACCACCTGAGTGTAACTAAAGGATAATTTTATATTCAATTTAAAACTATACCTGGGTTTAAATATTTCTCACAAACAACATACTTTCAAAATGTTATTTTAGGCTACAAGCTGAAAATTTTGCTTCAATTCACAGCTTCTTTTCTTTCAGATCTTTGGTGATGGTGAATCTAACATGAGATAAATGTAAAAAGAGACACTTGCTGACTTAACATGCTTAACCATTAACTGGAAACTTCAGTAAAACATGTCAGCTACTAGAAGTAGAACATTTGTATACCTTATTGGTTCCACCGACTGAAATAAAGGGAAACAAATTGCCCTCAAATGGGCAAATACTCAAGGTATTTTTCTTCAAACACACTGATTTGAAGAAAACTGTCCATGATGCTGCTGTGACCTCTATAGACATGGCAATTCCTTTTTGGGAGAGAGCTAGAATCCCACTGAGGGCAAAGCAGCATCTGATCACAAAGTTAGAAAAGGTTTTCGGAAAATGGAAAACATTGAAAAAGACCAAGAATCGCAATACAGACAAGCAGAAGAAAGATGAAACAGCGTTTTGTGAATCTTTGGAGGACTTGTTTGACATGGCACATCAGGATGTCCTAACAATGATAAAGTTTGAAGATGACAGACAGTTCCTACTTGCTCAGCGAGAGAAAGGTAGAGGATGCATGACAGGCATAGATAAAATACAAACTGCCAAAGAACAAAGAGCAGAAAAAAGGAAAGCTGCAGAAGCAAAATACAAAGAGAAGCTGGAGGAGCCTGGACCATCTAATGTCTCACTACCTGACACTGTCTCCAGCCAGAGTGAAGAGAACACAGAAAGTCCAGATGAAGAATTTGTTATGCCAGTACCACAAAAAGCCAGTAAAATTAAAGCTGTTGTAACACCAGGACTTGCAGCAGCATTGGATAGAACCAAAACAACAGACAGAAGTGCCCCCTATATTCTGACTGAAACAGCAGCAAGTCTTGGTCATGATGCAAGCAACTTAATTATCATTATCATGTAAAGGATGTTCTCTTATGTTACACAGCTGTATAATTGGTTCTTGTGCTGATTCATATATTTTTGAATATTAAGTACTGCAAGGCATAAAGAATATTATTGTTTGGAGCTAGAACAAAATATATGTGGAAATATATAAAGCATAGACTTATTTAAATTTATCAATAATGAAACAGTATTTCATCAATAAAATGAAAATGCAATGTTTGATTGTTACAAAATCTTCGCTACCCCAGTATGTAGTATTGTAGGCGCATGATACATGTACGAGAAGAACTGCATCTCACAATTCATGTTTTAGTGTTAACTATTTTCTGGGATATGAAAAGATTGATTTTCCAATGTATTGCCATAATTTCTGTCCTGACATATCAATATTAAACTGACAGAAATAATTTGGAAATATCTGGAAATGACCATACTATATGACAAAGTTATTGCGAGTAAAATCTTTAAGGGCTGTGTGCTACCAGTAAAAATTATTAGAGTTTTATGAAATTGTACATGATGTGTTTTTATGTTAGGTACAACAAATTTAGAGGGTGAGACTTGAAGTTTTTTGAAAAAAAATTTTTGACCATTTTTATGGACCACCCTAGTGGACCTGGAGATGTCCTCCATGATGAGTTATACTGGATGTGGACATGTCCGGTCGCTGGCAATCTGTCTGTGAGCAAGACTTATGGACTTTATTTAACACAATCTTGAGAGAACTTGAGGAGAGTGCGAGGAGGTACAGACGGTTCGTGTGCGCAAAAGGTCAGTCAGTGGACGTTGAGAACTCCGTGAGGAGTTATACTGGGTGTGGGCATGTCCTGTTGCTGGCAATCTGTCTGTGAGCAGAATGGACTTTAACACAATAGTGAAAGAAAGTTGAGGAGGTGAGTGAGGAGCTACCTGCAGCCAGGCTGTAATGAGCATTTTTTTTTATTATTTTAATTGTTCACATGTGCTGTTTGAGAGGTATAGTTTTACTGCATTGGTATAAAAAGTTCAACAATCCTGTGTGATTTATAGCTCGGTAACAATGGAGCACAGCAGGAATCATAAATTGGCGTCGGGTGACGTTATACTGTATGGATGTGCCATTCAGTTATGTTAAATACTGTTAAGATGCCTCAACTTGCGAGAAAACTACTGTCTTTCTGCGTCCTGTGCTTAACGCAGAAAAAATTAAACAAGTTTAATTTTTTGGCATCCGTTTCGCTTTGCCCTTTGCGTCCGTCATGATGTTGTGACATTAGGCTGCATCACCTCTGCACTAGGTTGCATCAACTTGGCGTTGTCATGACGCTGCATGACGCAACTCGAAGCAGGCCTGGTGTGAAAGAAGCTTTAAACAATTGACGGTGCTTGCACAAATGAGCAATCCTGCATATACATGTTGGCAGTATAAAACCTGCAGTGGCAGACTTTTGTAGTGACACGAGGTACAGTCATTTTTTATTGTTCATGATACAAACAATAATTTACTTAAATGAAAGATACAACATAGTTTTAAACATTTTGCACAGTTTGAAACAGGAATCCCTGGCTCTGATGGTACCTTAAAAAGTTATCTTTTGTGAGGTTATAGATTAATTTCTTTCTGTAATATCACACACAGCTTATATCCGTGTATGTGAAGAACGTGAGATAGTGTACAGTGCAAAAACAACCATACAATGACGGAACATCCTGGATCACAATGTCCACCCTCCCAGACCTTTCAAGTTCCTCCAAGATAAGAACAAGGTTTATAAACGTGACCTTCAGAAATGCCCTAAAATTAAAGTGAGAAGAGGGGTGAAACTGAAGCCACTCTAACATGCACTGACAACAGCGGTTTGAAAACAAACAAGTGTTTCTGACAATGAATTTGGACATGCAAATCAAGACGCCACTTCATTTCCACCCTTTTCTCATTTCATTTAATTCAACCATTTACCTGAAGACATCATAGTTGCCACATTTTCTGAAAACCACTCACTTTGTCAACATGACTGCTGCAACTGGCTTGTCATTTTTTCTGCGAATATATGAATAAGGTGTTTTGTGTCTTTCTGAATTTGTTTTCAATGCTCCCATTGAGATGTTGTTTGGTTTTGTCATGTCACTTTTAAAGTGCATAATTATCATCTCAAAATAAATTTTGGGCTCAGGTACACACAGCACGTGCAGGCACTCAAAACGACAATTATTCCCAGTTTGGATTTTGTCAGGAACCAACATACACAATTCAAATATATCAGTGACCATAAAAATAGGAAACATTCTGCCCTACATTTGTACAGGCTACTGTTTATGATATAGCTTGTGATTGTACTTTATATATCAGAAGATGTCGCTAATGTTTTGTCATTCTCGTTTGTACATTAGAAATATTATGAGGACTGCTTTCTTCGATCTGCAAAATATAGCAAAGATTTGTCCCATCCTGTCTATGGCTGATGCTGATACCCTGATCCATGTGTTTATCTCTTCTAGACTGGACTACTGCAATGTTCTTTTTTCTGGTTTACCACAGTCCAGCATGAGGGCTCTCCAGTTGGTTCAAAATGCAGCAGCCAGACTTTGACACGAAGCAGAAAGTTCGACCACATTACACCCATTTTGGCATCTCTTCACTGGCTTCCTGTCCCGGTGAGATCAGATTTTAGTAGATTTAATAGTTTTATGCTTTTTACTCTTAATTCATTTTATTATGAAACACAGCGTGTCACGACCTCAACTTTACCTAAATTCTGGGTCTTTTAGTGAAGCTTAGGCCTAGTGGCGGCCGATCACCTTAGTATTTCCTGTTTTTCTTGTTTAATGCTGGCAAATTATACTGTATTTCTTGTCTTTCTAGTGCCTGATTATGTTTTTTTCCTCTCTATTTAAGGTGCGGCACAATCCAGAGACGGGTGTGGTATTTGTGCTGGAGACCCTCCTGTCCTGTGCACCAACTGCATTTCCTGTATATTCGTTTTGTGAATGATTTCTGCAATTTATGTCTGTAGCATGGCCAAAGCAGAGGGTCACCCCTTTGAGTCTGGACTGTTTGAGGTCTCTTCCTCAGTGGGAGTTTTCCCTTACCACTGCTGCTCTCGGGGTTAGTAAGGTTAGACCTTACTTGTGTGAAGTGCCTTGAGGCAACTCTGTTGTGATTTGGCACTGTATAAATGAAAAAAAAAATAAAAAATTGAGATTAAATTGAAATTGTACATATACAGGAGCAAAACTGTAAAAATATAACGCAATGCTAAAATACCCTCAGTCAGATGAGCATTGTGTTCTTTATAATTTGCAGTTGTTTAATTAATTATTAAGATCCCATTGAATTACATACAATTTGTACATGTTCAAATCAAATAGATTTGTTCATTTTGTGCAACGCAAGGAATATTTGTCAGGGTTCTCCCCAGAAATTTTTAGGAAAGCGGTGCTGTTGGCAATTATCACCGGAGGCGCCACGCGTTGCGAGACATTTTGACTGGTTTAAGATGCACTGAAAGCAAGAAGAATCATTCCACAGAGACAGCTCTCACTAAAGTGGTGAATGATTTTCTACTTGCAATGGATTCAGACACCACTAAAGTTCTTGTGCTGTTAGATCACAGTGCTGCGTTTGAGATTGTGGATCATCATATTCTACTCTATAGGCCGGAGAATCATTCTGGGATTACTGTGAGTACCCTCGCATGGTTGATGTCATACTTGACCAGTCGTTCTCACTGTGTTTTGTACAATAACACGACCTCTAACTTTAGTGACATGAAATTTGGGATTCCACAGTGGTCTGTATTAGACTCCCCTGCTTTCCTCCCTTTATATAGCACCCCTTGGGCACATGTTGAAGTGTTTTGGGGGTTACCTTTCACTGCTATGCCGATGATACTCAGTTATACATGCCGATAACTGCTGGTAATCTCATCCATATAAAATTCTTAGAAGATTGCCTTGTATCATGGAGAAGCTGGATGTCTAGCAACTTCCTACTTTTAAATTCTGATAAGACTGAAATGATGGTTCTTGGTCCAGTGAGACATCGGCATCAATTTGACCAGTTAATGCTTAGCATAGGCTCGTGTGTCATACATCACACTGACAAAGTGAGGAACCTTGGGGTAATTTTTGATCCAACGTTGTCCTTTGACCTCCCCATCAGAGACATTATGAGGACTGCTTTCTTCCACCTGTGAAATATTGCGAAGATTCGTCCCATCCCGTCTATGGCTGATGCTAAGACCCGAATTCATGCATTTATCTGTTATAGATTGGAGTATTGCAATTACTATTTTCTGGTTTACTGCAGTCCAGCATTAGGGATCTCCAACTGGTTCAAAATGCTGCTGGCAGAGTTTTGACATGATGCAGAAAGCTTGACCACATTACACCAACTTTGGCATCTCTTCACTGGCTTCCTGTCCCAGTGAGATTAGATTTTAAGGTTCTGCTACAAGCCTATAAAACTGTTCACAGACTGGCACCTCCCTACCTAGCTGACCTAATTAAACCCTACGTACTGGCCTGGGCTTTGCGTTCTCAAGGTGCAGGACTACTTAGTGTCCCTAGGGTGAATAAAAAGTCTGTGGGTCACAGAGCTTTCTCTTATTGTGCCCCTGTTTTGTGGAATGATCTCCCTGTATCAATACAACAGTCAGATTCTATAGAGACTTTCAAGTCCAGACTTAAGACGCACTTATTTTCCATTTAGTATGGCTAGCATACTGGCATAGTATAGTTTTACGCTTTTTACTCTTTTAATTCATTTTATTAGGAAACGGAGCGTGCTGCAGCCTCAACTTTAAATAAATTCTGGGTCTTTTAGTGAAGCTTAGGGCTAGTGGCCGCCGATCACCTTAGTATTTCCTGTTTTCCTTGTTTAATGCTGGAAAATTATACTGTATTTCTTGTCTTTCTGATGCTTGATTCTGCCTTTTTTCTTTTCTCTCTGTTTGAGGTGCGGCTCCATTCAGAGATGGGTGTGGTATCTGTTCCGGAGCCATCCTTGGCACTGGCAACATTTTCTGTATGTTTGTTTTGTGAATTGTTTTGTAATTTGTGTCTGTAGCATGGCCCAAGCAGAGGGTCACCCCTTTGAGTCTGGTCTGCTTGAGGTTTCTTCCTCAGAGGGAGTTGTTCCTTACCACTGTTGCTCTGGGGGTTGGTAAGGTTAGACCTTACTTGTGTGAAGCGTCTTGAGGCAACCTTGTTGTGATTTAGTGCTATATAAATGAAAATAAATTGAAACTGATTTGAAATTGAATAATAATAAACAAATAAATGACACTTATGTTGTAATATCAAAGTTCTTTTGTGCATGCTTCTGTCTAAGTTAATAAAATAAATAACACTGAAAAGTTTAAAAACACATTAATGTTTGATGGACATAACATTTGCTCTCCTCTTCAAAAATGACACACTGTTCCTTTAATCCAGTAAGACAGGCAGAGTTTTTCTGTCATGTTGACAGGTTAGGGTTTTTTTTTTCTTCTTAACATTTCTGAGTGGGACTGCATGCTTTTTAAAACAATATAATTCCTATTTGTCTTGTTTGAACAAGAGCTAAACCTGGACTGATTTGATTGTCAAATCAAAATCAAATTTATTGCAAAGTAAGGTCTCAAATACAAGTAATTTGATCTGGTGTCATTGGTCCTCAACCAACAATAAAAAGAAAACAAATAATAATAATAATAATAATTCTGTAGGAAGTAAAGAAGTAAATCTGCTCTTTTAAAGATGAAACCCTGGACGAAAACTTTCTGAATCAGTTTTTCACACTTGAATGTTTTACTGAGGCTGTGTGGTGAAGATGATCATTGATTAAAATTGCTTCACTGCTTTTTTACAGCATGTAGCATCTGCTGTTCATACTTTTCCTCCTCTCTCTCTCTCTCTCTCTCTCTCTCTCTCTCTCTCTCTCTCTCTCTCGTTGGATCATCCTCTCTCTGTGAGGGAACGAAAGACTCGTCACTCTCAGACCGTCTTTGTGGCTTATTTGAGCAAACTTTGGAAAGCTGAAGGTTTTCATCTCTAAAATAAAGCCTTAATGTGTCACTAGCTCCATAGGCAGAAGCAGCTCTTTTTATTGGAAGAATTTGATGGAGTTTTTGTTCTTTCATTGAGAGACGCTGTGGCTCTGCTCTGAGCTGTGGCACTGTGGCTCTGCTCGGCTTGGCTGGCTGCCGGCGGGGGAGGGGCGAGCAGGCAGCAGTCCGTTCAGCACAAACAACTTGGCTGGATTAAAAAATAACAGAGCAGGGGGCAGTGTAATGACGCTGTGGTCACAGTATAATGGCGCTATGCCGTTGCTCCATTGTCTTGGGAGAACCCTGTTTGTAGATCACCCTCTGTGCATTTGCAGGTACAACCCCAATTCCAATGAAGTTGGTATGTTGTGAAAATGTAAATAAAAACAGAATACAATGATTTGCAAATCCTCTTCAACCTATATTCAATTGAATAAACCACAAAGAAAGGTTATTTAATCTTCAAACCGATAGACTTTGTTGTTTTTGTGCAAATATTTGCTCATTTTGAAATGGATGCCTGCAACACGTTTCAAAAAAGCTGGGACAGTGGTATGTTTACCACTGTGTTACATCACCTTTCCTTCTGACAACACTCAATAAGCGTTTGGGAACTGAGGACACTAATTGCTGAAGCTTTGTAGGTGGAATATTCTTTCCCATTCTTGCTTGATGTACAATTTCAGTTGTTCAACAGTCCGCGCCACAAATTTTCAATGGGCGACAGGTCTGGACTGCAGGCAGGCCAGTCTAGTACCTGCACTCTTTTACTATGAAGCCATGCTGTTGTAACACGTGCAGAATGGGGCTTGGCATTGTCTTGCTGAAAAAAGCAGAGACGTCGCTGAAAAAGACAGTGCTTGGATGGCAGCATGTGTTGCTCCAAAACCTAGGTGTACCTTTCAGCATTGATGGTGACATCACAGATGTGTAAGTTGCCCATGACATGGGCACTAACACACCCCCACACCATCACAGATGCTGGCTTTTTAACTTTGCGCTGGTAACAATCTGGATGGTCTTTTTCCTCTTTTGTACGGAGGACACAACATCCATGATTTTCGAAAACAATCTGAAATGTGGACTCGGACCACAGCACACTTTTGCGTCTGTCCATTTCAAATGAGCTCTGGCTCAGAGAAGGCAATGGCGTTTCTGGATGTTGTTGATGTATGGCTTTCACTTTGCACAGCAGAGTTTTAACTTGCACTTGTAGATGTAGCGACGAACTGTGTTAACTGACAATGGTTTTCTGAAGTGTTCCTCGGCCCACGCGGTAAGATCCTGTACACAATGATGTCGGTTTTTAATGCAGTGCCGCCTGAGGAATTGAAGGTCACGTGCATTCAATATTGGTTTTCGGCCTTACCGCTTACATGTAGAAAGTTCTCCAGATTCTCTGAATCTTCTGATTATATTATGGACTGTAGATGATGGAATCCTTAAATTCCTTGCAACTGAACATTGAGAAACATTGTTCTTAAACTGTTGGGCTATTTTTTTCACACAGTTGTTCACAAAGTTCTGATCCTCACCCCATCTTTGCTTGTGAATGGCTGAGCCTTTTGGGGATGCTAATTTTATACCCAATCATGACACTTACCTGTTTCTAATTAGGTGTTCTTTGAGCATTCATCAACTTTCCCAGTCTTTTGTTGCCCGTTACAATTTTTTTGAAATGTGTTGCAGGCATCCATTTCAAAATGAGCAAATATGTGCACAAAACCAACAAAGTCTATCAGTTTGAACATTAAATATCTTGTCTTTGTGGTGTATTCAATTGAATATAGGTTGAAGGGGATTTGCAAATCATTGCATTCTGTTTGTATTTACATTTTAAACAATGCACCAACTTCACTGGAATTGGGGTTGTATCAATGAGACAAATGTAACTGCCGAGGAAGTTAGCTTTGAATTAGCAAGCATTAGCATGCATTTTAACATCTGCAAAATGCCTTGCAAATAACTGCAGTGGTGTTATCAGGTTCCAAAAACAGCATTTTCTGTTTTACAAATGTTTATTTATCACTAACGTTTACATAATATATGACACAGAGGTTATATTTACACACAAACAAAACAGAGTTTTGCAAATAGCTACCAGCCTGTGACGTCACCATGCTAACATCTGCAAAATGTCTTGTAGATTTTGGAAAGACCAGCCATTGATGACAGTGCAGCTCTACCCTGATTGGCTCTCACCCCCACCACTCAAAAACAAAACTGAAGAAAGTGAAACAGAATGTGCCATTTTAACCTCTTAAAGTACCTCTTAAAATAGGTCAAGGTTAGCTATCTTTGAACTTATCCAAGGTCTGTGTCCCAAGAATGTTCCCTTTAAATTTGAAGCCTCTGGCAGTAATAGGACTGGACTTATGCTGGATTTATGCAAAGCCTTCGCAATACCAGATGGCCATATTTGATGGCCTTGGGTAACAAAAAACAAAAAACAAAAAAAAAAACCCAGCAGCACAGAACACAAGACTTTAAATTAACTACACACTTGCAACAACACCGCCATGTCTCAGTATTATCCAGTCATCCAGTAGACTTTATGATTCTAAGTTGAGGCTGGTGTAATCATTTGTTAGGACTACTTGTAAAGTTTTCACCTGATCACCATGAAATGTTTGGTGTTGATAAGCTATCCGCATTTCAGTTGTTTCTTTATTTTCTTTAAAATGGCACAGTAGGGCATATTCTGACTGGGAAAACAGTTAAAGCTCATTTTAATCAGGTCAGTACAATGGCGACATCAAAATAATTCCATCATCATCTCCAATCTATCTGACATAAACCAGTGGTTCGCAAACTCAGGTCCAGAATATTTCTCCACATCTCCTT
The DNA here is from genome assembly GCF_902500255.1 of Thalassophryne amazonica. Lineage (NCBI taxonomy): Eukaryota > Metazoa > Chordata > Actinopteri > Batrachoidiformes > Batrachoididae > Thalassophryne > Thalassophryne amazonica. Next base: position 91,679,456 of record NC_047111.1, read on the forward strand.
GCTCTACTCACGCGGGTGTCAAACCTAAATTGGTTAATTGTGCAATCAAAACTGAAATTTATATTCAGTCTTGTCAACACACACCTTTTCTGTTGAAATAAATTTATTTTAGTGGGTAATTCACCTTTAAAAATGGATGACTGCTCCGTGGTGACTTTTTCGATGTGTTTTCAGCTGGAAGAGACTGATGCTGGGTTTGCAGCAGGCTTATCAAAAGCAAGTTCAGCCTACCCTACAGGAGGTAAGACACAGAGAGGGATAAAATCCATGCTTCTGCTCAGCTAACCATCAAAACTAATTACCTGTGGACAGGACTTAGGGGCCACATGTTGGGTTCAAAGTTTCCTGATCAGGAAGTGGCTTCAGAGGGAGCTCGGCATGTGCGTCTGTGCATGAGCCTGGTCAATGCTTCTGTGACCAGAAGATTAGGCTGGGACACCAGGTTTGGTACAGAGATCTTGGCTCAGTGCCATTAGTTCAATCAAGCAGACATATTTAGCTTTTAGGCAATTCGACCAGAGCTGTGAGATACCACTTCAGAAAATAAGCTAAAGATTATTCACAGCATGGCAACGCAGATAGGAATCTCTTGTCACACTGGTATTGTATGTATGTCCGCTCTATGTCGCTACACTATTCCACTCCAAACACAGCAAAGAAAGAACATGGGCACAAACAGACAAAGGCGTATTAATCACACTATATCACGCATTGATATCAGCAGGATAAAGGAAAAAGGATGCATATATTCTGACTGCTGCACGCACACGTGGGTGCAAATAATCCTCCAAAGCGAAAAACATATATTTTATTTAGATTTCAAACAATACCCATCCCGATAATCTCAAATTTTCTGACACACACAGCTGTTAGAATCTAATTAAACACCAAACTCTAATTCAACCTCCATCTGTCCCGACCACAAATGTCCACTGTAATGGTAATGATATGGTTTGGGCTGAGTATGTTGATGCACATTAAGAAACAGCATTTTAAAACATAATTTGAGTTGTAAGAGCATGAGGCACAGGATTTCTGTCTCCAGTTGCATTTGTTGTTTTGTGTTTTATGGAGGGATTGGATTGATTACCGTGCGTTACCAGTTGCCTAATGCCACAGCCATACAGGGACGACACCTGAGCACCACAACAGTTTCCGCTCTCCAGTGGGTTCAATGTTCAAATATCTTTCAATTAAGTGGAGTGCAAATCCTGCCAATTGTTAGTTTTTTTGTTTGTTTATTGTTTGTTTTTTAGTTCTTTCAATAATTCCAAATCTTTCTGCAGTTATATATTACTTTATCACAAAAGATGCATGCTACAAAATCTGCCAAAACAGTTGTCATTAAATAAAACAAAAAAGGAATAAATTATTACATCTGAGAACCTGGAACAAGGAAAAACTTTCCTTCATTGACTAATGACAAATTCAGTCAAATATCAACAAACGTTGACATCTTGACCTCTGTCTCCACACAGACACTAAACAAGTCCAAATGCTGCAGACATTAAATATAGATGAACTAAAGATAATTAACAAATACAAACAGCACTGCCTGAGCTTTCACTTATTTTGCAGGAACCACATTTGGCCTACTTTGCCTCGGCTAACAAGTCTGTCACTACAAATGTTTAAATTTTACAGCTGTATGAAAATGAAAACTAACAACCCATTTCTAACAGCCATATTGAAATTGAGATAATCTGACAGTTTTGTTTTTTGTTTTTTTTGTTTGTTTGTTTGTTTTTTGTATAACATGAGGATATGTTAATACACAGAAACATTTATACAAGAGCAAAAAGTATTTCACAAATCTGAAGCCTTTGACATTCATCGGCCCGGAAGATTACATGACATCACACAGTGTGCACTTGTGTGTAAAAACATGTATGCAGTGATTTCTAGAGCGCTATGCAATGCGTGGGAGGCATTCATAGCATGATAGCTTCTGCACATAGAGCTGACCATACTGCAGCACCAAGTCACTCTTCACACATATGCTGATTTCACATGATGCCATCAAGAAAGCAAACAAATATATTCGATTTGTGGCAAGCTGTATGCACAGGACTGATTCTGAGAAGCACAGTGGTGCACCTTTCTCTTTTCCCAGTTTATTCAGACTGAAAATTGACAGCGAAGAGAAGGTAGTTGTTTTCTGCTTTTCTCTGAATAAGTGTATGGTAAGTACATGCATTCTTTTTTGCAAGACTCTCCACTGAAGATGGCAAAAGTTGTCAACATTTGTCACGAAGCTCCATCTGCAGGCGTGTTACAGTGTTTATTGGGGGGGATTAACACTGAGTTTTCTATTTTCTGTATAGCTCAAAAATGTGCACAGAGCATCAGAGCTGCAGTTTAAACTCAGCTAGTATGTTGATGCTGTTCAGGCACCTTTTTTTTGAAGGTGGGGGGGTAATCCACAGCAATGCACAGATATCTTTAAAAAGATGCATAAAGCAGTGTGTGCAGCAGCACAGATGCACAGTGCGCATTGTGCAGTGTCATCGTATGAGCTGCACAGTGTCAGACCTTGTGTTCTCCAGGTGATGCTGAGTCATGGTTCATGCTTAGTGGTTTCCTGGAGCTCTGTGACCCTCTGTTTAGAAAAAAAAATGCCTGATCAAGATGAAAAGGCCTATTTAGGCTGAAAAGCACTTCTGTGTCTCTTTTTCTTCTTCTTCTTCTTTTTCGTATAATAGCCAAAAATTGACACCATCATCTTCTTTCTCATTTGGCTGTGACACGCAGAGACACGGGTTCTGTCACTCAGAGGCCAGAAGCTGCTTCTCTGGCGGCAAATATGCATCTCCGCCGCACTTAGAAAACTTGCACTTAAGCCACAGCAAGGTCACATCATCACTCAATCCGTCTATCTATCTATGTATCAACCTAAGCCCGTACAGAATCTATTTCCCCAGAATGTGCTTTTGAAGTCAGCACACACTCAAGAAGACAATTCAGTCTGGGAGAGACGGCAGCATATTTTCTTAAAATTTTATTTTAATTTTTAATGTAATTTTAAAAATTTTATATCTAATTTTAAATATAAATGCAGATGAAAGAAAGATTGCTCTTGCAATAGGAAAATGTTTAACTGATACAGAGTTTGTTCTTGCAGTGCTGTGGAAATATTTGGGCCACTTGAGATTTTATAGATTGAAATACATTTGTTTGCTTGTTTACACCAAATTTTAACAAGAATACAGACTTGTTCATGGTATAATTTATAAAATGATGATGAAAAAACTAAAAAGTGAAATCAAATCTCTGTAATACAACATAAAGAGTAATATCAAAGCAAGGAAAATTTAATTATATGTATGTTCGTCTGTAAATACAACTAAATCACTTTCATAGCCAGCTTTATTATTTATTTATTTGTTTGTTTGTTTGTTTGTTTGTTTGTTGACAAGTTAGTGTACAAATAAATGAACATTTTCAAGCCAAGTTAAGTCTGGCAGCATGCAACCTTATGTACCGGTCCATGCTCTGCGTTCTCAGGATGCAGGATTACAGTGTGCCAAAGTTTAGAAAGATGTCAATAGGCCACAAAGCTTTTTCTTTTTTTAAATTGTGCAGCTGTTCTGTGGAATAGTCTGCCCACTGAGAAAAAAATATGATTCCATCAATCCATTCAAATTAAAGACCAATCTATTCTCCCTTTTGTATGAGTAATGTTTAAGTGTTGTACTGAACTACTTAAATTTGTTATTAATAATTTAGCAGGACTCAGCCTCATCATATCTAAATTTTGGGACTGTTCATGAAGCAAAAGGCTACCTGCCAGTGATCACATTAGCATCCTGTTTGTTACTTTGCTGCTGAGAAATAGTGTTATTTCCAGCTGAATGATTCTGCTCTGTTTTACTCTGCAATAACTACAATGGAGAAGAGCGTCCATCTAGTGGTCCTCTCTCTGAGCATGTCCTTCTGGAACAAACTTTCAGGAGGACGATCTCCGCCACTTGTGATGAACTTTGGGTCACGATGCTCAATTGACCTTTTATTTTATGGACATTTTTCTGTTTTGCATGTCTGACCATTCTTTGTTGTACTTTGTTTACATAATCTTTGTCATTGTTAGTCTGGCCAACGCAGTTGGTCACCCCTCTATGTCTGGTATTTTTCTTTGAATGAATGAATGAATGAATGAATGAATGAAAACTGTTTATTTCGAACATTTGATACAACAACAATTACAAGATAGATCAGTAAAGACAACAACAAAAAAGTTCCTACTGTGTACCCAACATGTCCGAAAAGGGGTAGGGTGAAGCATCAGCTTATTTATCCCTACCCCTTCTTCCCCACAACCAGTAATACCCTTTGCCACATATACACATAAATTCCTACACACCTAAACCGATATCAATATATATATATATATACATATATATACACACACATACATATACACATCAACATACACATATATACACATATATATACACAAACATAAATATACACCTACACATACCTACTTACATACAAAATACTATATATTTACAAGCCGAAGCAAACAACAAAAACACCCTAACCCTCATTACCCTTCCTCCTCCCTATACCCAGAAAAAACCATATTTTTGTACCGCTGTTTGAACTGGTTCATGCTTGGACATTGCTTGAGCCCCACTCCCAATCTGTTCCACATCCTCACCCCACAGACAGAAATACAGAAACCTTTTAATGTTGTTCGTGCCCACTGATGCTTTAAATTAAATTTCCCCCTCAGACTGTAATCCCCTGATCTGTTAAAAAACATATTTTTAATATTTGCTGGAAGTAAATTGTTTATTGCTTTATACACAATTTGTACTGTTTGAAAATGAACCAAGTCTGTGAATTTTAAGAATTTGGATTGTAAAAATAGTGGATTTGTATGATCTCTATAGCCAGTATTATGAATAATTCTTATAGCTCTTTTCTGCATTACTGATAGTGATTGTGTTGTACCTTTATAAGTATTACCCCATACCTCTGCACAGTACTGTAAATATGGTAAAACCAGTGAGCAGTAAAGAATGCGGAGTGAGTTGTGGTCCAGAATATGTTTCGCTTTGTTTAGAACTGAAATGCTTCTTGACAGTTTACTTTGTATATGTTTTATATGAGTCTTCCAGTTTATCTTATCATCTATTATCACCCCCAGAAACTTATTTTCATGTACCCTTTCAATATCTACCCCCTCGACTTGTAACTGAACCTGTATGTCTGTATTACAATAGCCAAATAACATGTATTTTGTTTTACTTAAGTTTAATGATAATTTATTTCTGTCAAACCATATTTTCAATTTTCCCATTTCTATACTGATCCTCCTCAGTAACTCCTGCAAATCCCCCCCTGAACAAAAAATGCTTGTGTCATCTGCAAATAATACTAATTTTAATATTTTGGAAACATTGACAATATCATTTATATAAATTAGAAACAGTTTTGGACCCAATACTGACCCCTGTGGGACGCCACAAGCATTGTCCAAGCATGATGATGTATATTCCCCCAACTTCACAAACTGTTTTCTGTTACTTAAGTAGCTTCTCACCCAGTGCAACACCAACCCCCTAATCCCATACTGTTCAAGTTTATTGATTAATATGTCATGATTAATTGTATCAAAAGCCTTTTTAAGGTCTATAAATATTCCAACTGAATGTAATTTGTGGTCTATGGCGTTTGTAATCTCCTCAACTGATTCTATTAATGCAAGTGATGTTGAACTATGTGCTCTGAATCCATATTGACTATCAGTAAGTAATTTATGTTTATTTATGAATTTGTCTAATCTATTATTGAATAACTTTTCTAATAATTTGGAAAATTGTGGAAGCAAAGAAACAGGTCTATAATTTGTGAAGTGGTGTCTATCCCCAGTCTTATACAGCGGCACAACCTTAGCTATTTTCATTTGATTGGGAAATTTACCGGTTTGAAATGATAAGTTACAGATGTATGTTAATGGTTCTACAATCCATTCAATGACCTGTTTTACCACCACCATATCAATTTCATTTAAATCGGTAGATGTTTTATATTTACAATTATTCACAATGTCTATAATTTCATTTCCATCCACTGCTGTGAGGAACATTGAACAGGGATTTCTTTCTATGAGATTATTATCCCAATCCTCAGGTTGGGAATCGGGAATTTTTTCTGCCAAGCTTGGTCCAATATTTACAAAAAAATTATTAAAACCGTTGACTACCTCATCCTTATTTTCCTTCTTGACATTATTATCAATGAAATACTGAGGGTAACTCTGTTTTTTATTACCATTTTTGATAATGCTATTTAATATATCCCATATTCCTTTAATATTGTTTTTGTTATTATATAATATGTTACTATAATATTCCTTCCTACATACCCGTATAATATTAGTAAATCTATTTTTGTATTTCTTATATCTATTTTCTGCCTCTTTAGTCTTTAGTTTTATGAATTCTCTATACAGTGTATTTTTCTTATTACATGCATTTCGTAACCCTTTCGTCATCCATGGTCGAGCTTGGATTTTTTGTTTTCTGTAGTCTTGTTTAATTGGACAATTTTTATCATATAATGATGTAAATATTTGTAAAAAAGATTCATATGCACTATCAACATCACTTTCACTGTATACCTTTTCCCAGTTTTGCTCCTGTAAATCCTTCTTTAGTGTGTTCATGTTTTCCTCTGTCCGCACTCGCCTGTATTTTATTTTCTCCTCTGGCTGATTCCGCCGATGGTTTCTATTATAAACGATGAAAACTGGTAGATGATCACTAATGTCATTGATTAATAATCCACTCACAGTGTTATTCTCAATATCATTGCTGAATATATTATCAATTAAGGTGGCACTATGGGATGTAATTCTGCTTGGCCTGGTGATTTTTGGATATAAACTCATACTGTACATTATACTGATAAATTCATCTGTTATTTTATGCTTATTTGGATTGAGCAGATCAATATTTAAGTCACCACAAATGAACACAGTTTTTTGATTAGTTTTTGAGAACATTTTTCCCATACAGTCAGTGAATGTTTCAATACTAGATCCTGGTGCTCTATATATACAGCTGACTAATACATTTTTGCTTTTTTCTTCACATATTTCAATAGTTATACATTCTAATAAGTTATCAATCACAGTTGTCATATTGTCTACTATTTTATAATCCATGTTCTTATCCACATACACAGCCACTCCTCCTCCACTCTTATTTTTTCTGTTTACACAATTAAATTCATATCCATCCAGTTCAAAATCCATTCCTTTATCTTCATTGATCCATGTTCCTGATATAGCAATTATGTTAAATATTTTTTTAAACTGACTTAAATATTCTTTAATGTTGTTAAAGTTTGCATATAGACTTCTGCTGTTGAAATGGATTATTGATAATTTGTTATCCGTTTTAATGATCCGATTAAACTGTTCATCTGTATAATAGCAACAACTGTCATTGATATTTGAGAAGAAATTATTGTCCGGGTCTATATCGTGCTCCAAGTCCAGTACATTGTGGTCTGTGTATTTAAATGTTCTCAGTTCTACTTTTCCATGATGAGCAATCCTTTGAGTTATATCCTTCTTGTCTCCAGATGTAGATGAATAGGTAGTAGATGAATAGGTTCCTCTGGTCTGTGTCATGGTGTTGTGATGTGTTTGTGTCCTCATACCTTATTGGTCATATCTGTCCAGATCCTCGCTTTAAGAAACACTATTGTTCATATTTGTCCAGCTCCTCGATGTTCCTTATTGCCATGACTTTTGCTTGTTCTGGTGATCCGTTCAGTTTGATGAATATTTTACAGTTTGAAGTCCATGTGTGCTGGATTTTTCCCTGTTTCTTCAAGAAGCGTGCTTTCCTGGCGATGTCGGCATTCCGTTTGGTGAGATGTTCATTGATGAATACGTTTGTCCCTTTCAGTTTTCTTCCTTGTTTTAACAGTGCTGTTTTGTGTTTTCTGTTGATGAATCTCATGATGACGGTTCGTTTATCACCGTCATTTCTCCGGGGCAGAGGGTGGCACGCTTCAATGTTATGTAAATCCATTTCTATACCTTTAGATAGGAGGAAATCAGCAACCTGTTTTTCCACAGAGCTGACCTCCTGTTCACTGGGCTCCCCTCCGCTCTCATCTGTTACCGCCCGTGCGTAGGACCGTGGTTTGATGTGAAGACCTGTGATGATGACGTCGTTGATTCTGGTGTACTGCTCCAATTCAGCCACTCTATTTTCCAGCTGCACCAGATGCCGGTCTTTCTCGGCATTCTGGAGCCGTAATGCCTTCACCTCCTCCACCAGATCCATGATTGATTTCTGTTGCTGCTTCACAACAGAAATCTCCTCTGATAAAAAGTCCAGAGATTTTTTAATATCGTCACCTTCCTCCGCTGTCAGAACCTTCTTAGGCCCCATGGTCGGCTTATGAGCAGCTTGTCGATCGCCGATGTTAACAGCCTGCGTTGTTTGTCACCGGGATGGATCTGCACTTCGCTGGTGCCGCGCGGCCTCGGTGTTTCCGCGCTGATGGATCCGCGGTGGCTGCACGAGGCCTCGGGGAAGCGGCACTCGTGACGCGCGGCTCTAATGACGCAGCGCGCGGCCTCAGTGAATTCACCACGTTGAGCGGGCCTCGGACGTTGTTGCTGTCCAGTCGCGGGGCTAAGTTGCCGGTTGAGGTGGTATTCCCACTGTCCGGGTTGGCAAACACCGGCGTGGCAGATGGCAACTACAAACATTAACTGATTCCATCTGCTCAAAGTGATGTTAATCAGTGAAATCACCTGGTGGATTGGGTGGTAGAAAAGAAAACCTGCACCCTCCCAGCCCTTTCTGGAATGAGTTGAATACCCCTGAACTCGTTCATCAACTCCCAATAGGTTTTGTCATTATTATTATTCGGTAAGATAAATTAGGTTTTTAGTTTCAAAGTAATCCAATTTGACTGTTCTGGCACAGCATAGGATTCTCTTTGTGATGAGAATGCTAAAATCCAATTAAACAATGCCATTTCCCAGACCCTATTTCTTCACCTCCTTCATCTAATCTCACTCTCCATCCTCCTTTCTCTCTTGAACATCAATTTAGTCCAGTGTAAGGTCACGGACACCTTGTAGGGGTTCTTGACGTTGACCCAGGAAGAATATGGAGAATGTAATGCCCACTCCAATGATATGTTCTGTGATTTTCAACCATATGGCTTAAACTGAACTGAGCTAAACCCGTCAAGGAGCATTTTGGAAGGAGAAGTAGATTTTATTGTGTATGTTGGGTGTCACTGGACCACCCTTTCATTATGATCTGTCCAAACCACTACCCTTCAAATGTTATAACTGCTTTTGCTTCCTACATTATCTGTAGAACAAAGTACATCCTGTACTTTTAGTACATGCATGCATTTCTACATCTGCAAAATACAGCACATTTCTCTTCATCTCTGTTACGCTGGAGGTTTTCTCCCACCTGGAATTCCCTGCAGACTTGATTGCAGTTTGGAAAGCTGAGGTGGCGGTATGGAGGTGTGAAGGTGTGCAGGTGGATGCCTCCACCTGCACACTGCTCCAATGGTGAGAAATCTGCGAATTACTCATGACACTTCCTCTGATGACATTTTTCATCTACTTTCCTGTTGAATGGTATCTCTACCCCCCCAACCCCCACCCCACACCCACCCACCAACACCACCAGCTATCCACTACCAGCCACACCATACCCCAACACACATTAATTCCTCCCAACTCATGTCACAATAGCACATCAGAGATTGCTGCCTCCTGCCGTCACCAGACTGACCCCTTTGAGCAGGTGCAGGATCTGATCCAATCAAAGTAAATCTTTAAACATTTCATTCTTTAAGCAGAACAGGGGCTCAAAATTCCATCATTCAATGACCTGATCATTCGCCGATAACACAATAAAGCCAATCCCAGCTTATCCTGAGGGAGCCATTTCAGGAGGGACAGCTGAGAAGATGAGACGACAGACCTGCAGAAAGTTGTCAATCTCTCCTGATCCATAGCTCACTTTGTGGGCTCCTATATAACACAGCATTTAGGTGCTGAAGGACACAAGCTTTTTGAGACATTTCAAAGGATCGCCAACAGACAAAAATCAATTTAATCCTTTGTTAAAGGCCTGATTCTCAAAGACGACGGCAGTAACCCGTAGCAAAAACACTTAATTTAATATATGCACACCCAATCTTGGAAACATAAACATAGACAAAATAAAAAATACGCGAGCAGTTCAGCTCAATTCTTCAGCAGCCATTTAAAAGCTACTCTATTGGAAATGTTGCTGGGCCACTGGGCACAAAAAGGTCAAGGGGGATATGAATTAGTTTGTCTAACTGGCCTTTTCTCCCTGTGTGTCCCTGCAGCACCGCAGCCATGCCCACATTCATATCCAATTCATTTATATTGCTCTGCCCTTCTCATTGCTAGTCTCAGGCACTAACTAAAAGTGACTGCAATGAGATTGAAGCCTCTGGCTAAATCTCCACTGCAAAGAACATGCTCCATCATTGCTACTTTGATCACTTCTTACAATCAGCGGCACCAGACTATATCCTCAACTGATTGGTTGAGTTGCAGCAGAGAGGAAACAATCACAGAATGTCAGCAAATGATGGACGCAAAAATGTTGGAGCATTAGTGGTCAGTGCGCTCTACAATGTAAATGGCATGCAAATGTGCACCTGCACAAGCTGAGGAAGTTCAATGAAGGACTGCCGCCCTTTGATTTGGATCTTTTCTCTCATTTACAAAGCACTTTTTTTCCGCATTAATCATCCATGTGCTATTCCAGTCAATGAACATGTTGGGAATTTATATATGTGGAGGCTTTAAGGGATTGAAAATGCCTTTTGAAATAGCTAATATAGATCAACGAGTGTCTAAAAAGCAGATATTAAATTTTATTATCAAAAATACCCCATATAGACCCGTGCAATGGATGTCATTCTATATATGAGGACAGTAAAACCTTGATACCATTGTCATAACTAGCAAATGATTAATACTGTCCTTCAATATGCTCACATTTTCAAGCTTCTGGCTCAAAGGACACACAATGGTTTCAAGTTCAGCACACTGCTGCACCAATCAGCATGAAACAAAGAATCTTATATTCGCTGATTTCCATCAGACCCAGAAAGATTTCAGTGAAGTTAAGTTGTTCTCTTATTAGTTGTGCTGGAATAGTACCAGATTGTTTTTGTAAAATGGCACAGGGGATGTGCTTGTGTGAGTGATTTCTATTTTACAAAACCAAGCAAAATTCTCAGAACCAAACCCCATTGTTGACATGATTAAAACACGGTGTGCTTAGGGCCCCATCACACATAACACGATTGAAGCAGACTAGTGCACGAAGGAGGAATTACATGCCATTTGTGAAAAATCTGAGCCGCCTCAAACGCTTCATACAACTGTCGCTACAACCATTCGCACACACAAGCAGCTGAAAGACAGTGAATGCCCTGCACCTGCTCATTCAATCCCCCATCAGCAGGTGTTGGCTAAATTCTAGGTGCCATCAACATCTAACACTGCTCGTCAGGCACTTAGAAAAGGCGGGACTATTCACACTCCTGGTATGATGGTAGACAGCAGGCAACAACATTTGACCTGTCTATGAAAAGTGTCTAAGTGCCAAACGACCTAGCAACACATGTGGGTTAACTGTGCTGAACCCCCCCCCCCCACACACACACACACACGAGCGCACACAAATGGTGTGTGGAGTGCCCCCCCGCTCCCTCAACACACACACACGCACCATGAATCCAACATTGTCAGCTGTGGCTGAAGGTCTGGAGTCCGGTCGCTGTTCAGTGCAGTGCGCTGCTGAAATAGCTGACCAATGTGTCCTGCAGCTCAGCCAGAGAACACACAGTGCACAAGTGTGTGCGGGCGTTCATGCCCTCATGAGGACTGGCCAGCGTCTGAGCGCATGGCACAGTGTGAAGCCAGCCCGGCCGGCTGAATTTCACCTCCACCACATAAAGACAGAAAGAGTGGAAATTAAATAAAATAAATAAGGGTGAAGGCATGAATTCATTCATCTGTGATTGCTTTGCTCATACGCTTTACTATGCCGTCTGTTAGCTGACTGCCGAGTGACAGCTGGATGTGACCGTGCATGCAAGGTGTTATATTACAACACAGACATCAGACAGATGCAGATGCAGGACAAACACATAATAATACATACATAAAATAAAAATTACAGAGCAATGCAACAAGTGAGCCTTTTTGTTCTGTGAGCTGAGAGGTCCACTGACAGAGGTGTGCGTGTTCCCTTGTGATGTGCAGCTGTTCAGGTATCTGTACTCGGAAATCAAAGCTGGGGAACACCTGAACTGGCTTGTAAGATACAACCTCACATAGCTGTACTGTGAAGCGCAGACGACGGCATGCTGTCCTCATGCGGGAATAAATTAAAACACATTGCTTCAGCTGACCACTGCATCAGTGCACCGCAAAGCTGCTGAATATGGTGCCATGCAGGAAATCACACCATGGGACACCCCTGCGAGGCGCATGTCACTGCGGGATTTCCCACATTGTAATAATTAAAACACCTATCACATTTACAGAAGATCACTGCGTGATGGACAAGTCATACCGGCTGATGTGTTCACAATGCGAGACATGACACAGGAGCCGGCCAGCTCAAGCACAAGAGAGTGAAGGAAGGCTGTACTAGGTGAAGAACAGTGGCAGGAGCGATCTGTGATAGAAGGATATCTGCCAGAATGAAAGGCAAGGTTTACAAGGCGGTAGGGGTGGAGGCCGAGTGGTTAGCGCACTTGGTTTCAGCATGGAAGGTTCCCAGTTCAAATTCCACCCCTGCCACATTTCACCAGGAAAGGCATCCAATGTAAAACGTGCCAAATTAACATACAGATCCACCTCCGATCTGCTGTGACGACCTCGAGTGCAAACAACAGAGAAGCTGAAAGGACTTACTTAGTTAAGACAGTAGTGAGGCCAACTATGTTGTACGGCTTAGAGACGGTCTCACTGACAAGAACACAGGAGGAGGAGTTAGAGGTGGAAGATCTAAAGATCCTGTGATTTTCTTCAGGAGAGATGAAAATGGACAGACTTAGGAATGAGCATCTTAGAGGGACAGCAAAGACTGTATGCTTTGAAGATGACATGAGAGATGCAAGCTTGAGATGATTTGGGAATGATCAGACAAGGGATACGGGTATACATGGAGGAGGATGCTGAGGATGGAGCTGCAAGGCAACAAGACAAAAGAAAGTTTGGATGTTATGAGTGCAGTGAGGAAGGACATACAAGTGGTTGGTGTGACAGAGAAAGATGGAGTGAGATGGAGACAAATGATCTGCTGTGGTGACCCCAACACAGGCAACCAAAAGATGAAGAAAAAGATTAAAAAAATACACTTCAGCCTGCAGGCATATCCTTGAGGAAAACTATTAAATAAATCGGATTTCACAACAATATACTCCACTGATTTTCTTAATTGTCATCACTATTGCTTTTACATACCTGGAAGCCTCTAATTTTATTAAGTATAAGCACTTGGGCAGGTATGCGGAATGAATTCATATAGTCTTTGCAGACACTCCCACAGATACTTTTTCAGTCATTTACAAAATCTATGGGCACGTAAAATGTCAGCCGTGGTATTAGATTACCACAGCCCCAGAACAAATTTCATGCACCAACCAAGGAATCCTTTTCTGATGCCTTTACAATTTCAATTCTTCATCAGTGAAAGCATGAGAAAAGTATGCAATCTCTTTCTCAGCCAGAGATGACTCATAATAATAGGAACACCATATTGTCCGACTTTTCCCATACGTATGCGTTCCAACTGTGATCTCCTTACATCATCTCACTCCTGCATTTACAGCATGCTGGTACTGTCCAACAGGTTTCATCACTCTTACAGCTGTATCAAAATGACCTCACTGTCTTGTCTTTGGCATAAATGTCTTGTCTTGCTTGTTTTGTGTGTCTGCATTTATCTCTCCTCAGTCCAGTGGCAGTGACATGGTTAAAGTCCTCCTCCTCCGTCTATTCAACTCCACCTCCAGGATCTGGCTCTAGACCAGTGGAGCATGAGAACCAGAACAGGCTGGACATAATGGGATGATTGTGGCAGCTCAGTGACATGGAAGCAACTGGGTCTGATGAAACTAAAAGTCAGCTTCAGGTCTGCTCAGCAAAGCCCAGCAGATAACGAAGAGTGCAGACGCTGGGTCAGTGAGCAGGAGTTGTTGCAGCTTAGGCAAATAGGGGCACTATGAGATACACCCAAAGCTGCTTACAATAAACCAATGAGGAAGCATTAGCCACCTATACTAATTACGTCTTAAAATAAGGGAAGAGCTCTCGACATGTCTGGGCAGAGCCTGGCTGTTACGTCACATACAAATTTAAAAAGGTGTCATCACACTACCTCCTGTCTTTAATCAAATGCTCGCCTCAGTGGAATATTCTCAGCCTGTTGGTGTTTTATTAACAGGTGTTTAATTTGTATGAAGGGGACATTTGATGCCAGCAGCAAAGGGGACAAAACAAATAACCAACATGTTATATTCTAGAAGGCTCAGCACATTTTTCAATGTTATTAGCAAATACAAAAAAAAAAGACATTTGACCAAACCAGCTTACATACTATAAGTTTCCAAATTCCACCTTTGGGAAAGGCCCAAAATCCCCAAGTTGTTCCCAGTGTGAAGTTGAGCGTCTTGCATGGCAGCACCCTGACATTGGCATGTGAGTGTGTATGAATCAGTGTATGTGAAGCACCACTGAAAAGTGACTGAGCACAAAATGCTACATCAATGCAATCCATTCAACATTTGCCTGACAACAGCAAGAACTAGAAGCACTCAGAGCGCAAACCTCCGCCAAGGCCATATGGTCACTGACATCACATGGAATACCCTTTGGCAAAGAGACTTATTCCACGTCATTTCACGCATCTACCGTCATGTTTCAGATTTAGTGGTTAACCCTCTGGGGTCTGAGGGCATTTTTTGGACAGTTCACTCGCCTGGCATAAATGTTTTATTATTGCTGTTAACAGCTCTCCCTGTATCCCACAATCAAGTTTTATGTCTCTTTTTTTCAGGAAAACCTGTACTTTCAAAATATATATGCTACAGTTGTGTTTTATAAGTGTAATAAAGGTTTACAATCAATTGTATGAGAGGCTCTCCGTCTGCTCACTGTCACTTTCGCTGTGCGTAATGATGCAGGGCGCATTGGAGCAGCCAGGAGGCTATTCAAATGGGCCAACTAGTAACACATCACTCCTAAAAACAATCTTTGGTGTGTCACGTGAGGTGAATCTGCCCTACGATTGGATTTTGGAAAGCCATGTGACGGTGAACCAATCCGATTGGACACTCACATTGCTCACATCATCACACAGCTTCTATGAGGAGTACAAAGATGGTGGACGGTGACTCGAAAGTTCACGGAGTTAACTTATCAGCAAAAAAAGTATGTTTCTATCTCATATATTAACAAGTTATTTATAATTTAGTAAAGCTTGGTCTCAGCCGTCATATATGACGGCGTCGGCCCCAGAGGGTTAAACCCTTAGATCTTCAGCAAATGTATTTATAAAGAGAAACTGCATGAACTACACAAGTTTATTTTTTATTTTCTATTAACAAGTTTATTCAATGAGGAGAAACAAATGCTAAATTATTGTTGTGTCGTAGCTTAATTTTTGTTCAGCCTTTGTGACCCGTCTTCATGAATTTACATGCAAAAATGTTGAAACTGGCCCTATCCTGCAATGATAAAGAATCCTTTAAAAATCACTGGATCCAGATTGTGTTCCGGATCATTATCAAAATTTAATGACTTCTAAGTTAGGCCAAGATACACCCCTAGTAAAAATTTCATTGAAATCTGTTGAGGATTTTTTGAGTAATCCTGCTAACAAACCAACCAACGAACAAATGGACGCGACCAAAAACACAACATCCTTGGCGGAGGTAATAAATGCACAAAACAAATGGTGCTAAATAGCAGAAAAAGTGGTACTTTATCTCCAAATCTCAGGGGAACCACTGTGGAACCATATAGGACCCAAAGGTACCAAATAGCACAGAAAAGTTCAATATGGCACCAATGTGGTTTCCCTATGATTAGGAGCCAAAAATGACTTTTAGTGCTATTTAGCGCCATTAGTTTATGTGTGCATGTGTGTGTGTTTATAATGCAAGTGCATCTGGTTGTTGAGTAACGCTTTGCTCTTTATTTTAGTTGAGGAGTCATTGATTAAAACCACCAAATTAATTGACAACTACTTGCATAATCGATTTTGAGTCCATCAACCACCCACCCAACCCCCATTCTCTGATTATGATTTTAGCTTCTTGGGTGCAAAAAATTTCTGGTTTTGTGAGTACTTTTTTACTCCTACATACATACATACATACATACATACATACATACATACATACACCTTCAACTGCTTATCTGGGATCGGGTCACAGGGGCAACACCTCCAGCACGGAGAACATGAAACTCCACACAGAAAGGCCACAGGTGGGAATCAATCTCATGACCTTCTTGCTGTGATGCAGCAGTACAAACCCCTAAGCCACCGTGCTACTCTAGACTGATCTCACTTGTACCAATTTATTTAGATTCAACAGGTGACAACACAGAGTTTTTCTGAAGAGGGAAGGGATCTGTGCACAAAGTGTCAAAGCGCACAGCAGATCATTGCAAGCATCTACTGCAGCTCCATGAGCTGATGCAGTTGAGAGCCTCTGTCCTGCAAGACCTGCTACTCCTCATCCTCCATCTCTGCCCACACAGTCTCATCCTGTGGTTAGCACCATCAACATGGTACAAAACAGAATTACTGAAGGTTTTTGGTTGTCGTCGTTTTTTCTGACTGATGTATGTAAAAACACAGTGACCCCCCCCCCCCAAAAAAAATATATTATTAGAAAAGCTTTTCAGTGCTGTCAGCACTGTAAACTGATTTCTAGAGTGTTTCTGCTTGCGATGCAAACCACAGCTGAAGGTAAAGGCAGCGAGGTAAATGCATTAAAAGTGCCTATAAAAGACTGCGCGGATAGTGCACGATATTATCTGACAGACTAAACCAGACCTCCATATGAAAGAAAAGCAACAAAATGACCTCTAAAGCCTAAAAGTTGTCGTTTCTGAAAATGATTATTCCACACAATGGTACGCAGCAGCGCAAACTGCACACTGATTAATTTGACTTTATTGCAGGACTGAAATACAGCAGCAGCCTGCAGTAAAGAGTCGCTGGGAGTGCAGGCAATATTGATAAGAGTGACTTTTCTTGCTTGCAGGGCTTAGGTGCTACTAAGGTGTTACTATTTGGTAGGTAATGGGATCAATCTGAGATGCATTAGAATCAGTCAACACAACCAGACTTCAGCTCCATTCAAACGACTGTCACAGTCACTTTGAATGCACACCTTCAGCCGGTGCTGTAGGCAACAAAAGTGGCTCCAACTGTGGAGCAGCTACTATGAAGTTGTGCCAGGCTCGGGCATGTGCTCTTTCCTAATGGTGACGGCTGGGAGAGTGGCAGCGAGACTGATGTGCATGAGAGCTGTCAGCCTCTCCCCATAACAAATGCCACCTCTCCCCGCTGACAGAAAGAAGACAGAAGGGAGAGAGCGAAGTGGGAGAAAGGGGATGTGTGTAGGCTACAGACACAACCTGTGACCCAACTGTGGCCACACCAGCTGTTTCCCCTCGACTGCCTCCCAACTACAGCCATCTCTCTAGACGACATCCTGCTAATTGGCCTACGCTGAGCGCACACGCTCCCACACACACACACACACACACACGACTGTAGCACATACTAAATAATAATATCAGTGAAACGGCTCAGAGAGCATTCCGAGTGAGAAAGGACATTTACAACTGCCTTAAGCTGTTGTAGCGCAATGATTGATAAGTGCTTCCAAGCATACTTCCCAGAAATATAAATGACAAGCTGCCCTGCCACCACATTGGCTAATGTACCCGTTGACATGCGTGAAGACAAACAGAAAGACAGACAGACAGACACAGGGACTGACTGATGACTGAATGACAGACTGACACACATACTGCAGCCAAGACTATAGAGAGGGGAAATGGAATTAATTGCTTTTCCCTTCTCTGGATGAGTTCTCGGAGTGGTGTTATGTGGTGATAATGGCAGGCTGCACTGACAGGCAGGTTATTTAATAAATCCTGAGACGTGTGAAGCAGAGAGGAAGGGCAAGGACACACATATATACAAAACACAGAGACAATGACACCACTTGTTCTAAGGGCACTAATCCAACAGCACAACCTCAACAACCAGTGCAAAGACGTCTTGTGTGCCAGGACGCAAGAACCGTGTGGGTGTTTCCTGGCACACCTGCTGTTTTGGTTCATACATGTACAACAGAAATGCAAAGGGACAGGGCAGGGTTGGATATAAATCAGAGATTGTTCAATGTAGTCATCCTCTCAGTCAGTAAAGTGACTTGCATCATATGGATCACAACAGTGGAAAATATTTGATTGAGTGTGTGTGTACGTATATATATATATATATATATATATATATATATATATATATATATATATATATATATATACACACACACACACGAGGTCTGTCAATAAAGTATAGGTCCTTTTTATTTTTTTCAAAAACTATATGGATTTCATTCATATGTTTTTACGTCAGACATGCTTGAACCCTCGTGTGCATGCGAAGAGTTTTTCCACGCCTGTCGGTGACGTCATTCGCCTGTGAGCACTCCTTGTGGGAGGAGTCGTCCAACCCCTCGTCGGAATTCCTTTGTGTGAGAAGTTGCTGAGAGACTGGCGCTTTGTTTGATCAAAATTTTTTCTAAACCTGTGAGGCACATCGAAGTGGACACGGTTCGAAAAATTAAGCTGGTTTTCGGTGAAAATTTTAACGGCTGATGAGAGATTTTGAGGTGATACTGTCGCTTTAAGGACTTCCCACGGAGCGAGACGTCGCGCAGCGCTCCCAGGCACCGTCGTCAGCCTGTTTCAAGCTGAAAACCTCCACATTTCAGGCTCTATTGATCCAGGACGTCGTGAGAGAATAGAGAAGTTTCAGAAGAAGCCGGTTTAAGCATTTTATCCGGATAATCCACTGTTAAAGGAGATTTTTTTTTAATGAAAGACGTGCGGACGGATTGCAGCGTCGGCTCGCAGCCGCCGCGACGCTCCGCCACAGGAAAAACACCTCTGTTGGAAGCCTTAAGGACAAGTTGGAACATGCCCAACTGTTAAACAATTTCTCAGATACTCACTCCACTGAAAGCCATCAAAAGCCGCCTGTATTTTACAAATGGTTATCAACACGGAGGTGTTTTTCCTGTGCCGCCGCACCGCGCCGGCTGCGTCTCGACGCGCATACCCGTCCGCACGTCTTTCATTAAAAAAATCTCCTTTAACAGTGGAATATCCGGATAAAATGCTGAAACCGACTTCTTCTGAAACTCTCTCTCTCTCTCTCTCTCTCTCTCTCTCTCTCTCTCTCTCTCTCTATATATATATATATATATATATCTCAAATGGGGTTTTCAATGTTTAATTTAAATGGACACAAATCTGGATCAGATCTGGATCAAACTTGGTCAGTCGATAAAGGATAACAATTTCCAATTTTCCAAGATTTGACTTACTTTGACCTATGACCTTGAAAACTGAATCAGTTCTTGGGTATCAGCATATGAATCTTCAGTAAAAATCTCATCAAAATATATGAAATGTTGTGGGCTCCAGTCTGTTCACAAACAGGGGCGAAAACATAACCTACTCCAACTTCATTCGCAGAGGTAATAAAACACTTAAAATGAAGAAATTAAACTAACAAAGTGCTGAATCTAACTCCACAACATTCAACAAAATTTCCATAACACAGAGTAAAAAGAATTATAACCATAAAACAATTATGTACACGCAAAAAAGTATTAATATAAGATAAAAACCATAAAACGAATGATCGGCAACTGAAAAGCCAGGGGTTTCAAGACTGGTTGCTTGGTGGATTGCTGCAGAGATGGTTATCCTTCTGGAAGGTTCTCATCTCTCCACAGGGGAATGCTGGAGCTCTGACAGATTGACCTCCCTGACTAAGGCCCTTCTCCCTCGATCAGTCAGTTTACTCTAGGAAGAGTCCGGGTGGATCCGAACATCTTCCATTTACGGATGATGGAGGCCACTGTGCTCATTGGGACCTTCAAAGCAGCAGAAATGTTTCTGTAACCTTCCCCAGATGTGTGCTTCGAAACAATCCTGTCTTGGAGGTCCACAGAGAATTCCTTTGACTTCATGCTTGTTTTGTGCTCTGACATGCACTATCAACTGTGGGACTTTATATGTCGACAGGTGTGTGCATTTCCAAATCATGTCCAATCAACTGAAATTACCTCAGGTGGACTCCAATTAAGCTGTAGAAACACAAATTAATTGGAGCTTACTTTATGGTTATAAGACGAGAAGGTAGTGACCTAACACAATGACTGGACGTCTCTGATATTAAGTCCCTTCAGAGGATCCTTGGATATTACTTGTGTCTTCCATTAACGGTTTTCTCAGGTATGTTTTATTCTTATATCTGTTACATTTGAGCTCATTACATTATATTGCATTAAACAAATACACGTTTTTCTGTAAACCACATTCTTGTTAAATGACTTCATGAAATGCAAAGAATACTTTATAACAATATGACATAATACTTTGAAAAGTGTATTTTTAAAAACTTCTAATACAACCCCAATTCCAATGAAGGTGGGACGTTGTCTAAAGTGTAAATAAAAACAGAATACGATTTGCAAATCCTCTTCAACCTATATTCAGTTGAATACACCACAAAGACAAGATATTTAATGTTCAAACTGCTAAACTTTATTGTTTTTTGTGCAAATACTTGCTCATTTTGAAATGGACGCCTGCAACACGTTTGAAAAAAGCTTCAACAGTGGTATGTTTACCGCTGTGTTACATCACCTTTCGTTCTCAATAACACTCAATAAGCGTTTGGGAACTGAGGACACTAATTGTTGAAGCTTTGTAGGTGGAATTCTTTCCCATTCTTGCTTGATGTACAACTTCAGTTGTTCAACAGGCCGGGGTCTCCATTGTCGTATTTTGCGCTTCATAATGCACCACACAATTTCAATGTTCGACAGGACTGGACTGCAGGCAGGCCTGTCCATTACCCGCACTCTTTTACTATGAAGCCACTCTATTATAACGTGCATAATGTGGTTTGGCATTGTCTTGATGAAATAAGCAGCAACGTCCCAGAAAAAGATGTTGCTTGGATGGCAGCATTTGTTGCTCCAAATCCTGATTATACAACCCCTGGCAAAAATTATGGAATCACCGGCCTCGGAGGATGTTCATTCAGTTGTTTAATTTTGTAGAAAAAAAGCAGATCACAGACATGACACAAAACTAAAGTTTTTTCAAATGGCAACTTTCTGGCTTTAAGAAACACTATAGGAAATCAGGGGAAAAAATTGTGGCAGTCAGTAATGGTTACTTTTTTAGACCAAGCAGAAGGAAACAAATATGGACTCACTCAATTCTGAGGAAAAAATTATGGAATCATGAAAAACAAAAGAACGCTCCAACACATCACTAGTATTTTGTTGCACCACCTCTGGCTTTTATAACAGCTTGCAGTCTCTGAGGCATGGACTTAATGAGTGACAAACAGTACTCTTCATCAATCTGGCTCCAACTTTTTCTGATTGCTGTTGCCAGATCAGCTTTGCAGGTTGGAGCCTTGTCATGGACCATTTTCTTCAACTTCCACCAAAGATTTTCAATTGGATTAAGATCTGGACTGTTTACAGGCCATGACATTGACCCTATGTGTCTTTTTGCAAGGAATGTTTTCACAGTTTTTGCTCTATGGCAAGATGCATTATCATCTTGAAAAAATATTTTTCATCATCACCAAACATCCTTTCAATTGAAGGGATAAGAAAAGTGTCCAAAATATCAATGTAAACTTGTGCATTTATTGATGATGTAATGACAGCCATCTCCCCAGTGCCTTTACCTGACATGCAGCCCCATATCATCAATGACTGTGGAAATTTACATGTTCTCTTCAGGCAGTCATCTTTATAAATCTCAATGGAAAGGCACCAAACAAAAGTTCCAGCATCATCACCTTGCCCAATGCAGATTCGAGATTCATCACTGAATATGACTTTCATCCAGTCATCCACAGTCCACGATTGCTTTTCCTTAGCCCACTGTAACCTTGTTTTTTCTGTTTAGGTGTTAATGATGGCTTTCGTTTAGCTTTTCTGTATGTAAATCCCATTTCCTTTAGGCGGTTTCTTACAGTTCGGTCACAGACGCTGACTCCAGTTTCCTCCCATTCGTTCCTCATTTGTTTTGTTGTGTTTTGTTGTGTGTTTTCGATTTTTGAGACATATTGCTTTAAGTTTTCTGTCTTGACGCTTTGATGTCTTCCTTGGTCTACCAGTATGTTTGCCTTTAACAACCTTCCGATGTTGTTTGTATTTGGTCCAGAGTTTAGACACAGCTGTCTGTTAACAACCAACATCTTTTGCAACATTGTGTGATGATTTACCCTCTTGTAAGAGTTTGATAATCCTCTCCTTTGTTTCAATTGACATCTCCCGTGTTGGAGCCATGATTCATGTCAGTCCACTTGGTGCAACAGCTCTCCAAGGTGTGATCACTCCTTCTTAGATGCAGACTAACGAGCAGATCTGATTTGATGCCGGTGTTAGTTTTGAGGATGAAAATTTACAGGGTGATTCCATAATTTATTCCTCAGAATTGAGTGAGTCCATATTTTTTCCCTCTGCTTGGTCTAAAAAAGTAACCATTACTGACTGCCACAATTTTTTTTCCCTGATTTCTTATAGTGTTTCTTAAAGCCAGAAAGTTGCCATTTGAAATGACTTTAGTTTTGTGTCATGTCTGTGATCTGCTTTTTTTCTACAAAATTAAACAACTGAATGAACATCCTCCGAGGCCGGTGATTCCATAATTATTGCCAGGGGTTGTACCTTTCAGCACTGATGGTGCCATCACAGATGTGTAAGTTGCCCATGCCATGGGCACTAACACACCCCCATACCATCACAGATGCTGGCTTTTGAACTTTGTGCTGGTAACAATCTGGATGCCTTTTTTTTTTCCTCTTTTGTCCAGAGGACACGACGTCCATGATTTCCAAAAACAATTTGAAATGTGGACTCAGACCATAGCAAACTTTTCCAGTTTGTGTCTCGGGCCCAGAGAAGGCGGCGGCGTTTGTGGATGTTGTTGATGTATGGCTTTCGCTTTGCATAGTAGAGTTTTAACTTGCACTTGTAGCTGTAGCAACGAACTGTGTTAACTGACAATGGATTTCTGAAGTGTTCCTAAGCCCACGCGGTAAGATCCTTTACACAATGATGTTGGTTTTTAACGCAGTGCCGCCTGAGGAATCGAAGGACACGAGCATTCAATGTTGGGATTCGGCCTCGCCGCTTACGTGTAGAAAGTTCTCCAGGTTCTCTGAATCTTCTGATTATATTATGGACTGTAGATGATGGAATCCCTAAATTCCTTGCAATTAAACATTGAGAAACATTGTTCTTAGACTGTTATTATTTTTTCCACGCAGTTGTTCACAAAGTGGTGATCCTCATCTTTGCTTGTGAACGGCTGAGCCTTGGGGGATGCTCCTTTTATACCCAATCATAACAATCACTTGTTTCCAATTAGCTGTTCTTTGAGCATTCACCAACTTTCACAGTCTTTTGTTGCCCCGTCCCAATTTGTTTGAAATGTGTTGCAGGCATCCATTTCAAAATGAGCAAATATTTGCACAAAAACAACAAATTTATCAGTTTGAACATTAAATATCTTGTCTTTGTGGTGTATTCAATTGAATATAGGTTGAAGCTGATTTACAAATCATTGTATTCTGTTTTTATTTACATTTTACACAACGTCTCAACTTCATTGAAATTGGGGTTGCATTTGAGGTAATGAATGACTGTGTATTTTTTAATGCATTATGTATTTTCTGCATATTTGCAGTAATTATTTAAGCTTTCAGGTTGTTGATACATGCAGCATTTTATTCAGTGATGTTTGCAAACAAAAGACGTGTGTCGGTGCCATTTTTGTCAGTTTGGAAATATCCTTTGTTTCTTCTAAATGTCCAAGACTAAATTTCCATGAAAATACTAACCACTTTATTATTGCTGCCTCATTTGAATCAAATAACCTATTTGCACATCTGCTTCACAATATGTAAAAAAATAAATAAATAAATAAAAATAAAAGGAGAAAGGTTTTGTTTGTTTGGTCATCAGTATGTGAACTAATAGTCATGTTGCTTGCACTGGACATTAAGCCTCCATAAAGATATGACCTTAAGTCCTGTCTACCATAGAGCATGGTGTCTGCACTTATTTTCTTTTACCTCATAGATGTTCATACACACACACACACTCCTAATCATGCTCCCACATAAGTACACGTAATCGCCGACACACGCATGGCGACAGCAGCACTGCAGACACATCCAAGCATGCACAAAGACGAGAAAAGCACACACAGAAACATGCAAGAGATCTTGCTCAATCAGTCTGATTTGTTTGTTTCCTCCTAAGTATTTGAGGATTCCTCAATGAGGGAAAAAAAACTTTGTATAATCAAGTCAATTATGTCATTCAATCAAGTCGAAAATCATTTGAAGCCCTTTCGCAGATCCGCTGATTACGAAGTCTTGCTGAACGTTTGCTTTGCTGCATCCTATTGTGCAAATAAGGCAGCAGACCAGACCATCTCAACGTCCTAAATTCCACTTACACCAGAAAAAGAACAAAACAAATTTATTCACCTTGCTCACTTTCAGTCAAGAATAGAATGTTGGATTCTTTCTCTTTTTTTTTTTTTTTTTTTTACTCGATAACTGGTTGCCTTGTTAAAAACCCAGTTTGTATGAATGCATAACAGCTGTTTTGTCTCCTTCAGGACATGGTACATTATGTGCCCATGAAAAATCCATCCCCAGTTAAACTGTTCAAACTCAAGGTCAAGTGCTGACATTACTGAGACTGTATCAGCTGAAGGTGACCTTGACTGAAGTGGACTATGACATAAGGGAAATGAATCTCAGCTCAGTGTGGGGAAATTATCTGTGAAATGCTGCCACTGTATCAAAGTCTGTTTGTGCGTATGTCATTGTGCATGTGAGACAGTACAGTGTACTTGTCCTTGAATGAGAGGGTGTGCATATACAGTATGCACCGCTCAGCCAGCGGTATTGGTCATGAGAACAGCATGAGACAACTGCAGCAGCAGAAAAGAAACACACCACAGCAAAACGCACCGTTGCCCAACAGACTGACGGCTTTTCTTTCACAGTGATAGTGCTGTCACCATACCAGTTCCAAAATTCAAATTACATTCGAGAATAGCTTGACACAACAAAAAAGAGGGGGAAAAAAAAACCACCACCAGAATTCCACCCCTGTCTCAGAAACACAAAAATGCACTGTTGATGCTGATCGTGTATTAGTGTGTGAACTCGACTGCGACAGTATTGATTCACACCGGACAAATTTGTGTGATAATGACATTTTTTATATATAGTTCAGAAGATGGAACTCTTTTCAATGAGAACACTGAAGAGTAACTGTGAAGATTTGCCCTGTTACCTAATCAAATCAAATGTGATCATGGAGGGGGAGTGTCCCTGAATGCACACATCCAAAATCAGTTTCATCTCACTGGCAAATTCATACCCATATTCAAAAGTTTTTATTGTATCAGCTCAACATGAAGCCTGATGCAAGATGTCAACTGTTGGTGAAATTTAGTAAAAAAATAATTTTTTGTGGATTCTGTCGTTTACTTGGGGCGGATCCAGTATGGATCCATATGTTGATTTGGCACAAATTTTAGGGCCCTGTCATACATAGTGCGAATTTGGTCGAATTATGGTTAAACAGCACAAAACAGTTCGAATTAGCGAACCACGAAAATACTGCACTGACTGGCAGGCGTGTATGATCCTGCTGCGAAGGTTTCGTGCACACTCGTGCACGAACACAGTGTGGGCAACTGGAGCATGTGGAACCACATCACGCCGCTGCTGTGGAATAAATAAAAAAATAAAAACCAGCTGGTACATGTGTAACCACATCGCACTGCTGCTGTGGAATAAATAAAAAACAAACAGCTGGTAAGTGTGGAACCACATCATGCCACTGCTGTGGAAAACAAAAAAAATACATGCCACCCACGGAATTCGAACATGCACTTTACTGATTGCCAGCCCGAAACCTTACCACTGAGCTATCATCACTGGCTTGTAAACGGTGCGGGAAAATGCCTGAAATCAACAAAGAGATGGACGTATTTACAACCCCAATTCCAATGAAGTTGGGACATTGTTTTTGTGCACATATTTGCTCAATGTGAAATGGATGCCTGCAACACATTTCAAAAAAGTTGGGGCGGGGCAACAAAAGACTGGGAAAGTTGATGAATGCTCAAAGAACACCTGTGTGGACACAGGTGAGTGTCCTGACTGGGTATAAAAGGAGCATTCCCAAAAGGCTCAGCCATTCACAAGCAAAGATGGGGCAAGCATCATCACTTTGTAAACAACTGTGTGAAAAAAAATAGTCCAACAATTTAAGAACAATGTTTCTCATTGTTCAATTGCAAGGAATTTTGGGATTCCATCATCTACAGTCCATAATATAATCAGAAGATTCAGAGAATCTGGAGAACTTTCTACACATAAGCGACAATGTCAAAAACCAACATTGAATGCCCGTGACCTTCAATCCCTCAGGCGGCACTGCATTAAAAACAGACATCATTGTGTAAAGGATCTTAGCGCATGGGCTCAGGAACACTTCAGAAAACCATTGTCAGTTAACACAGTTCGTCGCTACATCTACAAGTGCAAGTTAAAACTCTACCATGCAAAGTGAAAGCCATACATCAACAAAATCCAGAAACGCCACTTATCTGGGCCCGAGCTCATTTGAAATGGACAGACACAAAGTGGAAAAGTGTGCTGTGGTCTGATGAGTCCACATTTCAAATTGTTTTTGGAAATCATGGACATCGTGTCCTCCGGCCAAACAGAAGAAAAAGACCATCCAGATTGTTACCAGCGCAAAGTTCAAAAGCCAGCATCTGTGATGGTTTAGGGGTGTGTTAGTGGCCATGGCATGGACAAGTTACACATCTGTGATGGCACCATCAATGCTGAAAGGTACAATCAGGATTTGGAGCAACAAATGCTGCCATCCAAGCAACATCTTTTTCAGGGACGTTGCTGCTTATTTCAGCAAGACAATGCCAAGCAACATTATGCACGTGTTACAACAGCGTGGCTTCATAGTAAAAGAGTGCAGGTACTAGACTGGCCTGCCTGCAGTCCAGACCTTTTAGCCATTGAAAATGTGTGGTGTATTATGAAGTAGAAAATACGACAATGGAGACCCCGGACTGTTGAACAACTGAAGTCGTGCATCAAGCAAGAATGGGAAAGAATTCCACCTACAAAGCTTCAACAGTTAGTTTCCTCAGTTCCCAAAGACTTATTAAGTTTTGTTAGAAGGAAAGGTGATGTAACATAGAGGTAAACATACCACTGTCCCAGCTTTTTTGAAAGATGTTGCAGGCATCCATTTCAAAATGAGCAAATATTTGCACAAAAACAATAAAGTTTATCAGTCTGAACATTAAATATCTTGTCTTTGTGGTGTATTCAACTGAATATAGGTTGAAGAGAATTTGCAAATCATTGTAGTATGTTTTTATTTACATTTTTATTTACGAGGTCTATTAGAAAAGTATCCGACCTTATTATTTTTTTCAAAAACCATATGGATTTGAATCACGTGTGATTACATCAGACATGCTTGAACCCTCGTGGGCATGCAAGAGTTTTTTCACGCCTGTCGGTTACGTCATTCGCCTGTGGGCAGTCTTTGAGTGAGGAGTCGTCCACCCGCTCGTCGATTTTTTTCATTGTTTAGGAATGGCTCAGAGACTGTTGCTTTGTTTGATAAAAAAATTTTCAAAACTGTAAGGCACAACTGAGTGGACACCATTCAATAAATTCAGCTGGTTTTCGGTAAAAATTTTAACGGCTGATGAGAGATTTTGGTCTGGTAGTGTCGCTTTAAGGACGGTCCACGGCGCCTGACGGCGATCTGCGCTTCGAGGCGGCAGCGTCTCGCCGTTTCAAGTTGAAAACTTCCACATTTCAGGCTCTGTTGACGCAGTAAGTCGTCAGAGAACAGAGAACTTTCAGAAGAAGTCGGCATGAGGAGTTTATTCGGACATTCCATTGTTAACGGTCATTTTGTAATGAAAGAATGTGCGGGCAGAGTCGCATGTCGGGCTGGACCCGACCGCGGGGGGTCGCGGCAGGAAAAACACCTCCGTTGGAAATCTTAGCGGGCAAGTTGGAACATGCCCAAGCTGTTAAACAATTTCTCAGTTACTCACTTGTTGAAAGCCATTAAAAGCCGCCTGAATTCTACAAATGGTTTTCAACACGGAGGTGTTTTTCCTGTCGCGGCGCACACAGATTTGCCGAGTCGTCACGGAAACGAGTCGGCGAATTTGCGCGTACGTCTTTCATTAAAAAAATGTCCTTAAACAGTGGAATGTCCGCATAAATTCCTCATGCCGGCCTCTTCTGAATCTTCTCTGTTCTCTCACGATGTCCTGGGTGAATTAAGCCTTAAATTAGGATGTTTTCAGCTCGAAACAGGCCGACGACAGCGCCTGGAAGCGCGGCAGGATGTCCCGCTCCGTGGGAAGTCCTTACACCGACAGAAACATCCCATAATCTCTCATCAGCCGTTAAACTTTTCACAGAAAATCATCTTAATTTCTCAAATAGTGTCCACTCGGATATTCCTCACAGGTCCAGAAAAAATTTTGATAAAGCAACGCGCGCCGTCTCGAGCAGCGTGTGAAACAAAGGAATTCAGCCGAGAGGGCGGGACCACATCTCACTCAAGGCCTGCCCACAGGGAAATGACGTCACCGACACGCGTGAAAAAACTCACGCATGCGCACGAGGGTTCAAGCATGATTGGTGTAATCGCATGTCATTCAAATCCATATAGTTAAAAAAAATAAATAAAAGGGTCGGTTTATTATCTAAGAGACCTCATACATTTTACACAATATACCAACTTCTTTGGAATTGAGGTTATAAAAAAAAATGAAACCACACCATTAAAAAAACCCTCTTATTAAGTATAAAGCGTCTGTTCCTCTGTTGAAGACCCATAGCCACAGACGGAAAGTCATGAAATGACATTAATGAAGCAGTGCGCTGTTATCATGTCCACATCTGGAGCCGACACTCTGCTACCTCACGTGTGTTGCTGTTTTGCAAAGCCACACTCGTGGGGAACTTAGACAAATTTCACATCCAGCTCGAAAGTGATCGTCTGCTGACTGTTATCGTGATGATAGCGTGAATGGCCACACATTTTTGAATTGCCAAACAAGCAGTGTTAGATGTTCGTGTGTGTCAGCTGGAATTTAGCCGACACCTGCCGCGAGAGGGTTCGATGGGCTCTCACAGCGCACACTCTGTCTTTCAGCCACTGGTGTGCACAAATAGTTGTAGCAACAGGTGTATGAGGCATTCGAGGCAGCTACGAATTTACAGGTTTTCATACGATTCCTGCTTCATGCGCACTTCAACCAAATTCGCACTATGTGTGAAGGGGCCCTTACACTGGGGTGCCTTCCTGACGAATCCAGATATACATGTCAAATGTACATGGTGGGCTTTGATCCCAGAATCTTTTTGCAGGGGGCAGGAGTGCTAAAGGCTGCAGCACCGTGCGATGCCACTCAGAAACATAGCACTGTGCAAAAATTACATGGTCGGATATTTTAAAAGATAAGGGTGCAAAAACAGTGAAACATTTGCAAAAATCAATCAAATTTGATGAACGATGGCATTAAAGATGAAACACAACAAGCAGAAAAGTAAATAAAAATAAACCAACTCACCAAAATCTGCAACTTAATACCTCCATTTACAGGACAGAATTTATGAATACCTTAATTTATGCAGTCCATAGCAATCTACACAAACCATGAATATCTGTGAACCATTAATAATTTTGCTGCAAACCGTGAATAAATTGTCCCACACAACATGAACGCAGGTCTTGCAAAATGTAATCGTCAAATGTGAATATCATTCATGATATATATTTTCTTTCAGTTTAACTAGTTTACAGATTTTAGTTTATGGATCAATTACTTCAGGAAATCTTGATCGTTTAACCTATCGTCGCAAAACAAAACAAAAAAAAGGGGGGGGCAGGGTCACTATACCCGGTGAGGCCAGTCGCGAGCGTGTTGCGTGTTCTCACTTGTGTTAAGCGCCTGGTCCTGCTGGGCGTGACCTGCTACAGGGACAGTGGCAGGTAGGTTGATTGAGTGGGGCAGTACACATGTGAAACGGTAATGGAGGTGTCCTAAGGCAAACTCGGGGAGGACAGAAACCTCACGTGGAGTAAAAGGGCTAAAGCTTGCTTGATCTTGATTTTCAGTATGAATGCAATCCGTGAAATAGGTATCTCACGACCCTTCTGAGTTTTTGGTTTAAGCAGGAGGTGTAAGAAAAGTTACCACAGCGATAACTAGCTTGTGGCGGCCAAATGTTTACAGCAACGTCACTTTTTGATCTTTCGATATTGACTCTTCCTGTCATCATGAAGGAGAATTTACCAAGTGTTGGATTGTTCACACACAAATACGGAACGTGAAAGAGTCTAACACTTGCACAAGTTGAGGGATGACACAAAGCCCATGGTGCAATGAAAGTGAGAAGCGTGCAGTCATCATCCTACAGATGGTAACTTCACACCATTGGTTCCTCAGACAAGCACACAGACCAAATCATGACGGAATTCATGTTTTGTGAGATGTGCGTTCGCGTTTCGGAGATATTTTTCAGTATTCACAGTTTGGAATTCACGGTTTGTGGATAATTCAAGATTTGCAGCTGATTCACGTAATGGGGGGTAAATACAGTACAAAAAAGAATACTGACCTTCCAAAATTAATACACTGACCTAGTTAGATATCCACTTTGGAGGATAAATAAAAGCCTTCAGTCATGTTTTTTGTTATCTCTTCATTTGGCATGTGTCTCCTTGAAAGGTCAGCACATTAGACAATGAATTGTTGGCAAAACAATGTCTGCTGGTGAAAAGCATCTGCATGAAGCTAATTTGAAAAGTATTGCTTGAATGGATTTTGTAAATTCAGCCAGGCAAATTTAATTACCAGAAAAATCCCATGTAAAAAATGTTTAAAATAAATCAAAACATTCACAAAATTAAATTAAAGATTATACTGCACCACTCCCAGGCGCATAAATTACATTAACAAAATTTTGGGGGAAAATCACTTTTAATAGGTTGGACAAACAGATAAACCGATAGAGGAATGGACTGAATTCCTTGGTATTACTACAGCCCTGCACCGAAAAGGTGTCATAACCAGTGGTGGGCACAGTTCAGCTAACGCTATTTATCGAAACTAATGTTTTCATTATCGGATTAGCTTTTCAGATAACTTTGAAAACCATCATTGGACCAATTACCTTCTGATAAATTTTGGTCCGATAATTTTTAGATCGCTAACATGTTTTGGCAGGTGAAGTGAATAAATCTGAAACAGTTAAAAACCTTTGTTAAGTCTGATTTCAGGAGAAACTGCTCTATACTCTGCAGTCAGAGAAGACCTGGTCACAAGGTAATTGCTCTTGAAACCATACTAACTCATTGGCAATATCACCCGTCATCCAGAGGCATACAGTTTTAACTTATGGTTAAAATCTTAACAAAACTAATTTCGGACGTTATTTCAATTAAAGTCACTTCTGAAGTTTTATAAAGTGAAAACATCAGGTATATGTTTTAGTTTTAAAGTATTGCACTAATTTTGAAGGTTTTAGTGTGGACATGCCGTGTCCTGGTGCATTATGGGTAATCTCAGTACAGTCACGACAGGAGAAATGCATGTGAGACACTCTGGTCAGGCTCCACACGGACAACAGCATTAAACTCTTTGTATATTGTGCCTAAAGCTCTCGTGAATATATTCTCTGGGTTGATAGATGTAGTTATTATGTTTGTTTTATATAAAAATGCCAGAAGCAGCTCAGGTTACTTCTCCATTATTTTCAATTGTAATCACTGTGAGTTGCAATCGATTCCTGTTTCCTATAACGTCCTGCTTATTGTCCTACAACACTGTTTGTTGTCTTTGTTCCAGAGTAATATATGTATAAGATGTCTGAAATTCGGTTTGCATTAAATTACACGCATGTTAAATGTAGCACACGGATAATTTGGAATATTTGTTTTGGCAAGTTCTCATGGTCTCTACTGCCATCTACTGGCCAGTAGTGTTCATGGCAGTATTCACCCTAAGTATTGAGATATCCCATAATCCTTTGCACGCCTGAGAGTTACTGCAGCCTCTTGCAGCAGCTAAAGAAATAAAAATGTACATTTTGGTTGTATAATGTTCATTTAAAACTGTTGTTGTGGATTCTATTGGTTACGCAGCAACTCTCTGGCGTTCCAAAAAAACAAAACAAAAACTGGTACGCAAAGGATTATGGGTAAGGGTCTGAGCATCTGGGTGTGGGTAGATGGCAGTGTTCTATGCATTTTGACCGCAGTTATATCAGACGCTAATCACAACTTGACTTTTGGCTTTTGCAAATGGCTTTTTTTTTTACATTTGAATAAAATGGCATATTTTACAAAAGCACATTTATATGTAAATGCCAACACATGTCACGTCACATTAACGTGTTGGTTTTTACAAAGAATGAATGAGTCAACCAATCAGCGTTAGCGGAGGCTCATTTACCCATAATCCCTTTGGCATCTGTCTGTGTTTGTTACAAAAATTCAGAATTAGTGCATTATTTAAAATGAAAAGATATGTGTTATATTTTAACTTTGTACAAATAACAGAAGTGACATTAATGGAGTTATTCTATATGAATCAAAACTGCTTTATTTTCCAAGACCTCTGCCTCACGACGACACTGCTATATTCTGTTAAGGAATAATGACGTATTTTTGTGTGTGTATAAAGCTGAGCTTCGCTGCTCCTCTAAGCTGCTTCAGTGCTGCAAGCTATGTAGTAAACAGGAGCTTCCAGCAGTGGGCAGGGTGCACAAAGAGAGAAGTGCTGACTCATTGTTTGGGTCTGTGGTGGCTTTTGATGCTACCTGAAGCGATTGTGTTGTTAAAACTCAAAATCAGCTTGTTTGTAGTTGCAAGTGTACCGGAGACAATATTGAAAGTTATCAGTTAGCTGTAGCTTCCGATACATTTTTGGGTGGTTTATCGGTTTAGCTTTATAAAAGATAACTTCTCAGCTAGCTGATTAGCTGTTATTGAAGCTAACTTTTTGGTTTGCTATGCCCACCACTGGTCATAATGACAATATGCCTTTGGAAATTAAATATAAATTTTGCACTTTTGTTGACACACTAAAGAAAATCAATCACCACCAAACAAGCATCAGCCATTTTCTGGCAGATTTCACTTTTAACAAGAGATTTTGTCATGGAAAGCCGCGCGGAGGCTTCGCGCGTCACGACCGATTCTCTGATGAAGCGAGACAAAGGAACACCTTTGTTTCGGAGTGTTAGAGGACATGTTGGGACATGTCCAGCTCTCCACAATTTCTCTTATACTCACTCGACTGGTAAGCACTGAAAGCCGAGATAGGCATGTCCAAACTTGTCCTCTAACACTCCGAAACAGAGGTGTTCCTTTGTCTCGCTTCATCAGAGAATCGGTCGTGATGCGCGAAGCCTCCGCGCGGCTTTCCATGACAACATCTCTTGTTAAAAGTGAAATCTGCCGGAAAATGGCTGATGTCCAGCTCTTGTGATAACCAGAGAAAGAGCACACGACGGTCTCGTATCCACAGAGTCATCTGTTTAGAAATGGTCCAGTGGCTTGTGCCGCGTCGTCGCAGCTCGGAGCGCGGCGCACCGACCGTCCTTAAAGCTGTAGTAAAAGTCCTTATTCTCTGTGAAGCCCGTAAAATTTTCACCGAAAGCCAGATAAATTTTTCGAATGGTTTCCAGGTGCCAGTCTCTAACAGCTTCTGAAAAAATTCTGATGGAAAAAAAGTCCTTTTCATTCCGCCATTACCAGACAATGAAAATCCGACGAGGGGGCAGGACCACTCCTTCCTAAGGCGTGCTCACAGGCGAATGACGTCACCGACAGGCGTGGAAAAACTCACGCATGCGCACGAGGGTTCAAGCATGTCTGACATAAAAACATATGAATGAAATCCATATAGTTTTTGAACAAAATAAAAAGGTACGATACTTTATTGACAGACCTCGTATCCAGATGAATTAAATAACGTGTTTTTTTTTTTTGTTTTGTTTTTTACATTTGCAGAAGCATGCACTCTGTTGAGTTCCCATATATTTGGGTATGTGAGACATGCGTGTAAGGTGATTGTCCATCTTTGTTTGCTGTGTGTGCAGAATGCATGTTATTGACCGGGCGTGGAGGCCTGTGTGAAGCTGCTGCCATGTCGTCTGCTGTTTCTTTGTCACAACAGAGATTTATTTGTCTTACTGTCAAGCAAGCAGCCAAAGTGCAGCTCTAGCTTCTTTAAAGGCACCGAATCTGTGATTGCTGTAAGGCTCAGCGTGTAGACTTTGCAGTCTGTGCATCAGCGTGACTCTGAGAGTGACAGCGCGCACGCTGTACACTGACTGTGGCTTTGATGAATCCAATTAAATACAAGCATCATGGCGATGATGGCAAAATGGAATTTTCTTGACAAAATTATGCAACGTCAAAAATCAACAACAAATATGGCCGTCTTATTGCACGACTGAAATTACTAACACTGCAATTTAGTTTTTTGTTGGGTTTTTTTGTGGGTG
Organism: Thalassophryne amazonica; assembly: GCF_902500255.1. NCBI lineage: Eukaryota > Metazoa > Chordata > Actinopteri > Batrachoidiformes > Batrachoididae > Thalassophryne > Thalassophryne amazonica. The sequence goes on from NC_047111.1 coordinate 91,714,480, forward strand.
GGGGGTGAGAGTTGTGACAGCACTTAGCAGAGTAATTAATACAATTAGTCTTACCTTTCCGAACTGTTCAAAATACTGCTTCACATCTTCCACTACTGTATTAGCTGACAAGCCACCCACAAATATTTTCTTTGTTCTTGTGACCATCTGGAAGGAAAAAGGTAGAGAGAGGAAAGGATTAGTGGTGAGGCTTCAAAATGAAATTCACACCACCTGTAATAAAGCTCCACATATGCACTTCTGAGAGCGAGGCTATGGAGGAGACAGGTCACACTGTTATTAGACGGAGATTAACAGGCTGGCACAACCAAATTTCAAAACCACTTCAATATTAATTACAGTGTCATAACAGACAAGGTCAAATCTGATGAAGGATTTGGCAAGCAAACGACTCTAAGCTGACTGGAAATAAATAAAATACACTTTGCCACACCAATCTCACGATTGCTGCAAAAATCTAAAACACGAATAATTTATGTGCTTAGAAAAACAATTAATGAGTGCTGGAAGACGGCATCAAGAGTACATTAAAGGCTCATTTAGCTTTAAACAGCAAGCATATTAAGGATTATTACCCACAGTATCAAAAAGGGCATGAACATCTGCTGCTGAGAATACAGACTAAATTTAGGAGAATTTCTGTGTGAAAGCAACAACAATTTAAAAACACTGTTAAAAAAAAATATCTGAGATGAACAGTTTTACTGCCAGTTAAAATGAATAAGCAAAACGATGCCATTGAAATTTCAGATCTCTCAAACCTTTGGTTTGCAACAATGTTAAAGTTGAAAAATTAAAACAGTAACTCAAACTTTGAGCTGCAATTGAGACAAAATAACACTGTTTTACTGACACGTTCGAGGGGACGTATCACACAGAATAGTTGATGAAATAGTAACGTTGAGCTCAATCACATTTATAGTTCTAGAAGCACAGTTAAGTACTGTTTTTTAATATAGGGGAAGCCGGGGCACAGTGCATCAGAAATGTTTTGTGGCAGCATGAACACATTATGCATAGGTTTAGGTCATTTTATTGTGGATTTAATACAGCAAGTTATTGTTTATAAGGCTGTGTCATTTATGTCTCCACAAGTGTAATTTACAGGTGTTTAAAATCGATTTAAAAACCGGGCAGAGAGAGGCAGCCACTGGTGTGAGCGGCCCAGCACTGCCCTCACTGCTCCATCCTGGCCACACTGACAAACAGTCTCTGGAAGAATAGAAGTCCACTCTTCCTTCTGTGTTTCACTTTTTAATTTTCACTTTTCTGGGCAACACACAATGCTTCACAAACACGGTAACTCAAATAAAATAATAATAATAATTGAACAAAAACCTGACTGTGAGGCTTGCATGTTCAACCTCCAGGTGAAATGCACTGACTGAATCACAGAGAAAGAGGGATTAAAAAAAAGTCACGCAGGGACCCAGTTCACCAACCTTAAAAGAAAAACACTTAACATTTTTAAATTTTACAAGTTAGGGTAAACAAAAAACAGAAAGCCACACCACACTGCCATTTCAGGAAAATGTCAAGACTCTGGCTGAGCTCCTGACACCAGGAAAGATCCAAAAACTTGTAAAGATGTGAAAAAATAAATGATTACCCAGGAAAACAGAAAGGAATACACTAAATTTGACAATCTCCGTGATGACGCAGCAACACTGTGCCATTGCTTAGGGAGAGCCGTGGACTGTTGATGTTGTTAAAAATTAAAAAGTACTTGTTATCCGATTACTCGATTAATCGCCAGAATAATCAATAGAATATTCGATTACTAAAATAATCGATAGCTGCAGACCTATTATAAATACAACTGTCATAATTTCTGTTCAAACTTGAAAACAGTTGTTTATATACACAAATTATAGAAGTAATTTGTGGAAAAATAAATGTATAAGATTCAACAAGTAATATTTGCCATCCACTTGATATTGGGGCTTAGTAAATCACTTTCTAAACTGATTCACTGTACCTCGAGTCACTGTGCCCGGGGTGCATGTGATACACATGAGTCTGGAGAAGACATAACACATGCTCATCAGTTGGACGGGGTAGTCTTCTAACTAATAACACTTTTTTGGGCCATCTTTCATCTGTTGTGAGAAATAAATACAAAGACACCACCATCCACAAAATTTACTTTTGACAGGAAAAAACTGACTTCACTTGCCACTTAGTTTTACCCTTAATGTATCCAAAAACAAAACACAAATTTATAAGGGGGGATGTCTTTATCCATAAAATATGGCATAACTGCTGCAAATATATATGTAGTTTTGCAGATATAGCTACTGATTCACTGTGCCGTGTGAGTCACCGTACCCCAGTTTCCCCTACTACACTGTAAAACCTGAGATGCTAGTGTAACTCAAATATTAAGAAACTGTTAAACAAAACATTGAAGTTTAGTCCCCTCAAACAATGTAGCCACCAAAATATATTTTGAAAATATAAAACAGACTTGGTTAATGAATGTGAAACTAACTCAACGGTGTGTGTGATTCTTGTGGCTGCTCCCTTTTAGTTTGGTATGGCATCTGCATGCTGATTTATTTGGCCCATGTTTTAGGCCGGGTGCCCTTCCCGCCTCGACTCCAGATGTACGAGGAGATTTTGGGGGGTTATCAGCATTAGAAATACTTTACGAGGGGAGATGGAGAAGTTTTGAGAGAGAACTTTTGCAGTTTGACAGAGGTGGTGGCCAAGTGGTGAGTGCACTTGGTTTCAGTGCAGAAAGTTCGCAATTCAAACCCTCCACTGCCACATTTCTCCATGTAATGTGGACTTGCATCAGGAAGGGCATCCAGTGTAAAACTTGTGCAATTCAACATGCAGATACACCTCCAATTTGCTATGGTGACCTCGAGTGCAAACAAGGGAGCAGCCGAAGGAACTTTTATTAAGAAGCTTTGAGCCTCACCTAGAAAAAGGTAGGGTGTGGTTCTCCATGTTTTGCATTCTGAGAAACAATCATTTCTTGAGAATGTGTGAAGTTTTGACTCAATGGGTACAATTTTGAGAAATATTGGTTTCTCAGAATGCAAAATATGGAGAACCATGCCCTACTTTTTCTGGGTTGGGTGTGCACAAAGAACAGTCCCCCCCCCCTAAAAATTGGTCCACCCTGCATCCACTGCGCATGCGTCATTTCAGAGCTCAGCAGCTCGTCTGAGACGGCCTCTCTTCACCCAAAGCGATCAAATGGATTAATGGGATTATTCACCATCGGATGACAAGTTAAAACCTCTTAAATCATTCTAAAGTCAGTTTTAAGCAGAAGTGAGGAGATATTCGGTGATGCTTTGAAATGATGGATGCGCAGTGAACACAACAGCTAGCACCTAGTGTAGCTGCGGCGCTCTGATCACTTCCTTCGTCTTTTATGATGAAATATGCTGAATTTATGTGAAAATGAATGTTGTAGAAACGCTTCGGATATCTGTCGCTGAGGTAGATGATGACTGGAGTGCAATTTTAGTAGAAATGAGGGTATAATCAGTGAACCGCAGCGGAAGATACATGCACAGTGAAGGCAGGGTGGACCGATTTTTAGAGGGGACCGTTTGGTCTGCAACACCGACTCAAAACTTCTCAGTTGCCCTTCATATTAATCCCAGTGGGAAAGTGGATATTTATTATTATTTAGTGGTGCTGTGATCAGAACCTAATGTCCCAATAATTTTCAGCATTTTGACTTTGACATTTAAAAGGAGCAAGGGATCAAACCTATGAGTTTTTGGATCGTGGACAACTTGCACTGGCAACTGAGCTGACTCTAAATGTTTTTGTTGTACTTGGGTGATTTTTGTTATTTCTTTTGAACAACCAATATCGAGACCTGGGTTCAGCTCCTGGTCCCACTACCTGTCTGTATCCTTGTAGAACACACTGTCTGCACTGTCTTACTCCACCAAGCAGTAAATAGGTACCAGCCAAAGCAGGAGAAATAAACTGCGATGGACTGGCAACCCATCCAGGAGGAGTCATAGACTCTCATCCGCTTCAGGCTATGGAATCTGGGGATAAGCACCGGCACTAATGGGCCTGAATTGGGCTTCTGACTGTACCTACTTACTCTGGGAGCTTATTAAATGATATTTACTTCCCTTTTCAGTTTACTGCAGCAGACTCACATGTTATATATCATGGAATTAAACAATAAAAAAGAAAATGGGATGGAAGGTGAAGCACTTTGTTCTTAAACTACAACGCCGACGTATCAACCCCACAATCTAAATTAATATCACTGTCCTTAAGAAAGGCAATCAAACAAAAACAGCTCATAGTCACAACAACACAGGGGTCAGTGTTAGAACTGTGACCGGCCGCAAGGGTCACAGTCAAATCTAACCACATGTAATATGTTAATTTCATTAACAGACTATTTTTAAAGAGTGCGAGTCGGATTTAATTAGCCATGTCTGAATGCACATACAGTTAAATTCCTCCAGACTCTCACTGCTCACAGAGCACAATAAACACAGGAAGACACCAACAGAAAACAAACCAGACAGGATTAAACACAAGGAGACATAAAAAAAAAACAATGAGAAATCATAAGTAACAAACACTATAGGAATAAAAAAAAGTCTGAATATACACAGTTTTACAGATACTTGTTACATTTTATTTACATATTGTGTATTTGTTCAAGGTTTGTCCATTATGAGTGTTGAACATATTTGTTCAACATACTGACGACTTGAGGAAAGAAACGCACTTAGCCTTGTGGTTTTGACGTACAGTGATTTGTGGCACTGACCAGGGGGGAGAGGAGAGAAGAGGGTGAATCCTGGGTAAGACGAGTCACTGCTGATGCCACCTGCCTGCTTCCTCACTCTGAATGAAGGGCAGGTTGGCAACAGTGATCCTATCTGTGTTCCTGATTGTCCTCTACAGTATGTTCCGGTCCACTATGGTTGCTGAACCAAGCCAGACAGTGATGGACTAGTAGAGGACAAACTGGATTATGGCTCTGTAGAAGATCACAAGCAACTCCTGTACTCACAATAATCCATAATGACATGATTTTTTTTCTTTTCTTTTCTTTTTTTTTTTTTTTTTTTTGCAGATTATAAAAAAAAAAAAAAAAGAAAAGAAAGAAAGAAATCACAGTATTCACACCGTTTGCTCAATACTTTGTTGATGCACCCTTGGATGCAATTACACGCTCAAGTCATCTTGAATATGATGCCACAAGCTCGGCGCACCTATCTTTGGGCAGTTTTGCCCATTCCTCTTGTAGCATCAGATTGGATGGGGAGCGTCGGTGCACAGCCATTTTCAGATCTCTCCAGAGATGTTCCATCGGATTCAAGTCTGGGCTCTGGCTGGGCCATGCAAGGACATTCACAGAGTTGTCCTAAACCCACTTCTTCAACATCTTGTCTGTGTGCTTAGGGTCATTGTCCTTCTGAAAGATTAACCATCAATCCCCGGTCTGAGACCAGAGCACTCTGGAGCAGGTTTTCATCCAGGATGTCTCTGTGCACTGATGCATCCTGACTCCCAGTTCTTGCAACTGAAAACAGCTTGATGCTGCCACCAACATGCTCCAACTGTAGGGATGGTACCTGGTTTCCTCAAAACATGATGCCTCATTCAGACCAAAGAGTTCAATCTTTGTCTCATCAGACCAGAGAATTTAGTTTCTCATGGTCTGAGAGTCCTTCAGGTGTCCTTTGGCAAACTCCAGATGGGCTGCAATGTGCGTTTTACTAAGGAGTGGCTTCTGTCTGACCACTTTACCATCCAGGCTTTCAGATCTGTACCCTTCCCTAGATCTGTGCCTCCACACAATCCTGTCTTGGAGGTCTACAAACAGTTCCTTTAATTTCATGCTTGGTTTGTGCTCTGACACATGCACTGTCAACTGTGGGACCTTATATGTAGACAGGTGTGTGTCTTTCCAAATCATGTCCAATCAACTGTATTTACCCCAAGTGGACTGCAATTAAGCTCTTGAAAGATCTCAAGGATGATCAGTGGAAACACAATGCACATGAGCTCAATTTTGAGCTTCATGCAAAGGCTGTGAACACTTATGTGCATGTGATTCCTTTGTTTCGTTTGTTTGTTTTTTAAATTAATTTGCAAAAATCTGGAAAAAATTTTCATATTGTCATTATGGGGTATTGTGTGTAGAGGTGTGAGGAAAAAATGAATTTAATCCATTTTGGAATAAGACAGTAACAACAAAATGTGGAAAAAGTGAAGCTAATATTTTACGGATGCACTGTAGCATTTCAATCAATCAATCAATCAATTTTTTATATAGCGCCAAATCACAACAAACAGTTGCCCCAAGGCGCTTTATATTGTAAGGCAAGGCCATACAATAATTATGTAAAACCCCAACGGTCAAAACGACCCCCTGTGAGCAAGCACTTGGCTACAGTGGGAAGGAAAAACTCCCTTTTAACAGGAAGAAACCTCCAGCAGAACCAGGCTCAGGGAGGGGCAGTCTTCTGCTGGGACTGGTTGGGGCTGAGGGAGAGAACCAGGAAAAAGACATGCTGTGGAGGGGAGCAGAGATCGATCACTAATGATTAAATGCAGAGTGGTGCATATAGAGCAAAACGAGAAAGAAACAGTGCATCATGGGAACCCCCCAGCAGTCTACGTCTATAGCAGCATAACTAAGGGATGGTTCAGGGTCACCTGATCCAGCCCTAACTATAAGCTTAGCAAAAAGGAAAGTTTTAAGCCTAATCTTAAAAGTAGAGAGGGTGTCTGTCTCCCTGATCTGAATTGGGAGCTGGTTCCACAGGAGAGGAGCCTGAAAGCTGAAGGCTCTGCCTCCCATTCTACTCTTACAAACCCTAGGAACTACAAGTAAGCCTGCAGTCTGAGAGCGAAGCGCTCTATTGGGGTGATATGGTACTACGAGGTCCCTAAGATAAGATGGGACCTGATTATTCAAAACCTTATAAGTAAGAAGAAGAATTTTAAATTCTATTCTAGAATTAACAGGAAGCCAATGAAGAGAGGCCAATATGGGTGAGATATGCTCTCTCCTTCTAGTCCCCGTCAGTACTCTAGCTGCAGCATTTTGAATTAACTGAAGGCTTTTAGGGAACTTTTAGGACAACCTGATAATAATGAATTACAATAGTCCAGCCTAGAGGAAATAAATGCATGAATTAGTTTTTCAGCATCACTCTGAGACAAGACCTTTCTGATTTTAGAGATATTGCGTAAATGCAAAAAAGCAGTCCTACATATTTGTTTAATATGCGCTTTGAATGACATATCCTGATCAAAATGACTCCAAGATTTCTCACAGTATTACTAGAGGTCAGGGTAATGCCATCCACAGTAAGGATCTGGTTAGACACCATGTTTCTAAGATTTGTGGGGCCAAGTACAATAACTTCAGGTTTTATCTGAGTTTAAAAGCAGGAAATTAGAGGTCATCCATGTCTTTATGTCTGTAAGACAATCCTGCAGTTTAGCTAATTGGTGTGTGTCCTCTGGCTTCATGGATAGATAAAGCTGGGTATCATCTGCGTAACAATGAAAATTTAAGCAATACCGTCTAATAATACTGCCTAAGGGAAGCATGTATAAAGTGAATAAAATTGGTCCTAGCACAGAACCTTGTGGAACTCCATAATTAACTTTAGTCTGTGAAGAAGATTCCCCATTTACATGAACAAATTGTAATCTATTAGACAAATATGATTCAAACCACCGCAGCGCAGTGCCTTTAATACCTATGGCATGCTCTAATCTCTGTAATAAAATGTTATGGTCAACAGTATCAAAAGCAGCACTGAGGTCTAACAGAACAAGCACAGAGATGAGTCCACTGTCCGAGGCCATAAGAAGATCATTTGTAACCTTCACTAATGCTGTTTCTGTACTATGATGAATTCTAAAACCTGACTGAAACTCTTCAAATAGACCATTCCTCTGCAGATGATCAGTTAGCTGTTTTACAACTACCCTTTCAAGAATTTTTGAGAGAAAAGGAGGTTGGAGATTGGCCTATAATTAGCTAAGATAGCTGGGTCAAGTGATGGCTTTTTAAGTAATGGTTTAATTACTGCCACCTTAAAAGCCTGTGGTACATAGCCAACTAACAAAGATAGATTGATCATATTTAAGATCGAAGCATTAAATAATGGTAGGGCTTCCTTGAGCAGCCTGGTAGGAATGGGGTCTAATAAACATGTTGATGGTTTGGATGAAGTAACTAATGAAAATAACTCAGACAGAACAATCGGAGAGAAAGAGTCTAACCAAATACCGGCATCACTGAAAGCAGCCAAAGATAATGATACGTCTTTGGGATGATTATGAGTAATTTCAGGTAACTGGTTTCACCAAGCTGTTTAACTATCACATCAGGTTTTACAGTGATGGAGAATCTAGACTACTGCAAGCTCCATTTAGGTCTGAAATGACTCCTTTTTGAGTTCTGAGACAAGTGTCACAGAAGCACTTTGTCTTTTCTGTTTGCTTTTTGAGACATACCCACACATTCAGTGGGAACAAACCCTTTCCTTTTAAAGACGGGATGTGATAAACAGGGCCCCCAGTCCATTGAACACAAAAGACACACAAAAAAAAAGGTGTTTTGAAAAGACCTGTTTTTTGTTTTGTTTTGTTTTTGACATCACCTGAGTGTCTATGAGATCATTTGGGATCAATGCTTATTTCCTTTTCAAAAAACCCAGGAACCCAAATTAGTTTGTTGCAAATATGAATAATGTCCTTTAAGTGATGCTGCTAAAATACGGAGAATAATGACAACGGCTATTTTGGGAAATTGGCTATAAAGACACAAGTGTGCATTACTTATAACAACAAATATAAAGCCACATATCACCTGCCTGTGACCCTGAGTCGTCAAACCCAAGGTCTAAAGTGCTTATGACAAATAGTTTAATTTCACATGCAAAAGCAATCTTTGATTTGCACTTCAGCCAGTATGTTTAATAAAACAGATCATAAAAGTAAATATGATAATATAGTGATGTGCTTACATTCTGATGAAGTAAATCTGTATGAATTTATAGAACAGCCCTATTCTTGTCATAAAAAATGAAACAGGCATGATGAATGCACAGTGAACCACACGTTATGGTTCCACTGAATCATGAGGAATTAATTTGCATGAATCTGTGTCAAACACATAAGGCCCTAGTGTTTCACCCTCTGACTGTCCCTACAAGTTGAGCGTTCAAGGATGCAAATATAAGGTAATAATCTGAGCGATGTCAAAATTTTAAACTAATCTGGTATTTCATTTCCACTCTTACTGCCGTTAATATTTTAATTAACCAAAGTTGAATCTGGTTTACTGATGGAGAACTCTTTAAAAAGCAGTGCAGGCTACCGTGATCCCAAAGAAGGCAAACTATTGTCCCAGATATTTCCAACCAGGGGTATCTGGCGATCCTGATACCTTTGCAGAAGAATGAAGGTCAGAGTGTTCATTGTCCTGTTGCTTCCTGTCTGACTGGATGATTGTAAGACTTGGATGCTAACACTGACCTAAAGTGACAACTGGTTGCCTTTGGTACTAGGTCCTTTTGGAGGATCCTTTGGTATGACTGGAATGAATTTGTGGAAGACTAAATATTCCTTAGGGAGAATCAGATAAGGCGCATCCATTTAACTGTTACGGAAAATCTACGTTAATATTTTGGCCAGTTGGTGCACTTCTCTGGGCATGATGTGGTGCACAGATGCCTCGATGTTGAGGACTCCAGTGACTAGAAAATGCCAAAGGAACAACCACGTTTCACTTGACTATGGCAGATAGATAGTTACTTCTCAGATGTGGGAATGAAGCCAAGGCAGTTCTGTACTTTGGTGAATAAACCGGTGACTCTCAGTCTTGGATGCTGCTGCAGGCAACTCCGTGCTAGTCACTCCCAGAGCTGACTTGTGTTACTACTCTAAGTGATAAATCCATGCTGCAAATTTGAGAATTTACCAATATGATGGGACATAAAATGATTTTTTTTATGCCGTTCTATGTAATCTTAATGGTAAACAAGCAAGAAGCCAAAAAGGGAGAAAAGACAGCAGAAATCCACAGATTTGTTCTCCCTCGGCTCACAGAAATCAAACAAAAATAAATGATGTGGACAGGATAAACATGCTCTAGAGATGCACAGCAAACAATGAAGGAGGTTGAAAAACTCCACCACGATCAAAATGCTGACCGAAACACTTTCGATCTGTGAAAGAGGCTTAACGCTGAGGGGGGAAAAAAGCAACATTCAGCTCGAGCTGAAGTAACCATCTGTCACGTCCTTTCCAGGTGCACAGTCTCACAGGCACAGTGCCTGCACATATGTGCACAGACACCCACATAAGAGCTTGATCTTATTACTTTGTTTCACTGCAGAAGTTAATTAAACCAGGTTTTACAAAAAACTGAACAAAAATAAGACAATTACTCAAACGCTCTATGGGTAAATATATATGTAATACATTTCTGTCATCTAAGCTTGCTAATAATGCCAATTTACATGAAAATGTGATAAACTATCAATCGATCTATAGATCCTTTGACTATAGTCTGAGCTCGACAGACAGACAGACAGACAGATAGATAGATATCCCATGCAATTCAACAAACAAAACAGAAGACATGAGCAGTCCATGACCAGCTACACACAAGCAAAGGAGGGGTCATGTGCAGACTACCGCATTGATGCAGACACTGCCACCTGGCAGTCATTGAGCGTGCCAGTCAAACACTCAAGATAGACAGATCAAAACATGATCTAAGATAAGCTGATGAGTTGAGTCTGAGATATCACATTGTGCAAATTTATTGTCCTCCATCTTTTTACAGTTAAATACTGTTGGTGTTTTACGTTAAAATCTCAACGACACAGACAGCAGTTTTATTCTATTACCTTATTTCAGCTTTCTGAGAAACCTTAAAACAGGCATCTTCAGGCCCACTGACACCTGCATGAGTTTGATGCACACACTTGCACACCCTGTGTCGTGAAGGAGAATAAACACGTCTTGCAACTGTGCAAAGAGAATTTTGAAATGTTCAAAAAATCTTTCACACATAAATGTCGTACAATGTGGTGCAATCAGCTCGCCAACATTATGTGCAGCTCGTAAAGTGGAGTGAAGAAGAAGTGAACAGAGTGGTTGCGTCAGCGCACCGCATCAGAGTGCTTGTCTGAACAACGAGCTGCGAGATGTTAAATCATAAATATACTTTTACAGCTGCACACAAGGAGGAAAGAAAATGCAACTGTTTTACCAAGCCATGACAATGTAATCATGACAAAATTACCTCTTTAGACAGCTCCAAATGCATTCTCCAGCTCGCGCGCGAACAGCTCCAGCTGGAACAGTCCTCTGTGATTCAGAAAGCGATTAGAGGCGTTTTCAGCAGCCAACTTGTAGAGAAAATGATTAATCCGCTACGAAATAGCTATTTTATATACACAGCATCCAGCGCTCAGCACGTGGCAGTCGGTGGAACAAATCACGGCGTCCAGCTGGGAACACAGCAGGTGGGATCATCACGACGGCGTGCGTGCAAGTGCATGCATCAAGTGTCAGCACACCTTTAGAAAGTGCCCATGTTTATGTCGAGTGTCTATGTGGTATTTCTAGTTACAACCTCAACTAAATTTAATATTGTTGAGCAGGTAGTTCAGCGGTTAAGGAGTTGGGCTGCAAATATGTAGACCTGAAGACGACGACTCTGTCTGTGTCTGGGGACAAGACACTGAATCTGCATTAAGACCACCTGGCTGTAAATGGGTAAAGCCACTGGCAGAGGAAGCAACCTGCGTCCAAGTGATGTCCCATTGGTATTAGTCGTAGATCCTCTCACCCTTCGCACTACACAATATAGAGCTCAACAGCCGAGCCGCACCAACGGGCCTCAGGGCCGAATTTTGTGACTTATTTCTTCTACTCCGTTTTTAATATATGCTTTGAAAATGCCTGGTGATCTACATTAGTTTGCAAAAAATGTGTATAATATGAATATTTTGAATTTTCACCTTAAAGCAAATTAACTTTTGCTTTTCTCCTGGCACCACCGCCAAGCCAATCTTTTTTTTTTACTGAAAGTTTTAAAGCTCTAAGAAATAATGAGTGGACCTTTTTTTAATGTGTGTTTTATGGCGTGTAATAACATACATCCATTTCGCAGTGTTTAAATAACAGGAATCAATGACACCTAAAAGGCAATTGTTCAGAAAGAAACGAATAAAGTCAGTGGTTACGGTAGAGACCGAGCAGCTGCACCATCCACCTAACCCCTCCCCGTGCCTACATCACGCCTCGGGTCTCTGGGGTTATCAGCCTTGGATGCTGCTGCAGGCAACCCCCCACCAGACAGCTGCTGATAAACGGGCTGTGTGCGTATTTATCAACATCACTCACACTTATCACTGCCAATCTAGGTACAATAAATAAATAAATAAATGAACAAGTCAACGTTCATCTCAGCTTGCCGCTCTACATCAGCTGTATGTCCAGGATCTCTTTTTCGGCCCACCCGTTCTCCTGATGTTTTTCTGCCTTGTTTCATCAGTCTGGAGGCAGTCAAGTTTTCAATTTTGTCTCTGTACTTTAGCACGTCTACACAAATGCTGATGGAATTCTGCAGTCAGTTTTGGTACAATGCAATTATTTTCTAAGCTTTCCTCTCCATTTTGACAACCAACATTAAGGGCGCAATCATACAACCATATGAAAAGCAGGGAACAGAACCATGAATAAGTGACACTGCTTGTTCCCAGAATGCACAGTTGTCATTTTCAAGCCCGTGTCACGAATAAATGCACTTGCACTCGTCTGTGTCCCCATGGGTGTATCCGGTTGGTTAAGTGTGACGTAACGCATCATGTGATTTTTCAACTTCCGGCTCAAACAAAAAAGGCGCGCTGTCATTAACATTGAGAACTGCACTGAGAATCTGATCAGGCTGCACTTACACCGCTGCACACTGACAACAGCATTAACATCGCACATAAAACTCTTTGTATAGTTGTGCCTAAAACTCTCCTGGATATATTAAACTGGGTTTTAGACATTGTTACTGCGTTTGTTTTATGTAAAAATGTCAGACGCTCAGGTCATTTCTCTGTTATTTTAAATGGGAGTTGCTGTGAGCTGCGATCGCTTCCTGTTCATGTCGTTCGGGGAGAAAGTGAAGTTTGCACTTTAACGTCCTGTTTATTTTAATAAATTATTTTTATTAACAAACAAACATGTATATCTTACCTGTGCATAATAAAATATGTAAAGAAAAAGAAAAAAGTTGTTCCACCTGTTGCATGTGCCTGATGTTTGGGAAAACGAGCAAGACAAGAGCTGCATGAAGCCACACATCTGGCTCTCGCCGTCTCCTCCTCCTTTCTGCGCCACTCCATGGCACAGAGCCGAACTAAGCATGCAGTCACAAAAAGTTCTTCTGCTGTGGATTTTGAGGAGCAAACTGGAGCAATCTGAACTGTTCAGCAACTGATGGTTGGATGAATATGGGTGTGTGTGTGTGGAGACAATTTGCCTCATTCACAATGTGACAGAACTTAACGATGCGCAACAGCATGCAACAATGCGGAACATTATTCTTGACCGTGCATAATGGTTCCTGATAATTCTCCAGCAACACGTGCCATTAATCGTAACATGTGGTAACAGGTCGCAGCAGTTCCTGAGGACACCAGACGGCCTCTGCCCCGAATCATCACATTTGTGATCAGCAGCCAATAATGTATACTTCGTGGCATTCGTGACTAGCCGTTGTTATGTGTAAACGCAGCTTAAAATGCGTGACCTGTCCAGGGTGTATCCTACCTCTCACCCAATGCCTCCAGGGATACGGCCTTTCAAATTTTACTAAACTGACAAATTTAGTTTCTACCAAATCCATGCATTATCAGGGGGATTATTTTTGTAACATGTTGCAAAATTACAGCTCATTGTTAAGACATAATTATCTGGGGGGGAATTTCATGGTGATTGGTCTTTTCCTTCTAATGCCATTAATCAGATGAACTTGCAGGAGGAAGTATATGTTTTGAGATTTACCTGTGATCTTACTTGCTTGATGCACATTCCTGGGCCCATGTATGCTAATATCCATAAGATGTCTTGTAAATGACTTCAGAGGAGCTTTTTGGTTCCAACAACAGCATTTTTAGATTTAGAAGTGTTTATGTCTTGTAACTTCTAAAAAAATATATAAGAAACAGATTTATACAGAAATAAGCTGTTTTGGAGCATTTTCCGCCATCTTGGTTTATTTTGTTTGAGTGAGCACCCAGCTGATGTTGCGCTGCCTTTCTTTACTCCAACTGACCTTCCCAGCACCCTCGCACAGGGGAGGCACAGGCTCAGGGGAAGCCCCCCACATGATCTGATGTCACCACCAAATGTAGGTCATGGCGTCTGATCATTTGAATTTCTACCCCTAAATGATACATGCACACATTGTGAGTGCAGATTGGTTGCCTTGCCAGAAACCTATCACTTGAATCCATCATCTAAATAGCAAGTGCTGGTACCAAGCCCACACAGCTCGTAAAGAAATGACATACAGCATGACAATCTAATGGGGTACAAAGCCCACTCTTATTTTCATGGATAAACATCTTGGAAGCTCACGTTTGAAACCCTTTCCTTACCTTAAAATGCCCTGAACGGTCCAGGAAAGTGTCTGTGGTGAACGTGCAATATTCCATCATTGGTCACAGCATTGTTCAAACTTTCATATTCAAAAATTAAATTTCTTTCCAACTCAACTTTTGCTATACTTGGTAATCAGTATATTTCCCTTGAGGATTTCCGGAAGCGCAATGGTTGTGTGGAAGTTATACTATGGGAATGCTGCATCGTATGCGGTTATGTCAGGCTTGTTTATGCACACGTCCTATGGTACAAGCCCAGCGCATTACATCAGCACACTGTGACCTCGATCACATTCGTTTGTCACGGTTACAGACTGCGTCTTTCTGGGATGCATATCCATCAAAGTGAGAACGGGGCTTTATAACTCCATCCAGCATCTCTCTGCTACTATCCTGCTTTTTTTTTTTTTTTTTTTTTTTTTACAGTAATTTGAGAGAGGACTAAGATGCAAAGATTGTCTATTTGAAAGCTGGTACATTTAATCTAAATATAATTCTGTTAGCACTGAAAGAGCTGCTTTTTTTCCTGTATAAATTTGCTGGCAGTACAACATGAAATTAGATTTAATTCGATTATTGTTCATTTTCACAAACACATTTCTTGTCAACCACATCAGACCGTTCTCAAGGGAACAAAGACATCAAATATACTGCAGTGTACTAGAGCACAATTACTTCTGATCATCTGGATCTGGCTGGTGTAGCATTTTAAACGTCTTTCAACAATATTTCAGTTCACGCAGACAGTTTTTAAAAATGGACCTTGCTTCAACCCAGTTTTTCCTTTAACCCAATTTTTCAAACATTTGGTTATTTTTGCACATCCTAAGAGACAGTAAGGAACAGTTACATGTACACGGGCCAGTGAGTGCGTGCTTGAACATAAATGTGTTCTTAATTTGTTGAGTGTGTCTGGCTGTGTGCATTAAGGGCTGCTCGAGTGGATTACACACAGAGAAGAAGGCAAAAACTTTAACAAAATCCTCCCACACTGATCGGTCTTCTCCAGTGATGTACAGAACAAAATAATAACACCCCCCCCCCCCCCCCCCCCCCCCCCCCCCCCCACCACCACAAGAATAGCATCACCTTCTCCTGGAGGTCTTCTAGAAAGTTGTTCATATTCATTTTAACACTGTAGTGTAGATCTGTTGTTACACACTGTCTGTGTGCAACATCACAAAAGGTCCACTTCCCACCTTTGTTCATCCCAGCTCCACCTCGAGAAGGCTCTCATGGTATCTTCTCCAGCAGGAATATATGTGAACACCTGTGGTGTGTGAAGGCTGTACATTTGCCTGAACATACATGTAATCCCTTGTGTTTGTCAAATAAAACTGGGTACCGAGACAAAAACCCGATGAGCCATTTTCAAACAGCTGAATGTGTGTGAGAGAAAGAATAAGAGACACTGGCAAAAAGCGAGACTTTCCACTGACACTTTCATTTCAGTTGATAATGGAATTAACTGATCCATTTTAATGGCCTATTTTTAAGGTGGTACCCCCCCCCCACACACACACACACACACCATTTTTGCATTGTTTCTCTTTGACTAGAGACAGAGTAACTGCAGGCTTTCTTTGGTTGTTGTTGTATTTAACCCATACTTGTAGTTACATACATAATCACAAAATCAGACCAGAGCTGAAATGATGAACAGGTAAATATATTATTAATGATGATTAATTAAATGACGTATTCTGATTGTGAATTAATTGTTTTGATTGTTTTTGAGTCCAAATTCTGATTTCATTTTCTTAAAAAAAAAAAAATTCTGGTTTCTGTCCTCTTCTCTGACAATGAAATGATATCTCAGACATATTTACGGATGTCATCTTTGGCTTCTTGGCTGTGGGATTTTTCATTTTTCACAATTTTCTGACATTGCATGGGCCAAACAACTAATTGTTGGGTCAAAAAATAAATCAATTACAATAACTGATAATGAAAATAATCATTAGTTGCAGCCTTAAAACACACCTGTGAGGTTCTTCAGTACAGAAGTTGACAACTCAGGTAATTCAGGTATTTCATTACAAATCATTTTCTACCACTGATATATATATATATCATTCGTTGAGCTTGCTCACAGCGCTAAAGTTAATCCAGAGGTGCTGAAAGTTCCAAATGTCTTGTACACTCAACAAAAATATAAACGCAACACTTTTGGTTTTGCTCCCATTTTGTATGAGATGAACTCAAAGATCTAAAACTTTTTCCACATACACAATATCACCATTTCCCTCAAATATTGTTCACAAACCAGTCTAAATCTGTGATAGTGAGCACTTCTCCTTTGCTGAGATAATCCATCCCACCTCACAGGTGTGCCATATCAAGATGCTGATTAGACACCATGATTAGTGCACAGGTGTGCCTTAGACTGCCCACAATAAAAGGCCACTCTGAAAGGTGCAGTTTTATCACACAGCACAATCTCACAGATGTCGCAAGATTTGAGGGAGCGTGCAGTTGGCATGCTGACAGCAGGAATGTCAACCAGAGCTGTTGCTCGTGTATTGAATGTTCATTTCTCTACCATAAGCCATCTCCAAAGTCGTTTCAGAGAATTTGGCAGTACATCCAACCAGCCTCACAACCGCAGACCACGTGTAACCACACCAGCCCAGGACCTCCACATCCAGCACGTTCACCTCCAAGATCGTCTGAGACCAGCCACTCGGACAGCTGCTGAAACAATTGGTTTGCATAACCAAAGAATATCTGCACAAACTGTCAGAAACCGTCTCAGGGAAGCTCATCTGCATGCTCGTTGTCCTCATCGGGGTCTCGACCTGACTCCAGTTCGTTGTCGTAACCGACTTGAGTGGGCAAATGCTCACATTCGCTGGCGTTTGGCACACTGGAGAGGTGTTCTCTTCACGGATGATGCGAAGGAGATGTGTTGCACTGCATGAGGCAAATGGTGGTCACACCGGATACTGACTGGTATCCCCCCAATAAAACAAAACTGCACCTTTCAGAGTGGCCTTTTATTGTGGGCAGTCTAAGGCACACCTGTGCACTAATCATGGTGTCTAATCAGCATCTTGGTATGGCACACCTGTGAGGTGGGATGGATTATCACAGCAAAGGAGAAGTGCTCACTATCACAGATTTAGACTGGTTTGTGAACAATATTTGAGGGAAATGGTGATATTGTGTATGTGGAAAAAGTTTTAGATCTTTGAGTTCATCTCATACAAAATGGGAGCAAAACCAAAAGTGTTGCGTTTATATTTTTGTTGAGTATATATAATGTAACTTGCCAAGGCCTCTAAGCTTCCTATTAGTGATCATGATTGACGACAGCTGGTAGCTTCTCTGTGTCAAAAAAGAAGAAAAAAAATCTGGGAGGTTGGCAGCGCTCAATGGATTGACCACTGCCCATTACAATGGGAAAGTGTAAGGAGCTCAGTACAGACCTGAGGAAGAGATTCATACATTTATACAAGGCAGAAATGTCTCTTAGAGCCATTTCTAAATTACTGCAGATTCCAAAATCTGCACTTTTAAGGGTGACTGATGCTTCCATCCAATCACAGACAAAGACTTCCAGAGGAAACATTTGTAGACAGACTGAAAGCGTCAATTTTGATCACACAATGTTACAACACATTATAGTACACAAATAATAAATGGTTGTGAGTTCAATGGTACGAACGTACCATTCAACAAGGCATGTTCCATCTTTCACCTCATGAAATATTCGTTCCACTGAAAGAATGGATAAACATTCACTATTTGTTTTATATAATGGAAAAAACAGATCCTTGTAATTTTATATTTTATTAATTTATAAACAACAGAGAAGGGATTTACATTTTGGTATTTGTCAGTGGTGCTTTGATGTCAACAGCCCAACATGAACTTTAAACAGGGGTACTTCTCAGTCAACTTGCAAAAACAATTCTGACAATGTAGTATGTGATGCCGTCCACTGACTTCGTGTACAGACTACTGTCTGCTTTCCTCATTCCAGCGAAACATCATGTCAGAAATTTGTCCAGCTTTTCATTCTAACTTCATCCTGTTCATCCCAACAGCCCTTCATGCCTCAAGATGGCGTACAGCGTAGTGGATTTGTTGTTTTTGTGTTAGAATAATTAGCAGCGTCAATTAGCTCCTTCAAATTGTCATTCGTCAGCAAAACAAACTCCGTCCCCACTAGTGTGGGCAGTGGTCAAAGCGTGCAATAGTACAAAACGTAGGGAACCAAATCTGCACGGTAAATGGAACCAATTTGCATGCTTAATGTAATGCAACACAAATGGGACGAATACGCCATGTCACATGACATGGAAAGCACCAATCAAATGACAAGGATCCATTCAGCCATTATATAATTAGTAATAATCCCAGTTGGCTAGTCACTCTCTAACTTACTAATTGCTAGATGACTCCAGGCTCCAAAAGAATGCATCCAGCTATTGTAGGGCGCAGCTTTACAATATTTGTGCCACTGTCCATAGTAACACATACCATTTGATCTGTCAGTAAATACCCCAAATGTAGGCATCACCAGTCTGGTCTTTGGGAAACTATTCTGTCTGCAAGCATTTGTTAATGAAATTCCAGCCCTGGTCAATATAATAAAGTGAGGCTGTTACAGGTCTGCTGTGTGGCCAGACCGCAGGGTGGCACTGGTGGCATAGCCCTTGACCTCTCCCAGCTGCTACTCCAGTCTGCCTCTACACACTACATACAGCGCCTGACTCAAAAGCCATGTATGGAACCTTGCAGGCAGCTGTGATTGCCTTCATCAGCTGTTTAAATCCAGATTTCTCCTTTTTGATATAAAAGAAGCCATCGTCACTAACTACTGCAGTTTAGCACCACCTTATGTGCTAATGGGACCGTTCTGGAATTGCTGCACAATCCTACAGAAGATCATTTGGTGATAGCAGAGAAACAATATTAAATATGAAGAAAATCCACTGAACAGTTTCTGAGATCTAGTTCCTGGCAGATGGACACTCAGTACACAAACACATAAGGTCGTTGCAACCAGTGGCCAAGTTTTACAACATCTGTACGGAGGAGCTAACAAACAACACATAAATATTTTTTCTGTATATTTAAAGAGTTTTTATTTCAATGTTAACCCAAAATACAATCTACTGCTTTTAGTGATTATCAGCCACATAAAGTTTGCCTCAACAGGTACATGATGTCAGAACATCTTTCCTTGAAGTCAGAGGAAACTTTGGCAAGAGTACTGCTTCAAGTGCTGTTCCAGTGCACCTTTTCAAGTATGACGGTGGAAGGTTTTAAGTA
Source organism: Thalassophryne amazonica (assembly GCF_902500255.1). Classification (NCBI taxonomy): domain Eukaryota; kingdom Metazoa; phylum Chordata; class Actinopteri; order Batrachoidiformes; family Batrachoididae; genus Thalassophryne; species Thalassophryne amazonica. The sequence goes on from NC_047111.1 coordinate 91,734,402, forward strand.
TCAAGTTGTCTGTAATGCAGTGTCAATCCTCTGAGCTGCTCATTGACTGGCAAAAAGATCCAAAGATAGTAGAAAGGTGTTTTTATGTGTCTGAGTGGGGTACCTCAGTGCAAGCCATCACATATCTGGCACATCTACCAGCCTTAAAGTGATTTTAGTTTGAGCTATGCAGCAGAATGTTCTTGTTAAATAGTCTGGGTTTTGGGTTGTTTTTTTTTTTTTTCCCCTGATGGATTTTGAGCTGCAGCAGTGACATTACAAGTGACGTCAATTACAGTGGGGTAAAAAAAGTATTTAGTCAGTCCCTGATTGTGCAAGTTCTCCTACTTAGAAAGATGAGAGAGGTCTGTAATTTTCATCAAAGGTGAGAAAAAAAATCCAGGAAATCACATTGTAGGATTTTTAAAGAATTTATTTGTAAATGATGGTGGAAAATAAGTATTTGGCAAATAACAAAAGTTCAGCTCAGTACTTTGTAACATAATCTTTGTTGCCAATGACAGAGGTCAAACATTTCCTTTAAGTCTTCACCAGGTTTGCACACACTGTAGCTGGTATTTTGGCCCATTCCTCCATGCAGATCTCCTCTAGAGCAGTGATGTTTTGGGGCTGTCGCTGGGCAACATAGACTTTCAACTTCCTCAACAAATTTTCTATGGGCTTGAGGTCTGGAGACTGGCTTGGCCACTCAAGGACCTTGAAATGCTTTTTACAGAGCCACTCCTTCGCTGCCCGAGCGGTGTGTTTGGGATCATTGTCATGCTGGAAGACCCAGCCACGTTGCATCTTTAATGCTCTCACTGAAGGAAGGAGGTTTTGGCTTAAAGTCTCATGATACATGGCCACGTTCATTCTTCCCTTAACACAGATCAGTCATCCTGTCCCCTTTGCAGAAAAACAGTCCCAAAGCACGATGTTTCCACCCCCATGCTTCACAGTAGGTATGGTGTTCTTGGAATGCAACTCAGCATTCTTCTTCCTCCATACACGACTAGTTGACTTTTTACCAAAATGTTCTATTTTGATTTCATCTGACCACATGATATTCTCCCAATCCTCTTCTGGATCATCTATATGCTCTCTGGCAAACTTCAGATGGGCCTGGACATGTACTGGCTTAAGCAGGGGCACACGCCTGGCACTGCAGGATTTGAGTCCCTCTCTGTGTAGTGTGTAGCCTTTGTTACTTTTGTCCCAGCTCTTTGCAGGTCATTCATCAGGTCCCTCCATGTAGTTCTGGGAGTTTTGTTCAGCGTTCTCATGATCATTTTGACCCCATGAGATGAGATCCTGCGTGGAGCCCCAGATCGAGGGAGATTATCAATGGTCTTGTATGTCTTCCATTTTCTGACAATTGCTCCCACAGTTGATATATTCACACCAACCTGCTTGACCATTGCAGACTCACTCTTCCCAGCCTGGTGCACATCTACAATTGTCTTCCTGGTGTCCTTCAACAGCTCTTTGGTCTTGGCCATGGTTGAGTTTGGAGTCTGACTGTTTGAGGCTGTGGACAGGTGTCTTTTATACAGATAACACGTTCCAACAGATGCCATCAATACATGTAACAGGTGGAGGACAGAAGAGCTTCTTAAAGAAGTTACAGGTCTGTGACAGCCAGAAATCCTGCTTGTTTGTGAGTGACCAAATACATATTTTCTACCACAATTTACAAATAAATTCTGTGATTTCCTGGATATGTCTCTCATAGTTGAAGTGTACCTGTAATGAAAATTACAGACCTCTCTCATCTTCCTAAACAGGAGAACTTGCACTATCAGGGACTGACTAAATACTTTTTTACCTCACTGTATGTAATTTTTGGTATGATCAGTGAGGCGAACCCAGCTTTTACAACATTGTGGAATCACTCATCCTGACACGGTGGGGCAGACTTGCCTGATAAAAATGCTTTATGGGGCAAATATATTTGTTATCTCTCAAATAACTACAAGTATAAATTTCACCCATCAGTATTGAAAGAACACCACTGAAAAAGATTTTGTATATATATATATATATATATATATATATATATATACACACACACACACACACACACACACACACACACACACACACACATACACACTGTATGAGTTAACATCCTCCCTAACTGACAGGGGAAAGCTGAAACAGAAAAAGGTGTAGCTTAGTAGCAACACACGGCATAATACGTACTGTATTACTGTTTGTGTAAAGGTTAAGCACTTCTTGTGGAGAGCAACACAAATTCAAGAAGCGTCAGTGTTGCACTGAGTGTACAAAATGCTATTAGTGTTTAGAATGTGTGTACAGAAAAGACACCGCAACGACAAGTCGAGAATGTTATTAAATCCCAGAGTAGGATACGAGGGGAGATAAACAGTGTGAAACAATATAAAAAGTATGAGAGAAGCTCATACTTGACTGGCACAGAAATTGTGTAACGTGTTTATGCAAATGTTGAGATTTTACACAAAGACACTCCAGCTGTGATGATTGAACTTCCTTTAAATTACACTGAGAACACCATGGCAACGACAGGCAAAGATATTTCATTGTTGTACTGGCAAAGTTCTAAGAAGACACCATTTACGGTAAGAGCATGGGGACGAAAATGTCCTGTCTTAGATTACAGATCTACAGCTCACCTGTCCCTCTCCTTATCACCGCTGCAGCTAAAAATGTTATTTTGTACTACAATTAATGTTTTATATGTTATTATTATTAAAAGAAAATATACCATATGATGCCACAATTTCTGCTTGATGGAATAATGACACTCTGGCCCATTTGACTAATCTGTAACCAAGAACAAGCATGATGACACACAAATGACATGATAAATCTGCAAGTTTCCCCTTCATGCACCTCTTCTTCAAGCTAAGGTCATCAGGAGTCTTAAAAACATATCAAGTTTGGAGTACAAAAATACCCCATGATACAGAAATGATTCAACACTCTAACTCCGAGAAGTAATTTTCCTAACTGTAAGAAAGGACCTGTTTCTGTGTCTGTTTCTTTAACACAGAAATGAACTTTTCTTATTATGATACTGTTGCACTGTGATATTTGTTCTCATTTTAGGGCCTTATCTTGTTGCCGTCTGCAAAAACAATCTGCACCATCGGCACAAATCCATTTGGGTGTGTCCATATAATGTTGTCTGTGTTGGCAACATCGCTTCACTTTGCAACTTGACATCATAGTCAGTCATGACAAATGTGCACGTGAGTGAGATGCAACAATTTACAGCACAGGTACATATTAATGCTGTCATATGGTTGACCGTGCATGTTACCTGAGCAAGTACATTTCTGTGTATGTATGTTACAGACACACAGACAGAGAGATAAAGTTTGTTCTCCCTCAGTGACCACGGTATGAAATCGAGCTGATACTGTTGCAAGCAAGCAGTGTGCACGTGCATCGTGAATCCTCTTTTGTAAAGCTTGTCTGAGAGTTGCATTGTCTACATCAAAAAATACACAGCGTTGGACTTCAGACCTGGTTTTTGCTTGTCAAAGATGCAAACACTTTCGGGTGAGACAGTATCAACGGATCTGTTTTTTCATGTTGACAGGCATCAAAATCTGCAGAGTAGACACCAGAGGTGGACGCCTGACACATTCTACTGAAAGCTCTGTGACACTGTGCAATGCAAATACCATTCTAATAGTCTGGAATAGAAATGGTTTGGAATCAATCTGACCTCACTTCCAACCTGGTCCTTTCTGTTTACGTGTATGTTCTCCCCATGTATGTGTGGGGTCTTTCCAGGTGCTTCAGTTTCCTCCCACTTCCAATGAAGTGTAGGTTTGTCAAGTGAAGTCCCAGAGCATACACTGGTGTCACACTTTGCTTTATCTAAGACACCATGGAATCACCTTGGGGATGGATGGTACCCACCTAGGAAAACAACCAGTCTATGCAAGCTAGGTGAATTGGAAACTTTTAATTGGCTGAAGGTGTGAGAGTGTGAACGGGTTTGTCTGTCTATATGTGTCCGCTGTGCAATACACTGGCAGCCTATCCGGGGTGTAACCCACTCCTGACTTAGTAGTATAAAGTTATGTAAATATTAGGGTACCCAGGTGGTACGTAATAAATTGTATTCTCAGCTCTATTGCAATGTATCATGATGTGTACTGTGATACATACTGGATTGTCAGGTCCTTGCCAATACCCAACCATACCGTCACGTGGCATAAGTCCAACCTGTGCACTGAACAAGATAAAAACCCTAAATCTGATGGAAAAGATACTCAAAACAGGTGACATTATCTGTCCATGCAGCAACGTTGTGTAAAATGTAAATAAAAACAGAATACAATGATTTGCAAATCCTCTTCAATCTATATTCAATTGAATACACCACAAAAGGCAAGATATTTAATGTTCAAACAGATAGATTTATTGTTTTTGTGCAAATATTTGCTCATTTTGAAATGGATGCCTGCAATACGTTTCAAAAAAGCTGGGACAGCGGTATGTTTACCACTGTGTTACATCACCTTTCCTTCTAACAACACTCAATAAGAGTTTGAGAAAGGAGGGCAATAACTGTTGAAGCTTTGTAGGAGGAATTCTTTCCCATTCTTGCTTGATGTACGACTTCAGTTGTTCAACAGTCAGGGGTCTCCTTTGTTGTATTTTGCACTTCATAATGCACCACACATTTTCAATGGTTGATAGGTATGGAATGCAGACAGGCACGTCTAGTACCCGCACTATTTTACTACGGAAAATCACTATATAACTGCAATCCATTTACCATTTATGAAGCCACTCTGCTGTAACATGTGCAGAATGTGGCTTGGCACTGTCTTGCTGAAATAAGTAGGGACGTCCCTGAAAAAGACGTTGCTTGGATGGCAGCATGTGTTGCTCAAAAACCTCGATGTACCTTTCAGCATTGATGGTGCCATCACAGATGTGTAAGTTGCCCATGCCATGGGCACTAACACACACCCATACAATCACAGATGTTGGCTTTTGAACTTTGCGCTGGTAACAATCTGGATGGTCTTTTTCCTCTTTCGTCCGGAGGACACAACATCCATGATTTCCAAAAAAATTTGAAATGTGGACTCATCAGACCACAGCACACTTTTCCACTTTGCGTCTGTCCATTTCAAATGAACTCGGGCCCAGAGAAGGCGACGGATTTTCTGGATGTTGTTGATGTATGGCTTTCGCTTTGCATGGTAGAGTTTTCACTTACACTTGTAGCTGTAATGAAGAACTGTGCTGACAATGGTTTTCTGAAGTGTTCCTGAGCCCACGTGGTAAGATCCTTTACACAATGATGTCGGTTTTCAATGCAGTCCCGCCAGAGGGATCGAAGGTCACGGGCATTCAATGTTGGTTTTCGGACTTGCCGCTTACATGTAGAAGGTTCTCTAGATTCTCTGAATCTTCTGATTATATTATGGACTGTAGATGATGGAATTCCTAAATTCCTTGTAATTGAACATTGAGAAACACTGTTCTTGAACTGTTGGACTATTTTTTCACACAGTTGTTCACAAAGTGGTGGTCCTCACCCCATCTTTGCTTGTGAATGGCTGAGCCTTTTGGGGATGCTCCTTTTATACCTAATCATGACACTCACCTGTTTACAATTCGGTGTTCTCTGAGCATTCATCAACTTTCCCAGTCTTTTGCACCATCCCAACTTTTTTGAAATGTGTTGGAGAAATCCATTTCAAAATGAGCAAACATTTGCACAAAAACAAAAAAGTCTATCCGTTTGAACATTAAATATCTTGTCTTTGTGGTGGATTCAACTGAATATAGGTTGAAGAGGATTTGTAAATCATTGTATTCTGTTTTTATTTACATTTTACACAACGCCCTAACTTCATTGGAATTGGGGTTGTACAACCCCTGGCAAAAATTATGGAATCACCGGCCTCGGAGGATGTTCATTCAGTTGTTTAATTTTGTAGAAAAAAAGCTGATCACAGACATGACACAAAATTAAAGTCATTTCAAATGGCAACTTTCTGGCTTTAAGAAACTCTATAAGAAATCAGGAAAAAAAATTGTGGCAGTCAATAACGGTTACTTTTTTAGACCAAGCAGAGGGAAAAAAATATGGAATCACTCAATTCTGAGGAAAAAATTATGGAATCATGAAAAACAAAAGAACGCTCCAACACATCACTAGTATTCTGTTGCACCACCTCTGGCTTTTATAACAGCTTGCAGTCTCTGAGGCATGGACTTAATGAGTGACAAACAGTACTCTTCATCAATCTGGCTCCAACTTTCTCTGATTGCTGTTGCCAGATCAGCTTTGCAGGTTGGAGCCTTGTCATGGACCATTTTCTTCAACTTCCACCAAAGATTTTCAATTGGATTAAGATCTGGACTATTTGCAGGCCATGACATTGACCCTATGTGTCTTTTTGCAAGGAATGTTTTCACAGTTTTTGCTCTATGGCAAGATGCATTATCATCTTGAAAAATGATTTCATCATCCCCAAACATCCTTTCAATTGATGGGATAAGAAAAGTGTCCAAAATATCAACATAAACTTGTGCATTTATTGATGATGTAATGACAGCCATCTCCCCACTGCCTTTACCTGACATGCGGCCCCATATCATCAATGACTGTGGAAATTTACATGTTCTCTTCAGGCAGTCATTTTTATAAATCTCATTGGAACGGCAACAAACAAAAGTTCCAGCATCATCACCTTGCCCAATGCAGATTCGAGATTCATCACTGAATATGACTTTCATCCAGTCATCCATAGTCCACGATTGCTTTTCCTTAGCCCATTGTAATGTTTTTTTCTGTTTAGGTGTTAATGATGGCTTTCGTTTAGCTTTTCTGTATGTAAATCCCATTTCCTTTAGGCGGTTTCTTACAGTTCGGTCACAGACGTCGACTCCAGTTTCCTCCCATTCGTTCCTCATTTGTTTTGTTGTGCATTTTCGATTTTTGATACATATTGCTTTAAGTTTTCTGTATTGATGCTTTGATGTCTTACTTGGTCTACCAGTATGTTTGCCTTTAACAACCTTCCCATGTTGTTTGTACTTGGTCCAGAGTTTAGACACAACTGACTGTGAACAACCAACATCTTTTGCAACATTGCGTGATGATTTACCCTCTTTTAAGAGTTTGATAATCCTCTCCTCTGTTTCAATTGACATCTCTCGTGTTGGAGCCATGATTCATGTCAGTCCACTTGGTGCAACAGCTCTCCAAGGTGTGATCACTCCTTTTTAGATGCAGACTAACGAGCAGATCTGATTTGATGCAGGTGTTAGTTTTGGGGATGAAAATTTACAGGGTGATTCCATAATTTATTCCCCAGAATTGAGTGAGTCCATATTTTTTCCCTCTGCTTGGTCTAAAAAAGTAACCGTTACTGACTGCCACAATTTTTTTTCTTGATTTCTTATAGTGTTTCTTAAAGCCAGATAGTTGCCATTTGTAATTACTTTAGTTTTGTGTCATGTCTGTGATCTGCTTTTTTTCTACCAAATTAAACAACTGATTGAACATCCTCTGAGGCCGGTGATTCCATAATTTTTGCCAGGGGTTGTAGAAACAAGCATGCTAAACACTAAAAATAAGAAGCTGACTATTAAAACAAGATAAATTATCTAACACTTCTAAATCTAAGGTTTTCTTCTTGGTAAGAACCAAATAATATGCAGTGTGGTCAGATTCTTCCCATCCTACAGAGGTTGGGCCATTACTCAGTCCAGGCAGATGAAGCTGCATTTGTGAGGAAGATCAAGGGCCCCATCTCTCCACATGTCACTAAGTACCATCTCACACACACACACACACACACACACACACACACACACACACACACACACCACCACCACCACCACCACCACCACCACCACCACGAATATAGTGGCTGTATCACATACACTAAAATAATGCACTCCTATTTTCTCAGATTGTGGAATATGGATACCTTGCTTTTTCCTTTTTGTTAAATTAAGGATGATGAGGTCCAGCCTTTGAGGAGGCCATAGGTAATGGCCCAAAGATTCAAGTTAAAAATGGATCGGGAAACCTCCTGGGACACGACAAGCTCAGCAGCAGTAGCAGCAAAAAATGCAGCGGTTGAAGAGGTATTTGACTGACAATCTTTTTGATTGTGGCACATTTCAATTGTCATACTTCTGCTCTGGCTTCTCTGGTACTTACATTGTCAAGTTCTTCTCAAGCTATCAGACTAAGAGACACATAGACAGTGTGATGAAAATGAAGAAGGTGAAGAACAAGACAATGAGAAGGAGAATGAAGAAACTCAATTCAATATGATAATATGGCATGGAATAAACATTAATGTAAAAACATTAACTTTAATCATTATGTCATGATACGATGATGATGATGTGATGATGAAGATGATCAGTGTTTCCCCAAGAGTAATAGAGTATTACAGGATTATTCATACCATATAGCCGCATTTCTGAAGGCAAAGTGTCATAAAAAGTTACAAAAGTTTGTGTTTTTAATGTGGTCCACGTGATGGTTTTGTGATGATGCACAGTGGCTTGTTAACCCTCTGGGGTCGGAGGGCACTTTTTGGACAGTTCACTCGCCTGGCATAAATGTTTTATTATTGCTGTTAACAGCTCTCCCTGCATCCCACAATCATGTTTTATGTCTCTTTTTTTCAGAACAACCTGTGCTTTCATAATATATGCTTTTGTTGTGATTTATAAGTGTAATAAAGATTTACAATCAGAAATAAGAAAGGAAAAAGTAAAGCAGAAATAATTTTCCATACACATTTATTCAAAACACACAGCAAACTATAATAAACAACTGTTTTGACCATTTGTAAAGGTAATTTGAGGTCTTGTGTGAAAGACTGTACAACAAAAAGGTTCAAACAATAAACACAAATGCACATTTTGAACAATATATACAAAATGGTCTATGTGTTTTTGTTTGTCTTTATCTCAAAGCAATTTCTGTCTGCTATTACACAAAGGTTACATCACAAACTTCTACTGTGTTTTTGGAGTGTTCTGTGCTGCTCCTAAAGCAGCTTTCATTCACACTTTGGCTCCTTACAGGCTGAGGAGCGGCCCTCCCACTCCCTCCATTGATATGGTAAACAGTGCTTTACGCAGAGAAAGCAACAGAGTTATCCAGTAACATTCAAATGCAAAGTAGTGGAGCAATCCTGATAGTTACACACTCTTTGTTTGAGCACGTGAGATTGTCATCAGAGGCTCTCCGTCTGCTTTCACAGATCACTGTGCGTAATGGTGCAGGGCGCATGAAGCCCAATAGTATGTACTCATTGGAGCACCCAGGGGGCTATTCAAATGTGCCAACTAGTAACATATCACTCCTGAAAATGATCTTTGGCTTTTCACGTGAGGTAAATCTGCCCTACGATTGGATTTTGGAAAACCATGTGACAGTGAACCAATTCCAGTTGGACACTCACATTGCGCACGTCATCACACAGCTTCTATAAGGAGTACAAAGATGGCCAATGGCTGGCTCGAAAGTCTGCAGAGTTAACTTTTCATAAAAAAAGTAAGTTTCTATCTCATATCATTAAAAAATTAATTATAATTTAGTAAAGCTTGGTCTTAGCCATTGTATACGACGGCGTCATCCCCAGGGGGTTAAGTTGGCAGCTGTGCAGCGCTTAAATCGGGGCTGCTAATTTGCGCGCTGCAGGCCCAGTTTTGCTGGGCCTCCTTTTTCCTTGACCAGGGTGCCCAGAGTTAAACTTTGAAGAAAAACGTGACTCTGCCAGTGTTAACTGGGGGGATTCTGACAATAAATGTGCACATAAAATTTTGTTTCACCACAATTATACTGTTAGCACCCATGCAGTTGGCAGCGGGGAGGATAGTGATGCTGAAACTGAGTGATCCTAGCACTTGGGTATGCTTTAATATGTTTGTATAGTTTTTCTATGTGATATTCAGTTGTATAGCAGTGTGTTTAGAAAAGTGAGTAAAATAAGTCCCTTTGGCATCTCCCTTGTTTTCAATCAGGGTCGCCAGAGCAGATACAAGGCGGATCTGCCTGATGATTAGGCACAAGTTTTGCACCGGATGCCCTTACTGACGCTGCTCCATATTGGAAAATGGTCAGGGGTGAGTTTGAACCATGAGCCTTCCGCACTGGAAACAACCGCACTTAACCACTTGGCCACCACCCCTGTTTAAAAAACTGAGTAAACTTCAAAATCCTTATTATAGCTTTTATTTCCATAAACACAAATGCATTGAGAACACTGCACATTCTATTCCAAATATTCTGCATTTCTTGGTATTGTCTCAGAAACAGCATTTTTGATGTCACCCCACAAGTTTTTTTTATTGGATTAAGGTCCCTTTTTGATGTATTCAAACTGATCCATGATACCTGATATGTGATAAATAGTTCCGACACCGTAGTATGAGAAACATCCCCATATGATGATGCTTGCCCCACCATGCCTCACTGTCTTCGCTGTGTCATGAATTCAGTTTTGGGGGTCATTTGAAAAACTGTCTGCGACCCCTAGAACCAAAAAGAACAAGCTTGCATTCATCAGTCCTCAAAATGTTGCGCGATTTCTCTTTAGGCCAGTCAGTGTGTTGCTTGGCAATTTGTAACTACTTCAGCACTTTTTCCCCCAACAGTGGGACTTTGTAGGAGCTTCTTGCCCATAGCTTGGCTTCACATAGGCATCTTCTAATTTTTACAGTACTCACAGGTAACTTTAGATGTTCTTTGATCACCCTTTGAGCTGATCATTGGCTGAGTCTTTGCTCCTCAGGCTATTCTTTGATAAATTTGAACAGCAGTTTTCCGTTTTCTTCCACATCTTTCTGGTTTTGGATGCCATTTCAAAGCATTTGAGATAATTTTAGCTGAACAGTTTATCATGTTCTGTTCTTCTTTATATGTTTTCCCCTCTCCAATCCACTTTTTAATCAAAGTACGCTGCTCTTCTGAACAATGTCTGGAATGACAAATTTCACTCAGATTTTCAGAGAGAAATGTTCTACAGCCAGTATGTACAACATGTGCTGCCTTCAACTTTAGGTAAGGGCCACATGTTTGATAGCTGGTTTTCTCACAGGAAGAAAAGTGCAGACACTGCTATTTTTTTTTTACGGCGTAATATTCCTTTTTCTTCATTTTCTGTAAAGCAATAACAAATTTGAAATATTTTTCTTCATCTTAAAGTTTGGAATAGAATGTGCAGTGTCCCCAATGCATCTGTGTTTATGGAAATAAAAGCTATTATCAGGATTTTGAGCTTTACCCACTTTTTTTAAACAAACTGCTAATATTCGGACACAATTGTGCTTGCTCACTGGTAAAAGCAATACCTGGATAATGTATTTTTTATTTTGTGTTTTGTTTTATTCTTAAACCAGTGATCAAGCTTTGCAGGACTATATATGGTAGGATTTGCTTTTGCATTGAGCACCTCATGTTTTTAACCGCTATGCACTTCACAATTTGTTTGAGATTTGTTCCCGCCCACGGTGAATACCACCAGGCCTGACAAAAATTCTAGGGGAAACACTGATGGTAGTAATGATGATCTTTATTTTTATTGCACTTTTCAAAACACAGTTACAAAACACAGAAATGGAGTAGCTGGAATAACCTATTACTCAAGAAAAAAAATGCAAACATGAAAAAATCATACAAAGCATGGAAAATGTACTGTACACTAATACAGGTTAAAAATGTGATAGAACAGGGGTAAAAACTAGACAAACAACAGATTTACAATTAAAAAAAACCATTCCTGTAAAATATAACTCTATGGGTTGATTTAATTTTAGACACGCCTCAGCAACTCAAGGCCACCGTGGAAGAACCGTTTGCAGCAGAGGACCACAAGCTGCAGCAGACAATCCAACACACCAATCAGTCCATCACTGACAGGGTTGAGCAAGATGCCCAGACACAGAGAAGCCGGCCTCCCGTCCCCGTATCAGCTGACCCTGCTCGCTGGTGGTGGCAGTAGAGAGACACACACACCGGCCCTGTTGTCAGATCCTCCCAAACCTATTTGTGTGTTTAGGCACCTTCCACCCCATCTATGTTGGTGGTCTCCACAGACAGAGATACCAACACTCCAGACAGGACGCTTCAGGAACTGTAGCTTTTATGTGCTGTTTATATTTGGATCAAGCTAATTCCCCTTTGAAAAGGAGGATTGTAATTTATTCAAGCATTACTCTGCATATATGCCGAGTGTTTCCTCAAGCAGTCCTCAACAGTTATGAAACTATAGTCCTTTGAAATTGTAACTAATTTTATGGATTTTACTAAATACACCTTTCTGTCCAACTTCCCACATTTATAGCTGCTTTGTTATGGCACATGGTCAACGGTCAAATGAGGACATGACAATACTTGACTTTCACTGAGAAAATGACAAAATCAAGCACATTTCAAAAACAAATTACTTTTTCAGCAGTAATACATACAGTAGTGTTCAGAATAATAGTAGTGCTATGTGACTAAAAAGATTGATCCAGGTTTTTCACACAAATCCAACAAGACCAAGCATTCATGATATGCACACTCTTAAGGCTATGAAATTGGGCTATTAGTAAAAAAAATGAGAAAAGGGGGTGTTCACAATAATAGCAGTGTGGCATTCAGTCAGTGAGTTTGTCAATTTTGTGGAACAAACAGATGTGAATCAGGTGTCCCCTGTTTAAGGATGAGGCCAGCACCTGTTGAACATGCTTTTCTCTTTGAAAGCCTGAGGAAAATGGGACGTTCAAGACATTGTTCAGAAGAACAGCATAGTTTGATTAAAAAGTAGATTGGAGAGGGGAAAACATATACGCAGGTGCAAAAAATTATAGGCTGTTCATCTACAATGATCTCCAATGCTTTAAAATGGACACAAAAAAAACAAACAAAGATGCGTGGAAGAAAACGGAAAACAACCATCAAAATGGATAGATGAATACCCAGAATGACAAAGGCTCACCCATTGATCAGCTCCAGGATGATCAAAGACAGTCTGGAGTTACCTGTAAGTGCTGTGACAGTTAGAAGACGCCTGTGTGAAGCTAATTTTTTTTGCAAGAATCCCCCGCAAAGTCCCTCTGTTAAATAAAAGACATGTGCAGAAGAGGTTACAATTTGCCAAAGAACACATCAACTGCCCTAAAGAGAAATGGAGGAATATTTTGTGGACTGATGAGAGTAAAATTGTTCTTTTTGGGTCCAAGGGCTGCAGACAGTTTGTCAGACGACCCTCAAACTCTGAATTCAAGCCACAGTTCACAGTGAAGACAGTGAAGCATGGTGGTGCAAGCATCATGATATGGGCATGTTTCTCTTACTATGGTGCTGGGCCTATATATATATATATATATATATATATATATATATATATATAGGTATAATGGATCAGTTTGGATATGTCAAAATACTTGAAGAGGTCATGTTGCCTTATGCTGAAGAGGACATGCCCTTAAAATTGGTGTTTCAACAAGACAATGACCCCAAGCAACTAGTAAACAAGCAAAATCTTGGTTCCTAACCAACAAAATTAATGCCTCGCAGATGTGAAGAAATCATGAAAAACTGTGGTTATACAACTAAATACTAGTTTAGTGATTCACAGGATTGCTAAAAAATCAGTTTGAACATAATAGTTTTGAGTTTGTAGCATCAACAGCAGATACTACTATTATTGTGAACACCCCCTTTTCTACTTTTTTTTTTTTTTACTAATAGCCCAATTTCATAGCCTTAAGAGTGTGCATATCATGAATGCTTGGTCTTGTTGGATTTGTGAGAATTTACTGAATCTACTGGCACCTTGTTTCCCATGTAACAATAAGAAATATACTCAAAACCTGGATTAATGCTTTTAGACACATAGCACTACTATTATTCTGAACACTACTGTATGATTACGGCATACACAGTAAAATGTCACCAGTGACAGGAAAAACAATGGTTCATCGAGCACACAGAGAGGAGCTCTCACGGGGGGCACCCTGTTCTTAATTTTTACCCATTTTCAAAGCACTGTTGAAGGAAAAGTGCATACAATTGGTATCTGAGAGGGTGACCTCATACAGAATAAGACTATTTCAATTCATTTTAAAATGCTCAAATATTATTCATGAGACATTCTGCATTGTGTTCTGACTAAGTGATAATAACGATAATAATAATAATAATAATAATACAATAAAACAATACCTACTTTTGTCGGAAAAGAAGACTCAATAATGGCAGTGGTATCAGTCACAGCTGATCAATTTTCATCCTGATAAAAGACTGAATATATTCAAACGAGTGTCATCGTTGCTACAAGTTTCAAGACTGAAAATTGAAAGAAAAAAGATTCTGATTCACTAAAAATGAACATCTTGGATTTTTTTAATATAATGGTAAAGACAAAAAAAAAAACACCTTTATGGGGGCAGGACCACTTTTTGGTTAAAATATTTCAGACGCATTTGGGTGATTCTTTAACTACGGGCACTATTGGCCTTGTAAATGTAATTTCCACCACACCATTGCCTTACAATATAAAGCTCCTTGGGGCAACTGTTTGTTGTGATTTGGCGCTATGTACATGTGCTCTGATGTCACTGTTTATCTCCATAGAAACTACCCAAACAATCTTTCATACAAACTGTTTAAAGGGACATTACAGTGTTGTGGTGGAAATTACGGCAATAGTGTGAAACAACTACATTTTGATTAAAAAAAATCACAACTGTTGTATGACATTGAATACCCCAATTATGTTTTGATTATTTTACTGATATTTTATTAAGAGATATTTTAAAACATTAGAAAAAACGTTTCTTTACCATTCATTTTTATCATTGAAGATCAAAAGTCTGGGTGTGGGACAAGCACAAAACAGCAATATTTGCATATAATGATGCTGAAAAAAGGTGAAAAAGTCATCATAGACTACTAGAACAAATTTCTTAACACACTTTCATTGTAAAGATAACTATAAAAGTGTGAAATTTCCCCTTTTTTCTGTTTTTCATATGATCAAAGGACATAATAAGTGCCCGTAGTCTAAGAATCACCCATTTATTCCCACAGATCTTACATCAGCCCTTTAAATTCACATCCACTCAAGACATTTCAGCATTTCCCTCGCAGACTAATTTTTTTAACGCAAAAATTTGTTGACAGTGAGTATATTTACCGCCCACTCACTGCCGCACTAGACCCACACACACGCGGAGCGCGTTCTCAGACAGGTCAGTGAGATCACACATCCAACTATGATTACAAGGTGTACGCCTTTATCACAACCCTCACGTCTCACAAATACAGGCTCACAAACAGCTGTAAACACAGAGGCCCAGACAGGGGATTTCGATGTCATTTCTCATACCTAAAAATAATGGGACAGATTGAAAAAAGCAACAGCACTTTGTTACATAAGCCGCAATTGTTATCGTTCTAGTCAGTGGGGGATATAATTGCTGGCATTGAGATCCCGTCTGTGTTCATAAGCAACCAGAAAGCACCAGAGAGCATTTGTCAATGCAATGTAGCATGATCAAAGGCCTAGACGTTGTGCAGGCATGAAGCGCACACACACACACACTAACACAAGCATACACATTTACAGGGAAAACATGGGCAGGCCAGGTAAACACTGCCGCTGATCATTTGCATCAGGAGAGCTGACTCACAAAGAGAAAACACAGCCAAAGGCGCCCTGATCACTTTTGTTTTAGTAGTGCCTCTGCACAGGGAGCAGTAAGGTGGGATCAGCTCAACAGGAGGAGATTGAGCCATCTGAACGATGAGCAGGAGCTTCATCTTCTTCCAGCTACAACTTGGACAAGCACTTCCAGGTCCAGGCGCCACTTCCCGACACGCCCTTCCAAAAAGTGGTCCAATCTCAGCTCTAGTGTGCATAAATAGATCTGTAATTGCTTATTACAATACAATTAGAGCAAAGGAGATGAGTGAAGGAGAGACGCTTAGTGCAAATGTGGAGTGACAGGACCAAGCGACAGACCCGGGATTACAGTGGCCGCCTGCACGCAGACAGACAATGCGAGTGATGCGAGAGACAGACGACGGGTGAAGAGACGGGCTGTCAAGCACAGGGCAGAAGCTAATGACATCGCTGGCTTCGACTTGCAGGGACGTCTTTGAAACTGGGTGCTGATCAGAGCTGTGATTGCCACCGCTGTGGGGCCACCTCTCCTACATTAACCTATGCTAACTGCTATTCACTGAAAGTCCCAAGCCCTTTAAACCGGTCTTCTTCTGCGACTGGCCATCTGTGCGAGTGGACCAACATGTGAGCGAGGGGGACACACAAACACACACACACACACGTGTGCATACGGCCCCTCTGTAACTGTGACAGTCAAACTGAACGTGGGGCCGGTTAGAGCAGATTAGCTGCACTTCCCTCCTCAACCCACTACAGTTATGAAGATTGATAGAAGCAGCTTAGAGCTGATTATAGGGCCCTGGAGATGCATGGGCCCATACCCAAACAGCACATTCACCCTGCATCCACAATGAGCACAGCATGCAATCGCTAGGCACAGGCCGAGCATTAAGCAAACGTTACAGCAATAAGAGAGAAATAAGAGAAATGGACAATGCCAGAAGTGCTGTTAAGAGCTTTTTGGAAATATGAATATTATGCTAATTAGATGCTTCCTTGCGGCAAAATCAGAGACATTTGCACAAGCGCGTTATGAACATTTAAGAGGTCCCCCCCCCGAAACAATATATTGTCAACGTGACTGGTATCTAAAACTCACTTGAGGGTTATGAGACACAGCACGTCTTCATGTTGCTACGAAAGGTCTATTTAACATTCAGAACATTGACATTAATCTTTTGGACGTGAGTCAGCTGTGCTTTCAAATACAACATACAAATATATAAAGACAATATCTGGTTTGCCACAAAAAGGGAGGAATTCAAGAACTTGATTTTCAAGTTTATTCCAGATACACATGTCAAGAAATGAAGGAAGGAAATAAATGAAAGTAAGAAATATTTCCAATCAACTTTTCACCTCTTGACATTATTTGTATGCTTTTGTCGGGGATAAAATATTGTAGCCTAGATAGCTGTCATACCTACGGACAATACTCCACTTCACAAAAAAAGTATATATATTAACAGCAAACAACTAAAATAAAATGATAAATAGTCTGGATAAATTTCAAAATTTTGCACAATGCAAAAATTCTGTTTCTATGCAGATGGTTGCACTGTCATAACCAGCTGAAGCACAAAAAACTTACAACATAATGCAGCAGGGTATATAAATAATTTCCATGAATAAGTCCAGCATCAAGTTCGGAATTGATGAAAGCCTCGGTCCAAATTTTGGTGGAAGGTTAGTTACTGGGATGCATAAGTCTGTGCGTTTATGAAACACAATTGATAGGGATGTAACAATATCAAAATCCTCATCTATATATTAAAAGTGAAGTGGAGTCTGTGTACATGTATGCATGAAGTGTGTGTAACTTCGATCATGGACAAACTGGGGAGAGATGACATTTGTCGTTTGGTATGCTTATGTATTTCAGGTCAAGGATGAACGCCATGAAAACGGAAAGTTGACAGAACTAATACTTTTGGAGAAATGAGGGATAATATCACCATCAATCAGTCCGTGGTAACCAGACAAGCTCTAAACAAAGGAAATGTGTCAACCTTGCCAGTTGTAAAATATGACATCAACTAATGTCAGCTACCTATTTTATAAACAATACCCAATCTAGAAGCCGTGGATCCCCACGCGAAACATGCTCGTGGAACAATAATACCTTGGTAACAAGTCCATAGTATGATATTTAATACAGTATTTTAAGAAATGACAAATACTTGGAAAAAAAAATCTGCTCATGAAATAATAATTGAAACAGGTCCATCCCATGGTTTTACCTGTCATATTTAATAAGTTAGGGGTTTGTTTGTTTGTTTTTTAAAATCAGACCCTGCAATAATTTACCTTGTAGGACAAACATTCAATTTATGGGGAAGTGGGGTTATAAATGCTTCCTTTCAAGTCTTCCTGGCCTGGCTGCAATTTTATTTATTTTTTCCTGACCTCCTCTTAACTCTTTTCTAGGTGACGAATTGCAAAGTGGTTCCCCGTACTACTCGTGTTCCCTGGTGTGTCAACTTTTCTCCTTTGTCATTTCTTAGCACGGGGAAACCAAAATGCTTCCACACGTCCGATGTGAAACAGGATGGAACAGCCACAGTTTTGGAATCTCCTTTCCTTGCCAGTGGCGTCTGCTATTTTCTCTGTAGTGCTGGATCTGTAAAGACAGCGAGCAGAGTCCAGACGGGGACAGACGCGTGTGAAACTGACGATATCATCACTGTACATTTCTAACAATTGCCCATGCATGATACAACACTGTAGTTTTAGTTTAAAAAAAAAATACAGCAATAAGTTATTGAATGCTCACCTAGAGCATTTTGTCTTCACACCTGAGCATAAAAGTACAGAAATGAATCATTATCACGAAGCAACAATTAATACCGAACAGACAGTTAACAGGAAACGTTACAAATAAACACTTTCTCTGCAGTAAATAATCTCACCCTGCCTCACCTATTCGAAGGGCAGCCTGTTCAATGAGTTGATGTTCTCCAGCGTGACCCTTGACTTTGTAACGAAATGTTAATTTTTGAAACAGGACCCCTGTCTTAGTGCTGACAGTAAACAACAGGAGGGGAAAAAAACAAATAGGATTTAACTTCCAATTACAATAATGGCTCTTTGTTACAGGCCCTCCAAATATGCACCTTCGCCCTCATCCCTCTTCTCTCTCTCACTCTCCTCCACATCCATCAAGACCACATGATGGAGCTGATTAGGAAAACAATGCAGCTAATCATCTCCTGGTAATACGGAGGTATGACATCATGACAACGGGAGTCAGGATCAGAGAGAGAGAGAAACAAAAAAGTAAAAAAGATCCTTTCCCCATCTCACATGCACACGTTTGTCAAATCATTGCATCAGTCTATATTTGCAGTTGTGCTAACCAAATCCAACAAAGATAATCCGGATTGCTTTTGCTGTGAATTGCAAATATTATCCAGCAAAGGACTTCATTTCACCTTACCACTATTTTTTTTTCAACATTTGTGTCATATAAGTACTAAAGTGACTAAAACCTTTGTTTTTTTTAACTCTCCTTCTGGTGCTTAAATATTCAAATTAGGTATGGGACGATCCGATTCCGGCTCGTTATTGGGTTCCGATACTAACATAATTCACATATCAGAAAATACAGCTCCAACCGCGACATTTTCTGATACCGGAGAGGAGCCACTGTGAATCCTCTCAACTGATGTTGTTTGCTCTCTGCTTGTTTACTGCCGAGCGGAAGGAGGAGAGATTTTTCTGAAGCCGGGCTGGTTGAGAGAGTTCTCTTCTGTAGTGTTCTAGCTGTGGGTAGCGGGAAATTTCTGCCCAGCTCTCAGCTTCACATTGTCTCTTCATCGACCATGGATCTTCTGAAAAATTAACTGAATTGTTGCTAAAAATGTGTGCTAAAAAGTTAGCCGCTTCACTGCCCCAAGGCTATAAAAAACGCCAGCTCAGTGTGCAGACGAGGAGTAGAAGCCGAACAGAGATTCTGCCCGTTGAAAGGGAAAAAGTCTCCATTAAAATCCTGCGTGTGAGTGTCGATTATATACAATTATAGACTTCTGATGAGGTGTACCCCATCCTGACCAGGTCCGCATAATCACGGGTACACCGAAATCAAAAGTCTATAACTGCTTTATTTTAGATGGTAAACAAGAAAATTGGGAGTTTGTCAAACATACTAAAACTGAAAAATCAATCTCAAGTTTCAACTCTATTATTACTGTCATACTGCACCAACTAACATCCCATCGATCGAGTGGAGATGCCTGTTAAGTCCGTGACAAAGAGTCATCAGGCTTGTTTTCTTATAAAGTTCGCCATTTGCCTGTCTAGCTTCCGCGTAAAATAGACCGAGTACTCCGTCAAGCATCCGTCTGTCATGAGTTTCAAAGTTGGGCGCATGTCCCTTGTCAAGTGACATACTTGCGAAACAGGGTGGCATCTAACTGTATTTCTGCGGGAATTCTTCACATCTTTTTGTGTAAAATTTGTTTTAAGGCAGAGTCGCAAACAGACACAAACCTGTCTTCTGCCAGCTTGTCAACAAACTGACAGCCAAAGTAGGCGTTGTATCGCGTTATCTGATTGGTCATTATCGATAGAAGGCGTCGCTCGATTAGCTAGCGCTATGCTGCACGCGAGGAGTACTCGTTTCGCACGCGTGGTCTACTCAGCACCACCAGCGGTAAACTCGGCATGTGGTACAACTCAGAAAGTGGCGAATGGGCCAATCAAAAGTTGGCAAAATCCCATACCATATAATAATGATATTTATTTTACAGTTGAAAGGCTTTGTGTTTGCCAAAAGTTCAAAGTTTGTGCAGCACTTAAACGGTGAGAGAAGAAGAAAAAGAGAGATGGAGGGGGAGGGAGAGAGAGAGAGAGAGTGAGCCAGAGAGAGAGAGAGAGAGAGAGAGAGAGAGAGACAAGCAGAGAGAGAGAGGGAGAGAGAGAGACAAGCAGAGAGAGAGTGAACCAGAGACAGACAGAGAGCGAGCGAGAGACAGAGAGAGAGAGAGAGACAGAGAGAGAGAGAGAGAGAGAGAGAGAGAGGGGGGGGGGGAGAGGCAGAAAGAGAAGGGGAGAGAGACAGGTAGAGAGAAAGAGAGGGAGAGACAGGCAGGGAGAGACAGTGCTGTCTTTTTCTCTTTAAGTCTATAAAAATACGGCTATAAACGTCTATAAAAAATAAAAGTACTTAATTCTTTCAAAAAAACATCAAATCTAGAGTTTCATTTTAGATGTACCTTCTGGCAAATTGTAGCTGAACTTTCAGGTCTCCTTTTTTAAGAAAATCCTCATATAAAATCAATAACAATAACAACAATAATAATAATAAAGCAAACAGAGCTCTGGTATTGAATTGTTAAAGTATCAGTATCAGATATCCAAATTCAGGTATCGGAAGTAAAAAAAATTGTGGATCGGTGCGTCCCTAATTCAAATGTGATATGATAAATATTTTTGAATACCCTGAAATGCAGTAACATAAATTTCATACTTCATTGTTGATATTTCTTTGAAAAAGCATTAACTGACATTTTCCACTGAGTTTTTCATCCTTAATTTTTGGTCTACTGGATCTGAAAAGTATTATTTAAAAAAGAAAACCAATCACTCAGTGAAGTTTTGATTTTTGCACCCATTAATACATGAGTTGTGTAAAATCTTCATCTGTCTGACAATGATAGGACAGCTGTGTGTGTGTGTGTGTGTGTGTGTGTGTGTGTGTGTGTGTGTGTGTGGTGTGTGTGTGTGTGTGTGTGTGTGTGTGTGTGTGTGTGTGTGTGTGTGTGTGTGTGTGTGTGTGTGTGTGTGTGTGTGTGTGTGTGTGTGTGTGTGTGTGTGTGTGTGTGTGTGTGTGTGTAGCCTGTACTTTCACCAACCCACTTCAGACTGATCCCAAATCAGCACCAGGATGTCACAAAAGAACTAACCACTTCTGTCCACACCAATATGGCCTGCAACAACAGCTCACGAGGCTGTTCGACCCAGCATCAAGAGTTACAAAACATCAGAGGCAAGAACAAGTGCAACGACACGCTGAGGACATCTCTGTGTAACAGAACACACAGCTCCAAGGGAAATCTTTTGCACAATGTGAACTTTTCTCCTTCTTGTCGCTAAATTCCCTCAGAATCGCCTCTTATCATCAGCCTCGACCCTGAAACAAATCCTCTCACAAGCCAAACATTCACTCTTGCACGCGGGATTACCAAGGGAAGGTTTCAGTGAAGGTGACCATGTAAGACGTGGAGGCAAACTGTTACACCCACACCTGCAATTAAAGGAATACGATGTCCATGTTGCCACAAAAGTACCTGAATGCAAACACGTAAACCCTTCAAAATTAAAACCAACTCCAGGCAGCCAAGATGATGGATACACAACTTGTTTGTAGTAACTTAATTACATGGATCCCTGCTCCCAAAAATAAACTCCACCCTATCTTGCCGATCTATGGCATATACTACAAATGCACTGGGCGTGTCCAACTCCACGCTGATGAGTTTAAAAGAGGGTGCACGGCACAAAGGGGCTTATTTATCTCTTTAATTAGTCATGGGCAAGATTTGGGCATATCATGAAATTAACAAATGAAAATATAATCTGTCATCCCCTTTAAAAGTATAGCAAGAAGTCAAAAGTGAAAGGTTTTCTGGCGGGTGACGGCATGTGAGTGGGTCGAGGCCACCAAAGGTCAAGTTTCCCCATCAGTGTTTACTTTTATTTAATGTTTGTTCAATTCAGTTTCTTTGAGTATACAAGTAGAGTGCACATGCACACATCTGGATATTGCTATTGCAACGTTTAAATAGCAGAATGACTCTGACTTTTAGCCAGACGTGCAAACTGCACCCGCGCAGTGGTACAGTGTCAAAACTATCTGCATCATACTGTGAGATGCTACGCACCGAGTGGAAGACAGGGGCCTGAGTGTGGCTCATTATGCATGATGACAAAAGCCATCAGACATTGGGTGCCTTACCACAGTGGTGTTCACCTCCAGTAAAGACTGACGGCATTCTCATGGGAAAAAGAAAGTCGATAGTCTGCCAGTATTCAGCAGCGCACAATGTGTCGACTGCTCTTTGTGTCACACATCTGAGTGAGCTGCTGCTCCAAGGCTGAGGTGACTCTAAACTTCATTTCACTCTTGCAGGTGAAGTTACAGCTATTACTTTGCTGTTGTAGTCACAAAGTATTGTGTGACTGCTCATCCTTGGAAACCTGTTAATCGATTTATCGCTGCAAAAAATGAAACTGTGACATATATTGTGGTAGTCGGAAGGACAGACGAGCAGGGTGACTTCCTAAATAACCCCTAAATTCCTGTTTGTGGAGGTATAACTAATGCCATCACTTAGCCACGAAGACTGCGTATTCAAAATGATTCTGCACAGGAGGTAGCATGTTTTCACATGAAAAAAAAAAGTTTCCTTCAGTTGTTTTGTATTGCTTCTGAAAGAACTAGCTTAAATTAACTGCACTTCCAGTGACGCATCTCACTGTTGCGCTCTGTCAAAGCAGTTTTGACACCTTATTTTTACTCACCACAGACAATGTTTGCGGTCCACTTAATTGATGCAATTAATGTTCATCATGAGTGATTGCTAAATGACTTCTAAACCAGAGCCTCTCCGCGCCTCTCAGGAGGAATACTGGGAGAGCATGAAGCACTCGGGTTTTTTGTCATGCTTCGCAGGAACCTAGAAATGAGTGGAATAATTCACAGCTCTTAAGCGTGCTCAGAAGAGCTCAGCAGCAGGACTCAACTAAGTCATTCTCCATGGCAGCGGCAAATAACTCACAGGCAATCCTAGGCCAGCCGGTGGCCAGTTATGAGGACACTCATCCACTCGCCGCACAATGCACAGTAATTTAGTGGCAGGTGATGCAAGGAAGAGCAAACACAATGATCTGGACGAGGTGTCGTGGCAGAAGGACTGTTTACACGCTACCTCGCTGTGGGTTTATGAGTGTGGCTGTGCAGCAAATGCTGTGTTTTGTCCTTGTTGTGCCTCTATAGTGTGAGGAGTGTATGGAGTGAGGTGCAAAGAGGAGATGTAGAATATAGCGGAGCATGGGAGGGAGGGGGGGTAAAATCTCACACTTGTGCAGCAGAGGATATTTTGTTCTATCATCTCTGAAATTATATAAACTGCTCGAGGCTAGTGGAGGCCTCAGCTGTGGTGAAAATGGGTCCCAACTGCCTTACTCCCCGACGAGCCACTCCACATCTCCAAATCTTCCATCTCTGCCCCTGAGCTGTGGCAAAGACAAACAAAAGCTCCTGCTCTCCACTTTTAGTCTGTATTTCATTTCCTCTGAGGAAAAAGGCTCTCTTAAAGAATTCAGCTGTTGTAAAGTGGCACATCGCACTGACCAAGGCTGCTTTCTGTGATGAGCTCGAGCCCTAATCCTTCAGTGATACATCTTCTAACCCCATCAGTCACATGAGGCGCCCTACAGAATAGTCACAGCTTGAAGGATCTAATGGATTTCTGCACAGTCCTCATGCACCTCAAACAAGCTGCTGAGCCGCAAGCTCGGGCCGCCAGTTACCACTGACCTCCAGCAAGGAGCCAATGAAACATGTCCATTGAGTGGTGAGCAGAACAAACCATTTCGCACGGCACCTGACAGTTAAGCATTTTTAAGAGCAGTAACAAATAAACACAGGTTCACGGACTCACAGCCGTTTTTTTTTGTTGTTTTTTTTGGTTTTTTTTTACCTGAGAGACAAAGCAGAAACAGCCTGCAAAGGAGGGGTTGCATTGGTGCTTGAAAGGTTCTGTTTTTTTTTTGTTTTTTTTAACAAGGAAAGTCCACCAAAGTGATGAACAACTGAAAAAAAAAAAAACAGTTTTCAATCTGTCATCCCAAAGATATATTACAATGTTTCTAACCATGTGTACGTTATACGGAGCAGCTAATCATCAACTTCAGTTTAAAAGTCTTTCCATTGATTTTCTGACTAAAGGTTGTTTTGGGGTTTTTGTTGTGTGTTTTTTTTTTTTTTACTTCTGCACTGCTGCACGTCTGAGACCTCTGGCTGACACAGATAAGAGAATTAGGAGTAATAGCAATCAAAGGACAAAGAAGTTGTCTGACACGCTGACGTGCAACCCCAACAGCTCTCAAAAGCACGTCACCTCTGCTGTGCATCAAAACAAGCTGCTTGGTTGAATTTACCACTTGGGTCAGGTGATGAGATTGAACCACAACAAAAGAACAGAGCAGATGGAGGGTAACGGTCTTTATATCAAACATCAACAAACAGACGAATTTCAGTATACAGAAAGCCAAAGTTTTATATATATATATATATATATATATATATATATATACATATATATACATACATACATACATACATACATACATACATACATACAGCCCATCCACTTCATTAAGTAACCAATAAACAATGGATGCTGTGCTGCAATGCACCATGGGAGTTTGGGGTTTTGAGGTTTTAAATGTTACTGTGGGTTATGTTAGTTTAACAGTGTTGTTAGTGTTATTAATTTTTGTGTTGTTGGTGTTCAATTGATTTTGTTAGTTTAGATAAGTCTCATGTTGCTATTACCATGGGTGACTCAATTTTCATGTTGGTACCATGAGTGAAATGTTTCGTGGTTTTAATGTCCGACATTGCCGTAGTTTGTCAAATTAAAACCACCTGCTTACATCAGCTGTGCGTGCGTGTGTGCTGCTAACTACTTTCTGGGCTCACACCATTCCAGCAGGGGGCGGTAAATCATCTTTATATTAAAAGTGTGAGTGTGGTGAGTGATTTTAAGTTCAATCTAAGTACATAATATAATTGTAAATGCATTAAAAATACATGGACGACAAGAAAGTCAAAACACTTATTTCTTCTGCGGTCCATTTAAAAATCAAATGGCTAAATAGAAGATATATGTAGATGTAGATATATATATACACACATAGTGTCACTTTTTTCAGGGATGCTGTTCCAGTACAAGTGCACACATGTATTGGAACAGCATCCCTGAAAAAATTGACATGGCAGTTGGGTTATTCCGCTGTTTCCGAGGGTGTGAAAATGATCATTTCTCTACACTGATTGTGGACCCACTTGTTCTGATTTACAACCCCAATTCCACTGAAGTTGGGACGTTGTGTAAAATGTAAATATAAACAGAATACAATGATTTACAAATCTGTTTCAACCTATATTCAATTGAATGCACCACAAAGACAAGATATTTAATGTTAAAACTGATAAGCGTTTTTGTGCAAATATTTGCTCATTTTGAAATGGATGCCTGCAACACGTTTCAAAAAAGTTGGGACAGTGGTATGTTTACCACTGTTACATCACCTTTCCTTCTAACACTCAATAAGCATATGGGAACTGAGGACACTAATTGTTGAAGCTTTGTAGGTGGAATTCTTTCCCATTCTTGCTTGATGTACAACTTCAGATGTTCAACAGTCCGGGGTCTCTCTGTATTTTGTGCTTCATAATGCACCACACATTTTCAATGGGTGACAGGTCTGGACTGCAGGCAGGCCAGTCTAGTACCCGCACTCTTTTAATACGAAGCCACGCTGTTGTAACACGTGCAGAATGCCGCTTGGCATTGTCTTGCTGAAATAAGCAGGGACATCCCTGAAAAAGATGTTGCTTGGATGGCAGCATGTATTGCTCCAAAACCTGGATGTACCTTTCAGCATTGATGATGCCATCACAAATGTGTAAGTTGCCCATGCCATGGGCACTAACACACCCCCATACCATCACAGATGCTGGCTTTTGAATTTGGTGCTGGTAATCTGGATGGTCTTTTTCCTCTTTTGTCCGGAGGACACGACGTCCATGATTTCCAAAAACAATTTCATATGTGGACTCATCAGACCACAGCACACTTTTCCACTTTGTGTCTGTCCATTTCAAACAAGCTCAGGCCCAGAGAACATCCAACAACAACATCCAGAAACGCCGCAGCGTTTCTGGATGTTGTTGATGTATGGCTGTATGTATGCAGTTGTTAACTTGCATTTGTAGATGTCACGACGAACTGTGTTAACTGACAATGGTTTTCTTAAGTGGTCCTGAGCCCAAGATCCTTTACACTACATATATATATATTTTTTTTTTTTTTTTTTTTTTACATACAGTTGAGCTCAAAAGTTTACATACCCTTGCAGATTTTTTTTTTTTTTTTTTTTTTTGGTCATTTTTCAGAGAATATGAATGATAACACAAAAACTTTTTTTCACTCATGGTTAGTGTTTGGGTGAAGCCATTTATTGTCAAACAACTGTGTTTACTCTTTTGAAATCATAATGACAATGACAAACCAATGTGTCAGCTGGAATTTGGCCGACACCTGCCGAAAGAGGGTTCAATGAGCTCGCACAACACACGGTGTCTTTCAGTCGCTGGTGTGCGCAAATACTCGTAGCAACAGGTGTATGAGGCATTGGAAGCAGCTACGATTTTACATGTATTGCATACGATTCCTACTTCATGCGCAAATCGACCAAATTCGCACTATGTGTGAAGGGACCCTTAACAATAACATAACAGGTGTACACACACGTGGGAGATATTCATCAGTTTATTATTGCTTTCCGACAGGCAGTGGTAGTGTCCCTTTTTCAGAGAATAGTGACATGACCAGCTGGGGAAAAAATGGTCATGAATGGTGGTGCCATCTTGGGGCCAAAATAGCGTTCGCTGTTAATCTGTCTGCATGTAAATCCAGCTATTTTATTCATTTATCAATTTCAAAACTGGTGCTGATAATGGCCATAAAATACTATGTATACCAAGTTTGTTCAAGATTGACAAAGATGGACCAAGAAGTTACTGTGATGCTTCAAAATGTGCCCTGACAGTAAGGAGGAACAGAAGGATTCCTCTGCATCAATCAAGCCCAGACATATTTTAACACTGGTACAGTATATGAATAATTCAATAATATAATTATAATAATACAATAATACAATAATAAAATAATTGAATAATATAAGTGAATGTGTCATAACTTCAGCTTCATAAGATATGTAGCACAAACTAAAACTGCTTGGTTGTGTGCTGAAAAGGGACATTTTTATAAGGTCTGCTTTCATATGTTCTGACACTGGCTTGTGTCACTCTAGTTAATCAAATAATCTCTGAATTTAAAGCAGCTTTCAGCTGTTAGCGCTGATAATAAGGCTCCTAGAGACATGGTGATTCAAGTCTTTTTGTCTTCTTTGTGCCAGGCCTCCATAAGTGACCTTTATCTTTTTGTTGTTGTTCTTCTTCCAGTTCCTTCACCTGGATGTGACTGGTCCACATATTTGTATTATTTTTCATAATACAAAAAATGTTTTTTCCACTCATGGTTAGTGGTTTTGTGAATCCATTTATTTTCTGTGTTTACTCTTTTTAAAATCATAATGGCAACAGAAACTAACCAAATGACCCTGACCAAAGGTTTACATACCCTGGTGATTTTGGCCTGATAACATACACACATGTTGGCACAAATGGGTTTGAATGGTTACAAAAGGTAACCATCCTCATCTGTGATCTGTTCTTTGTAATCAGTGTGTTGGTATAAAAGGTCAGTGAGTTTCTAGGCTCCTGACAGACCCTTGCAACATTTCTGGTTTCAGAGTCATAAGGAAAGCAAAAGAATTGTCAAAGAAAAAGTAATGGAACTGTGTAAAACAAGAAAGAGATATAAAAAGATATCCAGGGGAATGAGAATGCCAATCAGCAGTGTTCAAAATCTAATTAAGAAGTGGAAAATGAGGGATTTTGTTGGAACCAAACCACGGGCAGGTAGCCCAACAAAAATTTCAGTAACAACTACAAGGAAAATTGTTTGGGATGCAAAGAAAAACCCACAAATAACTTCAGCTTAAATACAGGACTCTTTGGAAAATAAAGTGGTGTGGCTGTTTCCAGATGTACAATGAGGAGGCACTTGAAGAAAAATGGGGTGCATGGTCAAGTCACCAGAAGAAAATCATTAATACGCAAAAGCCACAAAGAATCCCGCTTACAATATGCCAAACAGCACAGAGAACAAAGTCATTTGGAGCAATGAGACCTCAACCATAAACGTTACATTTGGAGAGGAGTCAACAAGTCCGATGATGCCGATGTACACCCTTCATATTGTGAAGCACGTTGGTGGGTTACTGATGTTTTGGGGATATGTGAGTTGCAAAGGCACAGGGAAGTTGGTCAAAACTGATGGCAGGATGAATGCAGCATGTTATCAGAAAATACTGGAGGAAAATTTGCACTAATCAGCCCAGAGGCTGCATATGGGATGTACTTGGATGTTCCAACATGACAATGATCCAAAACACAAGGCTAAGTCAACCTGTCACTGGCTACAGCAGAATAAAGTGAAGGTTCTGGCATGTCCATCTCAGTCTCCTGACTTCAATATCATTGAGCCACTCCAGGAAGATCTCAAACCTGCAGTTCATGCAAGACAGCCCAAGAAGTAACAGGAGCTGGAGGGTTTTTGCCAAGAAGAATGGGCAGCTTTATCATCAGAGAAAATAAAGACCATCATCCACAACTACCACAAAAGACTCCAAGCTGTCATTAATATTAAAGAGGGCAATACATGGTATTAAGAACTGGGGTATGTAAACTTTGGAACAGGGTCATTTGAGTAGTTTCTGTTGTCATTATGATTTTAAAAAGTAAACACAGCTGTTTGACAATAAATGGCTTCAAACAACCACTAACCATGAGTGAAAAAACAAGTTGTTCTGTGATCATTCATATTCTCTGAAAAATGGCCAAAAAACTAAAAAATTCTGCCAGGGTATGTAAACATTTGAGCACAACTGTATGCATATATTAGTGGTGTCACAATACACATATTTGTATTGATCTGTACAGTACACACTAGGCATGTGAAACTCATCACTGTCAACGATTCAATACGGACCTCTATACACTACCAGCGATACGATGCAATACGATTCACCCCTGTTGCCGATTCAACGCGATTTGATCATTAACTGAACTGTTACTGAAAATGTGTGTTAGAAAGTTAGCCGTTTCACTGTCCCGAGGCTGTCAAACGCTATAAAAGCCAGATCAACGTGCAGCTGAGGAGGAGCCGAACAGAGATTCTGTCCGCTGAAAGGGAAAAAAGTCTCCATTAAAATCCTGCATGTGAGAGTAGGTGATGATACATTTATTTCACACTTGAAAGGCTTCGTGTTTCCAAAATGTTCAAAGTTTGCGAGAGAGAAAGAAAGAGACAGAGGGCAAGAGAAAGCGAGCAAGAGAGCGACAAACAGAGAGAGGGAGAGACAGGCACAGACAGACAGACAGAGAGAGACAGAAAACTTAATTTTTAATTTTTACTCTGCAATACTTGCTTTGACAATGTAAACATATGTCTCCCATATCATTAAAGCGCCATTGAAACTGAAAATTGAGAAGGAGAGACAGACAGAGTGCTGTCTTTTCTCTTTAAGTCTATAAAGCTATAAAATTCTATTAAAAAATAAAAGTACTTAATTCTTTCACCAAAACATCAAATCAAGGCTTTCATCTTAGATGCACCTTCTGGCAAATTGCAGATGAATTTTCATGTCTCCTTTTTAAGAAAATCCTCATACAAAATCAACAATAATGATAATAATAATATTAAAACAACTCTGGTATCGGATTGGAAAAATATCGGTAGATATCCAAATTCAGGTATCGGGATCGGGCTGGAAGTGAAAAATTGTGTATTGGTGCATATATTAATACTACAAATCCCTTGTGAGTCCAATGCAATTGTACAATTGTGCATTAGTCTCGTTTTCCAAAAGGCTGTGACAAAGCTTGACACTTACGGGAATGTTTTTAATTGTCACGACTGACTGCAGCAAAAGTGAAATTGCAACCAAGGACTGATTTTCCTTTGTGTCCATATAATATTGCTTCTGCTAACAGAGCAACACAATAGGTACAAAAGCAAGAGTAAAATATGAATCTTTAAAAGTTGGAGTGCGGCTTGTCTGCAGAAACTTTCTCTATCTCCTTCACTTTTTGCATTGGGAAATAAAGCATAGTTTCTGCAAACCTGCACCCGCCCCCCCGGGCCGATATTAATTATTTCATTACCAATGCTGGCATCTTGTTTTAGATCGGGATGTTTCTGGTTTCATTTGGGACATTATTCTTTCTAAATTACTAATTCTGTGACCTCTACTGGCTTGGAACAATCTTAAAATAACTCTGGTCTTGCAGACACAGAGGTCAACAATTTGTCCAGACCAGCTGTAGTTTTGTTGGAAGGGGCTCGTGTTCTGTGGTATCCTGATGCACTCATTCTCTCCTCTGACTTGTTACACCCAGTCAACTGATAGCAGCATCACTACATTTTTCAAGATCCAGCACTGTTGAAAATGTACAGTACATCAGTTTAAACCAATGAGAATAAAACCTCAATTTTACAGAGTTCACGAAAGCTTATTAGTTCTTTAGCACAGCATCCATCTGACCTTTATCCCATTTCTACTGTTACGCCACCAATTAAGGGAGAAAAATCTTTTTGCCCTGCAAATATTTTGACCTTTACAAAATAAAAGCATTGCAACTGTAACTCTTGCAAAGTATCAACCACTGCTGCTATTTTAAACACTAGTTCTTTGTCATTACTTTCTCTTTTGGTTAATCTACTCTTTCAGCTGCGTGGTGCAAATTCATTTCAATGAATGTACATTAACAAGACACTGCAAGTTGAGGAACACAGGCAGATTTGAGGCCTTTAACGTTAGTTCAGCAGAGTCTGTATGTCTGTCACACAGGTAAAGATAACCCTTTCTGTGTGTACAGTGTCTCAGACACGCCAGCTGTCTACACAGAAAAGGAAATATTACACGAGGAACTGGGGGACGACAGCATTTTCCTCATCATTGTGATAAATTTAACACTTTTGCTGAGATCACACCTTCCTGAGGTGCAGAAAAAGGTCAACAAAAATACCACGGAAGAAAATAAAAATGTCCCACTGACCCCAGCACGCGGTTAACCAGTCATAGCTTACAAACTATCTGTCTGAAGTAGTATGCAACTGTCCTAACAGTCTAGCCATCATGTGACAGCTTAAGCTCTGAAACCTAATGTCTTTACCCACACAACAGCAACACTCAGCATCAACAACTCAGAGCATGAGTAAAAAGCAAGTGCAGCAAGAGTATGTCAAATTAGAGTCCACTGCATAACTCTCCTGCACACTACGGGAGACTTGGCCTAGGGCCATGTTCCAGATTTGGGGGAGTTCCAGTTGTTACTACATTTATTCGGTTAAGATTATCAATCCTGAGACATGTCACTGCTCTTGCTGTCCTCTCAGCACCAAGAACATTTAAAATGCAAACAGCTATTGAATATCCAGCACAATACCTGCCAGAATAAACACTCAATCCAAGAGCTGACAATGTCACAAAGCAAGCCTAAATGCTGTCAACTGGAGGCGATTCTCAACCCAAATCAGCCCAAACACACAACATTAAATCCAGGCTAAGCCTGGCAGCACTGTCCAGTCCAGAACGCACTAACACTCTGTTCTCATTTTGAGCCACAACATGGGCGTGTTTGCTTTCAGTCAGCCAACAATGCCAACATGACTGGCACCTGGAAGAAAAAATATATATAAAGATGACACCCGGATAAAGGATTAAGGTGCAAAACAGAATTCATTTTCTAACAGCACTATTCTTTAAAGAAGCAGAATTTGAAATCAGCAGTATAGGAGCAAAATTACTTTCGAGAATGACATTTCACATAATAGATTTATAAAATACCACTCAGTTTTCTATACCTACATTAAAGGCGCCTTCACACATAATATGTACAACTCCCATCGGAGCAGCTCATATGAGCGAACCACGAAACATCGCGCCAATGGGCAGGCATGCACAAAGCCGGTGCGACAGTTCGTGCACGCGGGAACACAGTGCCACCAGCTGTGCAATGTGATTACACATTGCACAGCTGCTGTGAACAGAAAATAAATTAAAAAAAAATTAAAATACATGTTTTGTGCACGCAGAAACACAGCAGCTTTTCACAACAGCTGCACAATGTGGTTACACATCGCACAGCTGCTGTGAAAATAAAAAAAATAAAAAATTACATGCCACCCACGAGAATTGAACCCACACCAAAAGCTCTGACTTCCAGTCAGAAACTTTACCACTGAGCTATGATTGCTGTCCTGTGATAGCTGCGGGAAACTGCCTCATATCAGGAAGGACATGGACGTATTTAAAAAATAAAACAGCACACCATATAAAACACTGCATTATACTGAATCCCTCTTATCAAGTGGGCAATGCATGTATGATCCATCTGTTCCTCTGTAGATGACCCATGGTCACAGACGTAGTCATGAAATGACATGAATGATGAAGCAGTTCGCTCTTCTCATGTCCACATCTACTGGTCCAGCGCATGCAGCCAGCCGCGCGCATGTGTTCTGCCTGATACGCGTGTCTTGTGGATGACGTGCCTGTCAGGACTGCAGACACTAGGTGGCTGGGCACCAATGCAGGAGTCACGGACACAGGTGTAAGTGTTAAAGGGCAGAAGTACAGAAAAACGTGGCAGACAGAAAAACGACAGGCTGGGACGTAGTCAAACAACGAGCAAAGTTCACAGGAAACCGACGTCAGAGAGATCAGAGGGTGAGACAAAAGCTAACTCCAAAAGCAAGGTAGGGTCAAACACAGGCTGGCAATCAGGCAAAAGGCCAAAAACAGAGCTGGAACGAAGACAGTGAGGTACAACGAACTAGCATTGAGGAGGTGAACACAATGGACTTAAATAGAACAGGAAGTGATTGGTAAACAAGCTACACATGTGGGGAGAAGTCTCTAGAAAGGGGTGTGGCTAGATGAATCCAAGATGATACATGATGCAGGATAGGGCGGACAACACAAGATGGAGTGATGAAAAGACAGAGATATGTGAACAGGTGCCAAGAGAGTGAGTAAAGGAAAACACAAAGCAGACAGCATAAAAGTGACAGACAAAGACACAATGGCAGGTGCAGTGATGTGGAGTGGGAACACAATCAGATGGACGTGAGGAAAACAGAGACCACAGATCAAATGGAAACCCAGAACAGAGTAAAATACAACTATGAACCGGAACAGAAGAAAGACCTACATGAGAACTAATCAGAGAATAAGTAAATATATGCAAAGACAAAACTAAACTGGGACTGACTAAGAAAACAAAGTGGCTAAACAAACTATAAGAAAAACTGAGACTACGTGATAACAGAAAACAAACATTACAGCATAACTAATAACATAAATAAGAATAAACAAGTGATAAACTAATGATCAATAGTGAACACACAATCTGACAAAACAAAACTAGAATGGAACTGAACAATGGCCAAAGTATAAAAGTAACAAAGAAACAAAGTAAAGCAAAATAGAACCGGGAATAAACACATGATGAAAAATAAACTAAACTAGTTAAACAAAGCTGGAGCAGAAGGTGAGAAAGAGAAAGGAGGCCTACATGGACTCTAAACCCCGGATCCGGGCTGAAACCTGACAGTGCCGCAAGACTGACACCACGTAATGTGGAACAGAGCTCACGTAGGTGATGTGACAGTCTGATCGCCCGCTGCGTGTTATGATCTGATGGTTTGTTTCAACCTGGGAGCAGCCTGTCCATGTCTGCACCGTGCGCGCACGCTCGCTGCGGCCCGTCGCCACAACAATATATATATATATTTTTTTTATTTATGTCCACTTAAGGACAGCAATTAGACACGCATGTCACAGTGGGCAGTCGTTAGTTCATGTCTGTCCAAACACAGTACGTGTTGTCCCGTTGGGATGTCCAGATCGACAGATCTCCACAGATGCTTCTGCCGGCAGCCCCACCTCCTGTCAGTTCAGTGCACACACCAACGTGTCACAGTGTGTGTTTGCAAAGCCACACTTGTGGGGCACTTAGACAAATTTCACTGCCAGGACAACAGTGATTGTCTGCTGACTGTTGTCATCTTAATAGTACGAATGGCCAAACATTTTCTAAGTGCAATGCGAGCAGTGTTAGATGTTCGTGTGTGTCACCTGGAATTTGGCCGACACCTGTCGCGAGAGGGATCGACGGGCTCGTCTTTCAGCCGCTGGTGTGCGCAAATAGTTGTAACAGGTGTACAAGACAGCTGCGATTTTACACGTTTTGCACACAATTCCTGCTTCATGTGCACTTTGTGCAAATCAACCAAATTCACACTATGTGTGAAGGGGTCCGAAGATTTGTCATACAGTAGGTACATTTCCTGTTTGGCTGAAATACCAGTTACAAAGATGATTGAAACCTGTGTTGAAAACTGTGCTGCCTCATTCAGAGGGGTAAAAACACCACATACCTCAAATACAGAATTGGTCTGCAACCATGAGCCATGGAAGTCAAAGTGGGTGTGGTGTTTCATTGCAACCACAGATGGTACCACCTGATGAGCTCCTCACAGTGCTACTAATCAGTGAAATTAGTTGCTGGAGTCTTCAGTTGCAACAAAAGTCAGCATCACCTTGGACCTTGTTGGGACATGATTGGAGAGCACTGAACTATAGTAAATCTACCTGAACAGATGCTATGAAAAATGGCCCAAGACGAGATATGGAGAGACAAGGGGTGCAACTCAAACCGTGAAACCAAGAAACTGCAACCTTGTACCATAAAAAGATGCGAAGTCTGTAGCACTGACTATGAATTATATTAGTTATGTTTATTCAAAACTCTATGTCAAAACCTGATGTGGAAACTGTAGGTCTTCAAACCAACTTTTGAACATTTCAAATGATATCCCATCTTTTCGATTTTATGGGATATATGACAGGAAAGTTTGAAGAGGTCCGTGACAATGAAACTGTGATTCATACTGAACCGCGAGCGAGATGTACCATTACACCCCGATGAGAACAATGTACCAGGTCAGGTATGAAGCTACGGGGAAGAATAATTGCTTTTTCTGGAGGGTGATGTTCATCCAAGACAAACTATTCACATGACTCATGCTAACTTCTTGTTACTCTTTTTTTTAATCCAGGAATTTTTAAATCTTTACCATCGTCTGTCATGGTCAACCTCAGTCTAATGCATCCACAACGTGAAAATCGAATGTCTGTCAGATGTTCACTGCACCACAAGCAGTGTTCGTGTTTTGAAACACTCTGAATGTGAAAATACAAATCTCAAATTGTTAAGACAGCCATTAACAGCATAGCCTGAGCTTCCAGTGATGATGAAACAAGTAGAAGATAGTGTTGGATATAACTTATAAGAAACTACAACAGAGAGTCAGCTTGAAAGCATGTCTGAATGTTAAAGTCATTACCATAGATCATGGGATGAATATGTTTAAGATGTTCTAAGTCAATGTACAAGATGCAGCTGCCTTGAGACAAATATCTTGCATTCTACTGCAACACTGCTGCAAAGAACATGAAGGAATCCATAGTTATATTCTGTCTTTTTTATCCAATCTTTCTTCAACATCAAATTGCCTCATTTACTGTACAGCATTTCATTTCTAAAGGGGTCTCTTTAATTAATTTAATTTCCTTGTGCATAAGAAATGTGTTAATTAAATATGAAATTCATTAGATTATTATTGCTGTCAGGAGAAGGTGGCAGGAGACGTATGCTATTGTTAACCCATTCACTTTGAAATGAAAACTCTTGTACTTTTTAATTATTGTGATAAATCAAAAATACCAAATGAACAGATCTTCTTCCAAAATACAATTTCATTCAGCTGTTAACAGAATAGTTTACTGGGTGCATATACGAGGGCTGTCCGTAAAGTATAGGTCCTTTTTATTTTTTTCAAAAACTATATGGATTTCATTCATATGTTTTTACGTCAGACATGCTTGCACCCTCGTGCACATGCGTGAGTTTTTCCATTCCTGTCGGTGACGTCATTCGCCTGTGAGCACTCCTTGTGGGAGGAGTCGTCCAGCCCCTCGTCGGAATTCCTTTGTCTGAGAAGTTGCTGAGAGACTGGCGCTTTGTTTGATCAAAATTTTTTCTAAACCTGTGAGACACATCGAAGTGGACATGGTTCGAAAAATTAAGCTGGTTTTCAGTGAAAATTTTAACAACTGATGAGAGATTTTGAGGTGATTCTGTCGCTTTAAGGACTTTTCACGGTGCGAGACGTCGCGCTGCGCTCTCAGGCAGCGTCATCAGCCTGTTTCAAGCTTAAAACCTCCACATTTCAGACTCTATTGATCCAGGACGTCGTGAGAGAACAGAGAAGTTTCAGAAGAAGTCGGTTTCAGCATTTTATCCGGATATTCCACTGTTAAAGGAGATTTTTTTAATGAAAGACGTGCAGACGGGTCCGCGCGTCGGGACGCAGCCGACGCAGCGCGGCGGCACAGGAAAAACACCTCCGTGTTGATAACCATTTGTAAAATCCAGGCGGCTTTTGATGGCTTTCAGTGGAGTGAGTATATGAGAAATAGTTTATCAGCTGGACATGTTCCAACTTGTCCTCAAGGCTTCCAACAGAGGTGTTTTTCCTGTGGCGGAGCGTCGCGGCGGCTGCGAGCCGACGCTGCAATCCGCCTGCACGTCTTTCCTTAAAAAAATCTCCTTTAACAGTGGAATATCCGGATAAAATGCTGAAACCGACTTCTTCTGAAACTTCTCTGTTCTCTCACGACGTCCTGGATCAATAAAGCCTGAAATGTGGAGGTTTTCAGCTTGAAACAGGCTGATGATGCCGCCTGAGAGCGCTGAGCGACGTCTCGCACCGTGAAAAGTCCTTAAAGCGACAGAATCACCTCAAAATCTCTCATCAGCTGTTAAAATTTTCACTGAAGACCAGCTTAATTTTTCGAACCATGTCCACTTCGATGTGTCTCACAGGTTTAGAAAAAATTTTGATCAAACAAAGCGCCAGTCTCTCAGCAA
Source organism: Thalassophryne amazonica (assembly GCF_902500255.1). NCBI lineage: Eukaryota > Metazoa > Chordata > Actinopteri > Batrachoidiformes > Batrachoididae > Thalassophryne > Thalassophryne amazonica. The sequence goes on from NC_047111.1 coordinate 91,771,965, forward strand.
CTTCTCAGACAAAGGAATTCCGACGAGGGGCTGGACGACTCCTCCCACAAGGAGTGCTCACAGGCGAATGACGTCACCGACAGGCGTGGAAAAACTCACGCATGCGCACGAGGGTTCAAGCATGTCTGACGTAAAAACATATGAATGAAATCCATATAGTTTTAGAAAAAAATAAAAAGGACCTATACTTTACGGACAGCCCACGTATGTTCATTTTGGATGGCAGTTTTCCACAATGCCCATTCTAAAGACATCATCCTCCAGCCTGTTTTTACTGTGAAGACGCCCGATGTGTTTAATGAAAATGTTACATTTTTATACATATGAAAATTGTAGGAACTAACAGACTCCTAAAATTAAATTAAATGCACATGCGGATGCATTGCGAAAAAATAAATAAATAAGAAAGGAAGCATAGCTCATAAGGACTTTAGGCATCAGTTAGGTACTGTAGCTGCTACTGATCTGACATATTATTAAATCTTAGGTCTAACTGTATAGTTCATGGGGGATTGGGATGAGAGAAAACACTTGTTTTTTGAAGGCAGAAAGCTATGGACCATTTGCATTGTGAGTTGTTTACTCATTAATGGCAGAAACCCCTGCTGATATCTAATAGTTTTATTATGCTTCACGACGGCAAAGGCTTCAACAAAACGCCTTTCAAATCTCTTCTAATGCAGAGTTGGTAGAAAACAAAAGGTTTTCACACTATTGAAATGATGTGGCCTCTTCAACAGTAATGTTCCATTCTGTGGAAACACACAAGCATACACAAATCCACACTGAACACTAAGTAGCCCATGTATTTAATAAAGTCAACTTACGGGAAAATTTCTGCCTGAAATATTTTTGGCAAGAGTTAAGCAAAGCAGTTGACTTGAGGTTAACAATAAAGACAGATACATGGCGCCAAATGTGTTATGATTTTTTTTGCTGGGTCAAGAGGAACTCAATATGCAAGCAGAGTGAACACGGGGATTTATATCAATCAAAGTGATTTTATTGTGACAATAAGTTCCAAATGTGCTGAGGTGAACGAGGGTCCCCAAAATCCCACAAACACTGTGAAGCAAAAAGACTACAGAGACTGCAAGGCGAACAATCCAAAACTGACCTAGAGTTACAAAATACTTCGATGGGGTAAACACATGGAACTGGTACTTAAACTCAGGGAAACAAGGGAACCGAGGCAAGGAGCAAGACATAGTTCACAATGAACCGACAAATAACTGTCAAACAAGGAAAAGCTTTATTTTATTTGTTTATTTGCCTGATGATGGTCTTTGGCTGAAACGTTGCTTGATTAAATTCACCTTTGTGTTGCAAGTGAGGCAGTGTGCGAGAGTTTTTTGTTTTTTTGTTTTCTTTTTTGTTTTCTTGTTAAACAAGGAAAGGTTTAAATTAAAAAAAAGGTGGAATTGACAACAAGTGTGTCACAAACACGGGGGCGGAACGAAAGGACGCATGTGAAAGAACCAAACGCAACGACATAAATAACTGAACAGACATTAACTGGTGATCAAATAATAACGGGGACCACAAGGGTGGGTAGAAAATAAATACTATAACCAACAAAACCCACAGAAGAAGAGAATTACAAACATGGAAATAAATGACAATCACGGAGGTGACAAAACGCAAATCATATACAAATCATAAAGAATGAAACAAAAATGACAACCAAACAACTATAATCAAAACCAAATCCTGAATAACAACAGAAACAAAGACATGAAAAAGCCGTGCTAACAAGACCGGTAGACGACAGACACAAAACCCAAACTAATCAGCAAGCACAAGGGACTGAAACACACAAGACACAAAGGAAAAATGGGGCAACATTCAAGACACACACACACACAGGACGCGGGGAGACAAATGCACATGACTGACCCGGGCAAACACACCCACACACATACATAAACACCCACATGACGGAGACTGGGGGAAGTGCACACAGCAGACCGGGGGAAACACACCCCCACACAGACATACACACCCACATGATGGAGGCCGGGGGAAGTGCACATAACAAACCAGAAGAGGACACACCCACACACATATGGGAGACACCAGACAAAATCAGAACATAATGTAAAAGACATCACAGACAAACGGACAGATGAAAACCCAAAAACATGCGAAGAATTTAAAAAATTATTTATTTTCATTTATATAGCGCCAAATCACGACAAAGTTGCCTCAAGGCTTCACACAAGTAAGGTCTAACTTCACCAACCCCTAGAGCAAGCACACAGACGACAGTGGTACAGAAAAATTCCCTCTGATGATGTGAGGAAGAAACCTCGAGCAGACCAGACTCAAAGGGGTGACCCTCTGCTTGGGCCATGTTACCGACACAATTGACAAAACAATTTACGAACCAAACAATATACAGGAAATTTTGGGGGTGCACAAGACGGGAGGGTTGCAGAAGTAGATACCACTCCCATCTCTGGATGGAGCTGCACTTCAAACAGAGAGAAAAAACCGAATCAGACATTGGAAAGGCATCAAATACAGTATAATTTGTTAGCATGAAGCAACAAGAAAAACAGAAGAAATACTAAGGTGATCGCCAGCCACAAGCCCCAAGCTTCACTAAAAGAACCAGACTTTATATAAAGTTGAGGGTGTGGCCTGCTCCGTTTCCTAATAAAATGAATTTAAAAGGGTAAAAAGCATAGTAACATACTATGCCAGTATGCTAGTTATATGAAAGGAAAAATAAGTGCGTCGTATTGTTTTGTTGACGCAGGGAGATCCTTCTACAGAACAGGGGCACGATAAGAGAAAGCTCTGTGATCCACAGACTTTTTATTCACCCTAGGGACACAAAGTAGTCCTGCACCCCGGGCTGGTCCCAGGCTTTGCGCTGGGTTTAATTAGGGTTTAATTAGGTCAACTAAGTAGGGAGGTGCCAGTCCGTGAACAATTTTATAGACTAGTAGCAGAACCTTAAAATCTGATCTCACTGGGACAGGAAGCCAGTGAAGAGATGCCAAAATGGGTGTAATGTGGTCAAACTTTCTGCTTCGTGTCAAAAGTCTGGCTGCAGCATTTTGAACCAATTGGAGACCCCTCATGCTGGACTGTGGTAAACCAGAAAAACAGAACATTGCAGTAGTCCAATCTAGAAGAGATAAACGCATGGATCAGGGTCTCAGTATCAGCCATAGACAGGATGGGACAAATCTTCACTTTATTCCGCAGGTGGAAGAAAGCACTCCTCGTAATATCTCTAAAGTGGAGGTCAAAGGACAACATAGGATCAAAAATTACCCAAAGGTTCCTCACTTTGTCAGTGTGATGCATGACACACACGCCTACGCTAAGCGTTAGCTGGTCAAATTGATGCAGATGTCTCACTGGACCAAGAACCATTATTTTCAGTCTTTTCAGTGTTTAAAAGTAGGAAATTGTTAGACATCCAGCTTTTCATTGATCCAAGGCAATCTTCTAAGGATTTTATGTGGATGAGATTACCAACAGTTATCGGCATGTATAACTGAGTATCATCAGCATAGCAATGAAAGGTAATCCCAAAACTCTGCAATATGTGCCCAAGGGGTGCTATATAAAAGGGAGAAAAGCAGGGGCCCTAAGACGGACCCCTGTGGAATCCCAAATTTCATGTGACTAAGGTTAGAGGTAGTGTTACTGCACAAAACACAGTGAGAATGACTGGTCAGGTATGATGTCAACCATGCAACCAGTAATCCCAAAATGATTCTCCAGCCTATCGAGTAGAATATGATGATCCATGGTATCAAACGCAGCACTAAGATCTAACAGCACCAGAACCGTAGTGATGTCCAAATCCATTGCAAGCAGAAGATCATTCGCCACTTTAGTGAGAGCTGTCTCTGTGGAATGATATTTTCTAAAAGCAGACTGCAGTGGCTCAAAACGATTATCTCAATAATCTATTCTGGACAAAAATAAACCCCTACATAGGGGTAGTGCATGTGGGGGCCTTGTTTTCAGTCCTGTGTGTCCATGTGCAAACAAAAAATGAACCTTTTTTTAACCAATTTGGACCAAACTTGCATCAAGACAAAGATCTAAGTTCTACATGATTTCCAAAAATGAGAGATGCCTGGGAAGTGCTTGTGAAATCATGAGGTCCCTGGACAGAGGTATTTGGTGATAACAATACATTTTCAAGAGAATAAAGGTCCAAACTTTTACAGTCCTGGAGCTTCCTCTCTAATGGGGTTATTCCACTGAGCACCGTTCCTTCCCGTTTCATTTTGAATAGCAAATTGGGGCATGTTTTGAAGTATCACAGTACCTTCTTGATCCACCTCTGTCAATCTTGAACAAACTTGGTATACATAGTAGCTATGGTCATCAATGGCATCAGTTTTGAAATTGGGTGTGAAATTTTCAAGCTGTTCAAAAATGTAATCCCAATTCACCAAACAGGCACCATCATGCGGTCACTTCTGGGTGTTCGTAGTCTTAACAGCTTCAGTTATGTTCAAAAACCTTTAAACAGGGTAGTCATAGTGAGTACAGCTTGAAACTTGTTTATTGTGCTCCATCAGGACAAAAATTTGTAGCAAAACAGCGTTTGTTGCGGTTCTGGCAAAGGACACAGCCAGGCACAGCTGTACTTTTGTTTTCATGTAGGTTGCCAGGTATACACTTTATAAGCTAGTCAGCTGGCAGGTCTGCACCTTATAAGCCAGCCTGATAGGAAGCAAGCCAGAATAAGCCATGTCATCCTGTTTTTGCACCTTTTCTGGATCGTGGGGGATCGTAATTGATTGGTGACCTGTGGAATAGGGGTGTTAGTGCATGACTGTGAGACTTAGATGGTAACCAGTGACCAAAGGTGTCAACTAGATATAGTTGGTATTAGATCTCTTTGGAGGATCCTCGGGTATCCCTGTACCCGAGGATCTGTATTACTGACCCAAATCTGTATTAAATAAACAGTGATTGAGAGAGACTCTGATGAGGACTATTACATGCATTACCATGGAGTGTCAGCTATGACATTTTTCCATGTGGCACATTTCTCTTGGCATGACCAAGCAAGCAGATGCCTCGGTGTTTAGTGCACCAGGGGCTGGAGAAAGCCAAGGGGACGCCCACATTTCACTTTGTTGCAGCAGACAGGTGTCTGCTTTCAATTTAGGGAGGTGTAGATGGAGTGGATATCTGCCTGTATGGTTGTAATCTTGGAAGCAAGGCAATTCTGCAGTGCAGTAGAAACAGCAAAGGGCGGCATCAGTGCTCCCAGACTTGACTGAACCTGGACTAAAACTAGTAGATAACTGATATCTCTTTATTGCCACATGAGCACAAGCTGAGTCAAATATGGGAGCATGCACTAGTGCCACACTCTAGGTCCTGGACAACCATCCAGGTCCTGTCTGGGTCCTGGACAACCATCACCCAGACAGACAACTGGTACATCCCCACAGCTTGAAAGTAACCATGACGCAGCCAGGTGAAATTGAGGCATCCCCCTGGCCTTCTCCAGCCACTCAGGTCTTCAACACTCAGGCACCTATGCACAGGATCATGCACAGAGAAACACAGCACAATGCTTCCACACAATGCAACTGAGTGATACTAGAAGATCCTTCAAAGAGACATGCTAACAAAGACATCCAGTTCTCCCCCTAGATAACTGGTTAGCGACCATGTCCCACAATCACACAGGAAAAAGAGGAAACACCCTAAAGACTTGGGCAAAGATATCAGCATTGTCAAACACCTCTGGCCAGGAACCTCAAGATTCCAAAAGCTTTTCACATGCATCTCTCAATCTCAAACAGCAAGGTCCTATGTCAACATAGTTGTTGGAAGTTTACCTTATTGCAAATCTTAAAACATTCACACCTAATAGATAAATGTTTATAAAACGGCATGACCATTTATACTTAATAAAATTGTAAAATGATTAGTCTGCTAAATTGCTATTTGCTAGCAAATGTTTGTTGCTACATGTAACAATGTAACTACTTATTAAAATGCTTCTGCATTAGAATTTAAATATCTAATGGCCTCAGGATGAGCACTGTTCCGGAGGTGAGATCTCCTGTGGCCAAAATTCCTGAATCTCTTCTCCGAAGGAAGGGATTTAAAGCTGGAACTGGCAGGGTCTATAAAGCTGGGCAATCATCCACTGGGGCTTACATCTAATATGGTGACATATACAGAGAAGACATAAAGAAGATCAAAGCCAATTATCTTAGATGCTGTACAAATAGCTCTTTCTAACTATCTCCCCTCAAGGGAACAGTTAGATAAAGTAGAAAATAGAAAACAGGAGGTAGTTCAGTAGGGCAGAAGTTGGGCTGCACATATGAAGATGAGGGCCCGGTTTCATAAAGCAGTCTATTCTTTTAGTCTATCAAATTTACTTAGTCGACTACGATTAGTCGTCCAACATTATCCGTCTAATCACCGTTTCATATTGATGGCTAAACTTGCAGATTAGCCGTTTTACGTTAGTCGATGATTTTCACAGGCATAACGGCCTCGCCAGCGCCACTGCCAATAAATGCCTCCAAATGTGTGACAGTTTTGTTTACATCTGGGTTGGTCATTGTCATGAACTATCCAGCCTTTGTTTTGTTAACTGGCGTCATTAACATTTACGGACACATACAAACTGCAGAACGACATGCTTAAGGGCCTGTCACAGTGGCGTATTCGTAGAGCTGCTCATTGCAGCGTTGTGTTTCATTTAAATATGCCCGAAATATGTGCGTACTCAGCCTTTAACAGTGTTCGTTCATACTTACAGCTGCGTGTGTTCGCGTTTTAATGTGTGCACACAGTCGCGTGTGCCATGCCGCACCAGTTTCACTGCTATTTTCTGCCTCTGTGGAAGTGCGGTCTGTTCTCTACTGCATGCTGTGGTGTGGCTCAAAAACAGTCATTTAACATTATTATTATTATTATTTTTTTTTTTTATGCAGCGAGTGCAAGTTTATTTTAGAGTCACAGCTCTTTCCAGCTTTGATCAGACTGATCGATCAGGGCGTTTGATGAGCGCACCAGCTCTCTGTGACACACAGAGACAGAGAGAGAGAGAGAGACAGAGACAGAGACAGCGAGAGAGAGAGCTTTTATTTTATTTTAAGGAGTCTTATAGAGGAGAGAGAGCGGTTTTATTTTAAGGAGACTCAGACTCCTCAAAATAAAACTGCTCTCTCTCTCTCTCTGACACAGATAGAGAGAGCTTTATGAGTTTTATGAAACAATGCGACACAGTGAAACAGTCCTCATATAATGAGTCCTGTATGATAAAGTGAAGCAACGATCTTGCAGTATTTATAGCTCCAGAAGAACAACAGGGAGATGTGAAGTGGCGCACAGTACCGTGTTGAAGTGTGGGCGGGCTCACAATAGCGGACAGTAGCACGGCGCTGCGTGTACTCGCGTGAAGGCTCCATGCTGTGCTATACGCCAAAGAAATTAAACAGGTTTAATTTCTTCCACCCTACGTGCGTAGCCCTCAACATACTGCTGCGTACTGAGAAAAAAACTCTTCGTGAAGTGTGCAGAGAGCTGCTCATTACAGCGTAGATGATACGCTGTAATGAGCAGCTCTACGAATACGCCACTGTGACAGGTCCTTTAGCTCTTAGCCCAGCAGTTCTTCTACACTTCTGTCAAGCCTTTCTGTGCAGACATCGCTGCTCAGCATAACAGCAAAGCCTGGTGGCTAATGTGAGAACGGTCACAAACACATCATGACAGTTGTTGTCTGCTGCACCCATGGGAAAAAGCAGAGGACGCTCTCCTTTTGGAGGAATACAAGCAATGTAGGGGTGCTCTTGAGTGTTCCATCAAGTGGTGGTACATGATAGCCGACGCTTTTTGAGGTAAGACACGAAAGTTTTGTTGACTAAAATAAGATCAGCTTTCTCCTGGCTACATGGCTTAATGCAAAACTTTAGCCGACTAAGTGCTTTGTGCAACAACTAACGTGAAAAAAAAATAGTCAAGTAAGTGAGTTTAGTTGACTAAATGAGATCAGACTTATCAAACCAATCTCTGGTTTCAATTTCTGGTCATGCTACTTGTCTGTATCCTTGACTGGAAATTCTGCAATGGACTTGCATCAGACTCTGATCTGCCTCACAAAAGTGCAACCCCCCCCCCCCCAAAAAAATCCAACACCAAATGCATTTGACACAGCAGGAAAACCTGCTGTCTTAAAAGGGAGCCATATTGCTGATGAGGTCGGCCATGGGCTTAAATTTTAATTTGCAGAATTAAAAGAAGAAGCCATGTCCATTCTTAGCTTTGGTCTGAGGTTAGTCCTGGGTTTAGGAGGTATTATATGATAAAACTTGAATATCCTGGATGAAGTTAAAGCAAAGCAGGAGTTTAATACGTCAACATTACCCAGTGTGGCGCTGAGCTTTAATACATGAATTTTAGGACTATTTGAGCGTGAGCCCCTGCCACTTCTACTCACAGTAATGAGCTTCTTAAGATTGGTACACAGCAATTTACAGGAGAGTTAAAAGCTTTAAAAATTTAAGGTAGCATATGTGAAAGATTTGGTAAGCTTCCAAAACATCCCCTTGTTGTAGGGGCACGTGCCAGCTCATCATGTACTAATGCAACACATCAAGCATGAGTATTATACAAACAATCACAACAGTCATTTCTTGTCTGTCTGCTCAGCAGCCAACCGTAGGCAGCACGGAGCTGTAGAAAACAGGCTCAGGCACACAGTTCTACATGAAAACCCTTCTTTTCCATGCTGATCCTTCTTTGTTCTGCATAAATGCCAATTACATAATTCTCTCTGGCATGCAAATCAGATTAGATGAGGCCATGGCAGATCACCTATACAGCTCGGTGTAAGGCTGCCTTCAAATTCACAAGAGTAGAACATTTCTGAACATTCACGCATTTAACAATTTAGTCACATTCTATCCAAGGTGCAATTAACTACATACCACTCAATCTAAAAATGCACATCACACCATTAATAAATCTTTTGAAGTGGACATCCTAAAGGCAAAGGTACTGTCACATTTCCACAGCAGAAGAAAATACTTGCTAGTCACATATGGTATTTGATTAACTTCATCATAATTTGACATTTTGACAGTGGGATATGGAGAATGCAATAAAATGCCACAAATGTCCATGAGGATACAAGGCATACAATGTCAGGGGGATATTTGTATGCAGAATAGAATCACTGACTTTCAGCTTGTGGGCACTGATACCCAGAATCACGCTGTGAAAGGGAACCAATGCAAATTAGCGAAACCAAAGAAAGTGACACTTTGCTGTAGGCTTTACGAAGTCATCAGTAAAATGTTGAGGCAGTACAGTCAAGAAAATGCACAAACGGGCTCAAGCATAAAAGGCCTCGTGGTACTTTTTTTTTTTACAGAGTGTGCTTCAGCCCAGGGAACGAAAGAGCAGAACATACTAGAAGTTAACACAATCCAACCCAGTGTGAACTTTGAGGATGTCGCCACAACTGGTGGAGTGGGCAGAAACAAAGAGACAGAAATGGAAAGCAGGAAACATGGCTCTGTGACTGCACTGCATTACTCATATGCATCTTTTTGTTCATTCGTCTATGTACAAGTATTTATGTGTCAGAATGAAACCGGACATTTTCTGAGAAGGCCAGAATAAAAGGGCACCTATCCACGAGAGCATGTGATGTTTGCAACAATGACAAGCAAAGGCCCAAAGCTGCATTGTGCCATAAATCCACTGCATTTCGAATTTAGCGTAATAATGTCTATGTTACATCTTTCAAAAATATTAAGAGTGTACACTGACATGTTTTCACATATTTCACAACTGCTGTTCGGCTACAGGCGCATTTCAGAGACAGTGAGAATCCATACAAACATATATGATATGTGCAGGCTGGTCGACAGTATCTCTGTGTTACATTTAGCTTCAACAGATGCAATTCAGAACTCACATTCCTCGGGGCTGTCTTTTGTTAATGGTATTATAGAGCACACAATACCAATGACATTAACTTGATATTCAGCCTCCATCTAAGCACTTGTGAATTCCTAAGAGAGAAAATATGGGGGGAATAAATAACTGTCAGTGCCTCCCTGTGATAGAGAGAATGAATTTGCTTCATTAATGCCATTCAGCATAATCCACATACTTTTTCCCTTTTCCAATTGCTTTAAAAAACATCTACAGATGCAGTTGTCTGCTTCAAAAATAATGTTTTGCATTTGCTGTATGACATCAAAGGAGCACATCATATTTTTCTCCTGACACTTGCCTTCAACTGAAAATTTTTGCCTTTTTGTTTTCAAGGATCATGTAGAATCAAAATATAACTCTTAAATCTTAAAAAATAAATAAATAAAATCTTAACACCTTTATTGTCATTATGCATACATACAATTAAATTAGTCCTCTGCATTAAACCCATCCTTATTACAGAAAGACACAACTCAGCCACATGGGGTGTGCAGCCAGTACATTCTGAGTGCCGGTCCCAAGCCCGGATAAATGAGGAGGGTTGCGTCAGGAAGGGCATCCGGCGTAAAACAAGCCAACCGAACTATGCAGACTCAGAATCGAATTCCCATACCGGATCGGTCGCGGCCCGGGTTAACAACGTCCGCCACCGGTGCTATTGCCCAACAGGGTGCCGGTGGAAATTGGGCTACTGCTGGGCGAAGACGACAAAGAAGAGGAGGAAAACGTTGCCACGAACAGCGGGAGAAGAAGAAAACTAGAAGGGTGGAAATGAGAGTGGGGACTTTGAATGTTGGTAGTATGACTGGTAAAGGGAGAGAGCTGGCTGATATGATGGAGAGGAGAAAGGTAGACATATTGTGTGTGCAAGAGACCAAGTGGAAGGGAAGTAAGAGCAGGAGCATCGGCGGTGGGTACAAGTTGTTGTACCATGGTGAGGACAGGAAGAGAAATGGTGTTGGGGTCATTTTAAAGGAAGAGTATGTTAAAAGTGTGTTGGAGGTTAAGCGAGTGTCTGACAGGGTGATGAGTGTGAAGTTGGAAATTGAAGGGGTGATGATGAATATCATCAGTGCATATGCCCCACAGGTTGGTTGTGAGATGAAGGAGAAAGAAGATTTCTGGAGTGTGTTAGATGAGGTGGTGGAGAGTGTGCCCAAGCATGAAAGAGTAGTGATAGGAGCAGACTTCAATGGGCATGTTGGTGAAGGGAACAGAGGTGATGAGGAAGTAATGGGTAGATATGGTATCAAGGATAGGAATGGGGAAGGACAGATGGTAGCTGATTTTGCAAAAAGGATGGAAATGGCTGTGGTGAATACCTACTTTAAGAAAAGGGAGGAGCACAGGGTAACATATAAGAGTGGAGGAAGGTGCACACAGGTGGACTACATTCTTTATAGGAGATGCAAGCTAAAAGAAATCACAGACTGTAAAGTGGTAGCAGGAGAGAGTGTCACTAGACAGCACAGGATGGTTGTTTGTAGGATGACTTTAGAGGTAAAGAAGAAGAAGAGAGTGAGAGCTCAACAAAGGATCAGATGGTGGAAGCTGAAGGAGGAAGACTGTTGTGTGAAATTTAGCGAGCAGGTGAGAGAAGCACTGGTTGGAGGGGAAGCAATTTTGGACAACTGGAAAAGTACTGTAGATGTGGTGAGGGAGACAGCTAGGACAGTACTGGGTATGACATCTGGACAGTGGAAAGAAGACAAGGAGACTTGGTGGTGGAGTGAAGAGGTCCAGGAAAGCATAAGGAGAAAGAGGTTGGCGAAAAAGTTTTGGGATAGTCGGAGAGATGAAGAAAGTAGACAGGAGTACAAGGAGATGCAGTGTAAGGCGAAAAGAGAAGTGGCAAAAGCAAAGGAAAAGGCATATTGTGAGCTGTACAAGAAGTTGAATAGTAAGGAAGGAGAAAAGGACTTGTACCGATTGGCCAGACAAAGGGACAGAGCTGGAAAGGATGTGCAGCAGGTTAGGGTGGTAAAAGATGCACATGGTAACGTGCTGACAAGTGAGGAGTGTGTGCTGAGAAGGTGGAGGGAATATTTTGAAGAGCTGATGAATAAAGAAAATGAGCGAGAGAAAAGGCTGGATGATGTGGTGAGAGTAAATCAGGAAGTACAAGAGATTAGCAAGGAAGAAGTGAGGGCTGCTATGAAGAGGATGAAGAATGGAAAGGCAGCTGGTCCAGATGACATTCCAGTGGAGGCATGGAAATGTTGAGGAGAGATGGCAGTAGAGTTTCTAACCAGATTGTTTAATAAAATCTTGGAAAGTGAGAGGATGCCTGAGGAGTGGAGACGAAGTGTGCTGGTTCCTATTTTCAAGAACAAGGGTGATGTGCAGAGCTGCAGTAACTACAGAGGCATAAAGCTGATCAGCCACAGCATGAAGTTATGGGAAAGAGTAGTAGAAGCTAGGCTTAGAAAACAGGTGAAGATCTGTGAGCAGCAATATGGTTTCATGCCGAGAAAGAGCACTACAGATGCAATGTTTGCTCTGAGAATACTGTTGGAAAAGTACAGAGAAGGACAGAAAGAGTTACATTGTGTGTTTGTGGACTTAGAAAAAGCTTATGATAGGGTGCCAAGAGAAATGTGGCATTGTATGAGGAAGTCTGGAGTGGCAGAGAAGTATGTTAGGGTAGTGCAGGACATGTACAAGAATAGTGTGACAGCGGTGAGATGCGCAGTCGGAATGACAGACTCATTCAAGGTGGAGGTGGGATTACACCAAGGATCAGCTCTGAGTCCTTTCTTGTTTGCAGTGGTGATGGACAGGTTGACGGATGAAATCAGACAGGAGTCCCCATGGACTATGATGTTTGCAGATGACATTGTGATCTGTAGTGAGAGTAGAGAGCAAGTTGAGTCTAGTCTGGAGAAGTGGAGATATGCTTTGGAGAGAAGGGGAATGAAAGTCAGTAGAAGCAAGACTGAGTACATGTGTGTGAATGAGAGGGAGCCCAGTGGAATAGTGCAGTTACAAGGAGCAGAAGTGGTGAAAGTAGATGAGTTTAAATATTTGGGGTCAACTGTTCAAAGTAATGGAGAGTGTGGTAGAGAGGTGAAGAAGAGAGTGCAGGCAGGGTGGAGTGGGTGGAGAAAGGTGGCAGGAGTGATTTGTGACCGAAGAATATCAGCAAGAGTGAAGGGGAAAGTTTACAAAACAGTAGTGAGACCAGCTATGTTGTATGGTTTAGAGACGGTGGCACTAACAAAAAGACAGGAGGCAGAGCTGAAGATGTTGAGATTCTCTTTGGGAGTGACAAGAATGGACAAGATTAGGAATGAACATATCAGAGGGACAGCTCAGGTGGGACGGTTTGGAGACAAAGTCAGAGGCAAGATTGAGATGGTTTGGACATGTGCAGAGGAGGGACCCAGGATATATAGGGAGAAGGATGCTGAGGATGGAGCCACCAGGCAGGAGGAGAAGAGGGAGACCAAAGAGGAGGTTCATGGATGTGCTGAGAGAGGACATGCAGGTGGTTGGTGTGACAGAGGAAGATACAGAGGACAGGGTGAGATGGAAACGATTGATCTGCTGTGGTGACCCCTAACGGGAACAGCCGAAAGACAAAGAAGAAGAATTACAGATAGACACAATCCAACCACTAGGAGCAATGATCAGCAACAGTCTGGCACCCAAGGACCAACTCCAGATGTTGGTTCAAGGAGTCTTTATTATCCCCAAGGGGGCAATTTGGTTTGCAGAAGCAGCAAAAAATACACACCATTCACAAATCCAGTAAAACAATAACACAAAAAATAGACAATTAAAAAGATGAACAACAATTACAGTTACAAAGACTGGTTCAAAACACCAATTGCAACCGGAATAAAATAATTTTTAAATCTGTTAGTTCTACACTTGAGGACAGTGAACCTGTGGCCGGATGGCAGCAGTGTGAACTCAGCCGATAGAGGATGGGTGGGGTCTGAGGAGATCTATCTCGCCCTTTTCAAAAGATGTGCCCTGTACATATCCAGCAGCTCATGAAAAGTGCATCCTGCAATTTTGCCACAGGTGTGCACAATGCTTTGCAGGTGCTTCTTATTCTTCATAGAAAGGGCACCAAACAAACATATAAAATTAAATGTTGAAATAGACTCAATGAAACATGAATAAAACATTCTCATAAAAGTCTTCTCAACATTAAAATTCCGCAATTTCCGATACAAATGCATGTGCTGATAGGCCTTGGAACAGAGGGCATCTACTTGAGCCTCGAAAGTCAGTTTGTCATCAATAATTGTTCCCAAATATTTGTACTGGTGCACCACTTCCACCGGCTCTGAGCCAAAGAGCACAGGACAGAGGGCAGGAGGAGATCTCCTAAAGTCAATATGCATCTCCTTTGTTTTTGAGGAGTTTATCCTTAAAAAGGAGGCCTCACACCACTCAACAAAATCAGACACCACAGGACCATGCTTAGTGTCCGGGCCCTTCAGAAGAGAGACAATCACAGTGTCACCTGCAAATTTCAAGATATATAGGCCGTCGTGCTGACTTCTGCACTCATTAGTGTACAGGACAAAAAGGAGAGGTGAGAAGACACACCCTTGAGGCGATCCTGTGGAGGACAAGAGGACATCTGACAGAACAATGTTGACCCTAACATGCTGTGGTCTGTCTGTGAGAAAGTCTGTCATCCAGCAGACAAGGTTGCATCCTATATTATAGCTGGACAGTCTCTGTGCCAAAATGTGTGGCTGAATACAGTTAAATGCAGATGAAAAATCAACAAAGACCATTCAAGCAAAAGAGTTAGGGCTCTCCAGATGAGAGAAATAAAATGAAGCAAAGTTCCCAACGCATCAGCAACCCCTCTGCCAGACCTATAAGCAAATTGTAGAGGGTCTAGCCTATCCACCACCTGGCTCAAAAGTTCAGACTGGACAATTTTTTCAAAGCTTTTCATAACTATAGATGTCAGAGCTACAGGCCTGTAGTCGTTATTCAACTTTGCCAGTTTGTTCTTTGGTACAGGAACAATAATTGACTCCTTCAAGATTTTTGGCACACACTGACAGTAAAGAGATTGTTGAAAAATAAAGGTGAAGATCTCAGGTAATTGCTCGGCACAATTTTTTTAGGATGCGTCCTCTTATACCATCTGGACCAGCGCTTTTTCTCTCCTTCACTCTCTTGAAAATGCCAGTTAGTTTACCAGCCTCAACATTAATAATTTGGAGCTCACTATTAATGGGCCTAGGCAAGTTCCTTTTAAAATCAAGAACATCAAAACGATTATAAAAAAAAACAAACCATTCAGTTCATTTGCCAACACCAAATCAGACTTGTTATCACAAGTAATGGCGGCACGGGAGGTTTGCATCCCCATAGAATTGACATCTTGCCAGGCTGGGCGGGAGTTTCCTGAACTCAATAAATTTTCAATCTTGTCTTTGTATGTAGTTTTAGACACTTTAAGTTCCCTTCTGACCTCCTTCTTTAGCTCATTGTACTGTGACATGTCCACCTGGTAAAAACAAATATTCCTCTTGTTAATGGCAGTTTTCACTGATTTAGAGACCCAAGGAATATTATTTGGATAAATTCTAACAGATTTCCTTGGAATGAAATTCCTCACAAAACGTCACATAAGAGCACACAGTGTCAGTCAGTTCATCTAAATTATTACACGCATTCTTAAACATATCCCAATTAGTGCAACTGTAACAGTCCTGGAGGCGCTGGATGGAATCGTCCATTCAGAACGGAATTAATCTTCGTTCCGTCTTTTGTTCCTTCAGGACTGGTTTGTAGGACGGAACCAAATACACAGTGTTGTGGTCGGACATGCCGAGTGGGGCACGAATAAAGGGTTTATATGCCCCTTTTATGGAGCCGAAACACAAATCCAAGCACTTGTGATTGTGGGTAGGACATGTGACGTACTGTTGAAAGCCACACAATGACTTTCCGGGTCTACAGGTATTAAAGTCACCCATTACAAACATAGGAGTGTCCGGCGATATCTGCTGTAGCCACTGCACTGTTTTCCTGAGTGCTAAAGTTGCTGAGTCTGCATTAGCTTTAGGATGAATACATACAACAATCACAAAAAATTGAGGAAATTCTCGAGGCAGATAGAAGGGTCGAAGTGACAGTGCCAAGAGTTCTATGTCTGGGGTACACTGTGCTTCTCTCACTACCACCGTGTTACACCATTTACGGTTTACATAAAGGCACACTCCGCCACCGAGTGACTTGCCTGTCACCGATGAATCTCTATCGAGCCGGTAGGGAGTCCCAAAGCCATCAATTTCCAGATCAGACTGTATGTCATGATCTTTAAGCCATGTCTCAGTCAGAGCGAGTAAACATGCACTTTTATATTCCTCAACAAACTTGATGGAAGCTTGGAGCTCATCCACCTTATTACGCAGCGACTGAACATTGGCCAGGTGGCTAGATGGAAGAGGTAGCCGACAATGGCCCATTCTTTTGAGCCTCTGGCACAGACCACCACGTCTTCCCCTCTCTGCCACGCTGTTGGTTGGCCCGCACTGGCACCCACTCCTGTGTGATGATCCAACTTGAGAATCTACGCAGGAAACGTGGATGTGTCCACGGTACCACCGACCCCAGTACTGAAGAGCAAAAGGGACTCACGACTGTACCGGATTGATCCTCCATACTCGCATACAGTAGTGTTCAGAATAATAGTAGTGCTATGTGACTAAAAAGATTAATACAGGTTTTGAGTATATTTCTTATTGTTACATGGGAAACAAGGCACCAGTAGATTCAGTAGATTCTCACAAATCCAACAAGACCAAGCATTCATGATATGCACACTCTTAAGGCTATGAAATTGGGCTATTAGTAAAAAAAAAAAAAGTAGAAAAGGGGGTGTTCACAATAATAGTAGCATCTGCTGTTGACGCTACAAACTCAAAATTCAAACTGCTTTTTTTTTTAGCAATCCTGTGAATCATTAAACTAGTATTTAGTTGTATAACCACAGTTTTTCATGATTTCTTCACATCTGCGAGGCATTAATTTTGTTGGTTTGGAACCAAGATTTTGCTGGTTTACTAGTGTGCTTGGGGTCATTGTCTTGTTGAAACACCCATTTCAAGGGCATGTCCTCTTCAGCATAAGGCAACATGACCTCTTCAAGTATTTTGACATATCCAAACTGACCCATGATACCTGGTATGCGATATATAGGCCCAACACCATAGCAGGAGAAACATGCCCATATCATGATGCTTGCACCACCATGCTTCACTGTCTTCACTGTGAACTGTGGCTTGAATTCAGAGTTTGGGGGTCGTCTCACAAACTGTCTGCGGCCCTTGGACCTAAAAAGAACAATTTTACTCTCATCAGTCCACAAAATATTCCTCCATTTCTCTTTAGGCCAGTTGATGTGTTCTTTGGCAAATTGTAACCTCTTCTGCACGTCTTTTATTTAACAGAGGGACTTTGCGGGGGATTCTTGCAAATAAATTAGCTTCACACAGGCGTCTTCTAACTGTCACAGCACTTACAGGTAACTCCAGACTGTCTTTGATCATGCTGGAGCTGATCAATGGGTGAGCCTTTGCCATTCTGGTTATTCTTCTATCCATTTTGATGGTTGTTTTCCGTTTTCTTCCACGCGTCTGTTTTTTTTTTTTTTTTTGTCCATTTTAAAGCATTGGAGATCATTGTAGATGAACAGCCTATAATTTTTTGCACCTGCGTATAAGTTTTCCCCTCTCCAATCAACTTTTTAATCAAACTACGCTGTTCTGAACAACGTCCCATTTTCCTCAGGCTTTCAAAGAGAAAAGCATGTTCAACAGGTGCTGGCTTCATCCTTAAATAGGGACACCTGATTGACACCTGTTTGTTCCACAAAATTGACAAACTCACTGACTGAATGCCACACTACTATTATTGTGAACACCCCCTTTTCTACTTTTTTTACTAATAGCCCAATTTCTTAGCCTTAACAGTGTGCATATCATGAATGCTTGGTCTTGTTGGATTTGTGAGAATCTAGTGAATCTACTGTTAACTTGTTTCCCATGTAACAATAAGAAATATACTCAAACCCTGGATTAATCTTTTTGGTCACATAGCACTACTATTATTCTGAACACTACTGTATTCCCAGCAGGAGGTTGCAGAGAAGCACGAGGAGCATGAGGAGCGTCTTCATGGGGTGAGTCATATTTCCACCGTCAACCCAATAGTGTAATGAAATATTGAGACGCTGCCTTGATTAGAGGCAGAGAAAGGAGCAGACCCTAAATAAGCATGTTTGGCTGTTGGTTTTTTTTTGGTGGTGGTGGGGGGGGGGACCCACGCAGACAAGAGGAAAAGATGCAAACTCCACATAGAAAGGACTAGGTGGGAAGTGATCCCACAACCTCCTTGCTGTGAGGCATAAGTGCAAATGACTAAGCCACTGTGCCAATAAAACTCACTTTGAGTGTCTGAGGCAATGGATGTGGCTGAAGTTAAGACTATAAATAAACTAGTGTGTTGCCTGTGGGGATCCAGGGGTTCTACAAGTAGTTTGGGTAGAGTTTATAAAATAGGTAGCTGACATTTTTCAAGGGCGGTAATAATGCAACCCTTTTACTTCCTGTTAATTACATATTTGTGATGTTAATTTAGGTTGTTGTTATCATATACACACTGTTAATACTATTATTATGATTATTATTATCAGTATTATTTTTATTACTTATAGTTTGTCATTTGATTTTTAAATAGGCCACAATGGAAGTAAGTGTTTTCACTTACTTGTATCACCCATGTATTTTTAATGTATTTACAACAGGTACTTTTATATAACAGCTGAGTGGATCCTTGTCATTTGAGTGGTAGCTTGTATGACACGGATTATTTGTATAATTTGTCGTTGTGTTTTATTGACACTGCTATTTTTTAACAGCCAAATATTCCTTTTTCTGTACTTTCTGTAAAGTAATAAATTTGATAAACCTTTCTTCTTGTTTTGATTTGTAATACAATGTGTAGTGTTCCCAATGCATTTGGTAATTGCAATTATTATGATGCAATTGTCAAAAGGTACAGCACTCAGAGGTTTGACTGCTAATAATGTTTTAATAAGATGCAGATTGCTGAAAAAAAGTAAATTTGTCCATTTAAAGGCAACCATTTTTTATGTTATAGCCAGCAGATACACAGAATTATTGCAGAATAATGACCTTGATGCATCTGTCACCTGTGCCAAGGTATCAACTGAGCAGTGTGTTCCTGCTGTCGGCCTGGCCTCTGGGTCCTGGTTAGAGATATATAAAGATACAAATCTATAACCTACAGTCTCAGGGCCTAATTGATGCAGGAAAGATCGACATGACAGGCATCAGCCATGTGTGACCAGCTTTATCAGTTTGCCTGGTTCATCTAGCTCGGAGGATTTACACACAAAGTGATGTCAATGCATGAGTCGTGCATATCTCATTTACACTGTTTGTGTTATTTCTTTGTTTAACAGTGTATGAAATTATTGTGAATCTTTTTTTTTTCCTGTCTGTGGGGCTTCAGGAAGGAAGGCGGGGCTTGTCAAAGTGACAGTACAGATTGTGTGTGTGGCAAATCCTGCCTGAACAGCAAAGCCTCAGCAGTGTGATTTTTAAATGTCTGGTTGGAATACCCCCACAGATGAGCAATGAAATGTGTTAAAATTTGTGAGAAACATCTGAAACACAGATGTCTGGTGGACGTTTTCTATAACACTTCCTCCTCCTCCGACATGGTAAGATGTCTCTCCTCTATTCATATGTTAATGCACAATCAGACTGCCCAATCCAGAAGCATTTTCGACCATTTTTTTTTTCCCCAAGCAATCAATTTACCTTCGAGGAAGATAAAAGCTTGAAGAGTCACATAAGAGGCAAGTTGGAGCAAATGATGATGATGATATGAACTTTAAAAAAAAAAGAAAAAAAAGAAGGCAACAAGGCAGTTGGGGAATAGCTGGATAATGCAGGTATAAACACACAAGTCTATGCCTGGGAAGACATGACTGAAGCTCATTCTCATCTGAGCTGAGTTTCTCCCCACTGCAGGAGGGACTTCCAACACCTTCAGCTGCAATATAAATGTTAATAGAGTTCAGGGAAAGAAAACGAGGCGTAAACAAACAAATGTGATATTCCATGCTTTGGGGCAGCAGGAGGGCCCTGCCATTGAGCAGTATGTCTGCACGGGTTTGTGTATGCAAGTGCTAAGGGAATCAAGAGGAGAGGGAATGAAGATGGGAGTTCTCACACACTCGCCATGAGCGATAGACAATGGTGGACCTCCAGCAGTGGAGCCTCTCCTACCCCGTTCATACGATCTAAAGTGAGCATCTGTTATAAGGGTCCCGCCACACTCAGATGAAGACCATGAAGAATGCACTGCATGCTGAAAATTTTGATGAACACAGCGAGGCTGTGGCCAAAATGGAAAAACATGCCGTTTTTAAGTCCATGTCCCATCCATGTTCTCACAATACCACTTAGTGCAGCTTAGGTAAAATTTCCTTAACAATTGTGCATGTTTTGATAAAAGCACCGAATTTGGCACACATATTCTAAATTAACTAATGTTTATTTTCAGGTAAGGAGACATCCTGGAGCTGACCTCTAATGAGCTACAGGGGTCAATAAAGAGTGACACAGGGGTCAAAATTTTAAAATGATCCAATCATGTTGATTTGTCTGATTATACGGATTCCAAAAAGGTACAGTATGGATGATCTAGGACTGAATGTTCTGGGGTATGTTATGGGGTAAAAACAGCAAAAATGGTGACAAAAATCATTTTCAGTTTGTACAGGGGTCAAAAGATAAAGTTGCTCCAACTTTGGTAAAAAAAAAAAAAAAAAAAAAAAATTCTGCAAGTTATTAGTTGAGTTAATAGCATTTTAAAAAGGAATAGTTTGCACCATCTGTTATGCTTAGTTATCATGTTACAGGGTAACATATGTCATACGTCATAGAATCCAATGGATGTCGACCTTGTTTGACCTTTAGTTTGGAGACCAAACATTCAACAAAGTCAAAACTATTCCATTTATTAATCCTTTTATTTCAACCAATAATTTACATCACTTTTACCAAAACTGAAGCAACTTTAACTTTTGAACCCTGTACAAACTGAAACTGACCTTTGTCACCATTTCTGCTGTTTTTACCCCATAACTCCATAGCATTCAGTCATAGATAGTCCAAACTATACCTTTTTGGAATCATTATGATCAGACAAATAATGTGGTATATTTTCAACATGATTGGAGCATTTTTAAAATTTGACCCCTGTGTAATTGTTTATTGACCCCTGTAGCTAATTAGAGGTCAGCTCCATTATGTCTCCATATCTGAAAATACACATTGGTTAATTTAGAATATGTGTGCCAAATTTGATGCTTTTATCACAGAATGCACAACTGTTTCTTAATGTGCGCATGATCAGGCACATTCCACGTGCTATTCATTCTTACAGCATTGTTACAATGAGCAATCACAGCACACATTCGTGCACCACGTTCTCACTGTGTGCGTGCTGTCCTTATCAGGACTGCACCACATGCACATGCTTTGAAGCAACCTGGATTTGTAGGAAAAATTGTGGTTGTGTTTTTTTTTTGGGGGGGGGGGGGGTGCATTCAGCACCATGGACAGTGACTGATATATGGTATATTTCATTCATGAGGACTGCTGCTGTGTGAGCCTGTCTGCGCCACATTTGTGCTGCATGAGTGAATTCATAATTAAGTCATTAATAAGTCACTGCACTTCTTAACACGTCCTTCTTTAATTCTTACTGCGTCCTTATTCACACACATCCCCACCTCGCACATTTTGAACATGTCCAAAGTTTGAATACTGTCCTTTTGCACTTCCATTCCACTACTTCTTTATGTCCTCCTTAGCTTGGACCACTTCTCCAATCTCAGGGACAGGTCACATCCTGAGCATTTTTACAAATGAGTTACATATATTTTCAAAATCCTGTGAAAATACAATTCAGACTGCTTTCTGTAGTACTACTTGGAGATGTGTGTTCAAGGCATAGGGCAGACCTGAAAAGCACAACTGGTACGTACTTTTACCAAGAAGGCAAACTACATGAATATTGGGGAATATTTTCCATAAACTAATACATCCCACCACAGTTTCATAAAAAGCCAAAAATACTCATGCATCGCATCTCATGCAAACATAAAAGATGACTAACATGCTTTAGCAAAGTGTCAGTCGCTCAGTGCCCTCAGGCTCCACCTCTTCCCCTTCCCTGTTGTATGAGCGCACATACAGGAACCACGGCGTTGCTTTCTTAAACAACAAGGCATTATGAGAACATGGTCTGAAGAAAGTAACATCAACAAACCTTACAGTATCCACTGCAGTTATCATCTCAACCAAACAGTTTCTCATTATGACAGAAAACATATAGCCTAACATTACTGTAGAAGCTGTCATTGATAAGAAATCTAATATCAGTATGTTAGCATGACCTTAGCTTAGACTTCTTTTGGTTTATTGGCTGTTGGCAAACCTGTCGGTGCATTACTGCAACCAGCTGGACGGGAGTGTGTACCAGCAGAATGCCTAAGCAGCTAATCATTGTATCTTCAGTTTTTACAAACTGCTCTATTTTTATAAAAGTTCAGGAAAAGGAAAAGTTCAAATTCATCTAATAATAAATAATAAAATTTGTTGGTTTAATCATATAAAGCCCACCCTGTGAAATAATTGTCAGAAAATTCTAATTTTTTGAAACGAGAGTCTTTATTGGACCTTTTAACAAACCCAGCAAAAAACCTTTTTGTATATATGAGTTTTTATTTGTATCATATTTGCTACATTGGGCGTTCTAGCATAAAAACATCCATTTTAAATCCAGAGCAAACATAACATTTCAAACCTATAAAATGCTGCATTTTCTTAGGGAAATTACTGTGAATCACTTGTTTCAGGCAGCCATTATGAATGTCTCATCTGAAGGCCTTCTGATGCATAAGATACTGACATCTGGTGGTTTGTCTGTGTACTACAAGTATCTCATTGTATACAATGGGTTTTTTGGGGGGGAGAAAATATCACTGATGAAGCGGACTTCTCAGAAAATCCTGTATCAAATATGATACACTTGGCGTTATAGGGTTAATTTATTTTATTTTCATGCTTCTTTATTATTACTGTTGATGTTGTTATCCCATTCAAGATGCAAAGACATTATAAATACCACTAGCACCTTGTCGTGGGGAATCCACTGGCTCTAGATTGGGTAGCATTTATAAAATAGGTAGCAGACATTTTTCAAGGGTGGTAATAAAACAAGCAAAGTTTCTGTAATGAGGTGAGATTAATGAGCTGGAATGGTGTGTGTGTCCAGAATGTTTTTAGAACATTAGCCCTCAACAATTTTTACAATAAGAAGTCAACCCTTTTATTTTTACTGTTAATTATGTATCTTTTTCATGTTAATTTACTGCCTTAATGTATTTATGACTTGTTTAGGTTGTTGTTATCATATACACACACTATTATTATCTATATTATAATAACCAAGTGGCCTTTATGTGCGTGTGTGTGCAAGTGTATGGCTTCAATCACGCAAAAACTGGGGAGAGCTGACATTTACAATTTGGTATTCTTATGTATTCTTGGCCAAGGATGAACACTGCAAAAACGTAAAGTTGATAGGACTAATATTGTTGGGGAAATTAGCAATGTTAGCTTTTCCAAAAATATTTGACTTAACTCACTCATTGTAACAGCAACTTGAGATAACTAAACTGACTAAACCAATTGAACTACAAAAATAAAATTATTAATAACACTAGCAACACTGTTAAACTAATATAAACCGCAATAACAACATTTAAAACCCCAAAACTCCAAATTCCCATGGTGCAATGCAGCACAACAGCCACTGTTTAGCTAAAATTGTTAACAACTAACAACAATTAACCATTAGCTAGTTAGTTAAAATTGTTCATTTCTCCACAATTATTTGTTCTATCAACTGTCCTTTTTCACAGCGTTCATCCTTGACCCAAATTACATAAGCATACCAAATGGCAAATGTCAGCTCTCCCCGGTTTCTGTGTGGTCAAAGCCCGACCCCCCCCCACACACACACACACACCAACCACTTGGCAATTAGAATATAAAAGTAAAAGTCCTGGAGCAAAATGCCACTAAAGTAAGCGTATGACAATATTAGCATCAAAATATCAATTATCTATACATTTATACATACATATACAGAAATATGCGCATTACTGTATTCACCCCTTTAATGCCGCAGCTGATAAATATGGAGCTAATTTTAATTTATTTATTTTATATATTACTTTGCATCCTGCTGCTTGTGAATTTCCCATCACTGACAGTGTTGCAGCCTGCAGACACAAGTACCTTGACATCAACATGAATACTACAATATCAGTACTTTCTGAAACACGTTCTAATGTCCAGAAATACACAGATGGGGAAAAAATATGCAATGTTCAAACAACGTTGAGGTTTGTTTGCTTATTTCAGCAGGTTTGTTGTGTCTGGTCAGTTCAGCAAGCCGTGCAGTCGTGACACAACATTATTTCCCTGGCATAAAGTGATGTACAGTATGCAAAAGCTGGAGGTTGAGGCAGAGACGGCGGGTATGTGGGTGGTAAACACTCACATCCTAATTCTGAGCACACATGCAGCCACAGCTCTCCGTCCTGACTTGTTCAAAGGGTTGGCAACCTTCAGACCAATTAGACATCACAGGGCAGCCTGCACAGCACCCACCTTTCATATAAACGGCTCTCCATGAATTTTTAATCAACTATAATTTAAGGATTTAAATAAAGATCAAAATCTTCCGGCCGCACTAGGAAGTGGTGTCTGCCTGTGTGCGTGTGAGCATGCACGTCCACGTTCTCATGCAATCAAATGGAAGTGAGCTTTGCATGAACGTGTTCATCTCTCTCACTCACTGTCTTCCCTCATCCTTAATATTTCCCCTCGCGCCTTCTCCCTCGCTCGCTCCCAATCCCACCTGCCAGTGTTGCGAGCAGAAGCCCGGCAGGTTGTCTAACCCGAAGCAGAAAATTTCCTGACTGACTGGTTGACTGGCCGACTGGTTGGCTGGCTGAGTGGCAGCATGTGAAGAGCAGCAGACAGATCTGCAGGGAATCACTGACAGATGTAATTAATGAGGTCATACTTGGAGTTGGCAGTCCCCTTCATATCCAATTCCTGACGATCACAACTGAACACACCTGCAGCTCGAACAGCAAGGAAAAAAAAAGTGATGACACCCTTTTTCAGAAGACACAGTAGACAAAGAGGAGAACAGAGACTCAGGCAGCCATTTAGTACACAGAACCTTTTTGACCAGGCTGTCCCTATGATAAACCCTTACATGGCGACAATATCAAAAACAACAGACGGTCAGAGGTAGATAACCTTTAGCTGGTTAAATCTGTTCTTTGGCTAATATTTTAATTATGAGGCAGGTCAAATGCAACAATGGTATTTCTGAAAATTCAAGACGTCAATAAATTATGAATCGTATAAGTACTTTCGGCTGCTCCCTTGTTTGCACTCAGGGTCACCACAGTGAATCCAAGGTGGATCTGCATGTTGATTTAGCACAGGTTTTACCACAGATGCCCTTCCAACATTACATGGAGAAATGTGGCAGGGTTGGGGTTGGAACCGGGAACCTTCCGCACTGAAATCAACAGCACTAACCACTTGGCCACCAGTCCTGCTCCTAAATGATGAGGAGCATTATTTTTAAAATAATGAAGACAGTATAAACGAACCCTTACTTGCAGCGAAGATCGGGTGCAAGTAGCATTTACAACATTATATAATTGTTGTGTCAACATATTGGCAATACAGTGTGAGCTTTTGAAGAGCAGATCACCAACTCTCTCCTGTACTATAACTGACCTATACTGGAAAATAATAAATATCCAAATGCAAGTTTAACTAAAAACTTGCATTTTTTACAGTCTATTTGTTTAATTTTCATCTGATATAAAATTGTGAAAATACATTGTCTGGAAATGTATAAACCAACTGTTATTTAAGTTCTAAGTTATGCCTATCTTACTCATTTTTAAGATAAAAAAAATACATTATTTTGTCCTGTTTCTTTCCCTATTCCACTCCATGAAGCTGTGAGTGGTGATGCAACCTATAATTCCCGCAGAGTTATCATGAGTGTCTTGATGGTTTTCCTCACTAGTCTCCTTCTTTAACAGCCAATCGTCCGGACAGATTTACCATACAGTATTATCCTGTTTGTATTTCTAAAGACTGATGTAAATGATGTCCATGACACATTCAGTGACTTGGAAACATTCCTGTATCTATCCCGTCTCATCTAACGAAAACTGTCTGTAAAAGTGATCAATGAGATGAGTGATATTTAGGGTTTGTATACTTCTACATTCCACTGGTTTGACTTTTATACCTTTATTTTATTCATATCATGTTGTAGAAATTTATGAAACATTATGAATTGTTTTATTTAATTTGATGTCTTCATTAAATTCAGATGTGTATCAGCTCAAGAGTTCACAAATGCTCGAGCACCACTGTAACTGACAAACATGGTGCGTGAATAAAAGTCCAATGAGCTCTGCCTGAAGATGTTGGACCAGAATTATTGTCTTTAGAACCATCTTCATATGATGTGCTACCTACCACTCTGTAAAGTTTAAATAAAATCCATAAATTTCTTTAGCTGGAGATCCACTAAAGAACTCAGTCTCATATGATGCATAAAAAAAAAAATAAAATAAAAACATAAAAAGTTCAGGTATCTCCTCTTGAAGACGTTGGACTGAAAATATTTTCATTCATGCAAATCTTCACAGGATGTGCTCCCAGTGTGTGACGGTTTTATGGAAATCCAACTGGTTTAGGAGAAGTTAAGTTAGACAAGAGTCATGGACAGATGCATTCCTATATTGCACCCCCCACCACCCCCACCCCCCACCACCCAACAAGCTATATTTGTTGAGGTATAAAAATTATGCTGAATTACTATAGAGCGCACCTGAATATTAGCCGCACCCACCAATTGTAAACAGAAAAAAGAAACTGTACATAAATAAGCCGCACTTGTCTATAAGCCGCGAGTCTCCATGTTGTAACATGAGATATTTACACAGAAAGATGTTAGAAAGATTTTTTAACTTTTAATTAAAACTTACCATAAATGCTTTTTTCTCTTAAGTGCTACACGTAAATATTGACGCGCACGTCATGCAGAGCGTGTGCGGTGTCTTTGCTCCACACAGAAAACTGAGTAGTTTTAACTTTTTCTTTTTTCTAACTTTCATCATGTGCAGTCAGGATCAGATGGAGTCTGTGGCAAATGAGACGATAATGAGGCGCTGCGACTTTTTCAACTTGTTGCGCCAAGACAGACAACCGGTTTGGAAGAGTGGGGGGGAGAAGGCTCCGCTCTGCTAACTCATCTGATGGCGCAAAGTGCCAGAGAGGGACTTTTATTCACTAAAATGAATGGGTAAGACCTTATATTTACACTGTGTGTGAATTTACACCGCATGAGGAGCGCAGCTTTCAGGAAATCAATTGACAGCATCAATTGAAGTATTTCAACTTATGAAAAAGCCTGTAAAAATCCATAAATTAGCCACATCATTGTAAAAGTTGCAGTGGTCAAAGCGTGTGAAAAAAGTAGCGGCTTATAGTCTGGCAATTACGGTAATCTGAATTAAAATCCTGTCTAAATACTGGTGGTGTTGTATGGCTGGGGGGGCCTGGCTGCCTTTTTGTTTCTGTCTTTTGGTTTTCCTTCCAGGTGGCTTGCATTTGGGACTGAGTGGCTGTGTTGCTGAGGTTATCAGGACCTCACCCTGATCACCTGCGGCTCGTCAGGACTCACAGCTGAGGTGCATCTATATGGACTGGAACATGGTGGCATTTAAGACTGGAGTATACAGTGTGTATTTGCCAGAGACTCGACCTTGTGACCAGACGGGTGAGATCGTCGTCTCGGGAGCCATCTCATCATCAGTGGATGCAGAGAACGTCCAGGGTTTGATGCACGGTCTGTGAAAGAGGAGGGGGTGAGGTCTCACGCTCGTCAGCACACTTCCTGAGGTACGTTAGATTTTGTGACTAACGTTTATACAGTCAGTAAATGTGGTGTCCCTCACACCTTTTTATATTGAGCTGTATGTTAGTCATGTATCGGCTTCCACTGCAGTGGAGTTTTGTGAACTGGATGTTCCATGCCTGCAGGTTGGGAAGCTGATTAGTAATCAAGCCAGGAAGTGTTTGCTGTTTGTACACCTTTAAGTGTTCTCTCTGTGTGTAGAGTGTGGACTCACATAATGGTTCCTTCTTTCACAGACTCGGTTTGTTGCGGCCACCTGGGGGGTGTCGGCGGGGTCCTTGGGTCCGAACAGCTTCTGGCTCCGGACCGTTAGCGCTGCTGGGAGCGCACCACGCCAGACCGCACTTTCTTTTATTTTTTGTATCACTGTTATGTATTAAATTCAGTTAGCCTTTGTACCATGCTCTGCTTATTTCATACTGGGTCCTTCAAACGCTGGTCGGTTCTCCGAGCTGCGTCCGACACATAACAGGTGGAATAGTACAGCCTAAATATTTTAGTAATACAGCTTTACTTTTGGATATGGAGCAATCCATATGAAATCAACCAGTTTGAAGTCACATTCTGAGCATTCTCAGATGTAAAGTTCCTACGAAGCACCTGATCTGATTACATTTTTGAATTTTACAGAAAAAAGGCAAAGTTTCAAAGACGTACGTCATATGCAAGGAGCCATAGTATAAATGTCAGAAGTTGGACCAAGAGGCTCATTCAGCAAAACGGATGAAATTAATCAAAATTTCAAAGAGCTGCAGTTTCAAAACTATTACAGATACAGACCCAATACTTCTGCAAAGGTTTGGTAGAGGAGCATGTGCAAAAAAAATTTCAGAGCCATCTGAGAGGTGTGATCTGGAACCCTCTGGGTGATTTGACATGGAATGACCCTGTGCCATTTAGGAAGAAGACCCACACGGTTAAACAGATAACTGACAAATCAGAAATCCAAAGGGACATGTTTAATGAATAATAAAAAAAAGACAGTTATTACAATACTCCATTAAATGCAAAGTGAAAGAAAGAAACCACCAGAAAACCTAGTTCCTCAAGTATAAAGAGACTATTCTGGCAAATCTTAAAGACATCCTCCCTCTCCTCATAGCATGTCCTGAAACCAAGAACCATACCCTGCATCACACAATTTCATGTGTTCCTTCACTTTCTCTCAAGTGTTCAGTCAGCCATTCCTGCTTTGTGGGAAGAAACAGATTTGACTCAATTTAACCACAGGCCTCAAATCTGGGTGACTACAGTGCGACAGCTGTGAAGCAAAGTAGACACGGATAACGTCGTCCAGGCTTGTGCATTTCCTTTCTGTTGAAAAGCCTAGGTGGAATTTAACTGTTCAGGCTTTTATTTTGATGATATAAAATTGTGCAAATACATAAAAAGTATTTGACGCATTTGAAAGAAACTACATAAAACCTAAGATCATGAATTTGTTGGGGGGGGGGGGGGAGTGTCACCTTCTGGAGTTTCCACATGTGTCCAGTTAATCATACATCATACATGCAAATTCCCGAATCTAAATGATCAGAAGAATTTCAGTTTTAGAGCAACTTGGATACTTATGAAGCAATCAGATTTTCCCCTGCCTCATTCTAAGTAGTTCTGCAAATATTTCCAATTATTCTACATTGGAAAATGTACAAGTTCTCCAGGAAAATTCTGCATTAGTCAATGAACTGTAAATGTAGCGAGCCAAAGATAATGCAAAAAAAAAAAAAAAACCAAAAAAAACACGCAATTTACATTTAGCCTCACTCTAAAGCAAATGCCATCCAAAGACTCATCAATGCACGCCCTCAGCAAACAGGCTGGCATCCATGGAGGCAGATGTGACAAAATGATTTCAGGTGAATATCCACTTGTGGTTTCTAAAGAATATCTGATTGTGAGTGAAATTAAACTGTGGTTTGATTGTCTGACATAAAAAAAAAAACATCTGTACAATGCTCTCAAGCTATTTTTGTATGGGCACGAACATAGTCATAAAATATTTGGATGCTTATGGGGTCTTTAAACATTCAGGCTGAAAGAAAACTGATAGTTTTCTGACCGGCTTCGCTCATTTTTATCTATACTGGTATCCAGAAGCATTGCTTAATTTTTAAACAACATGATGATATTCAAAACTGGCCTTTCATTTAATGACAAAAACTACTAAAAATCCTTTTAATGAACTACTGTTCAGTCCAATCTGACAGTGTGACTGGAGTTTTATTAACTCCCTCATGACCCCTGACCCAGCTGACAGCGCTGCACTTTAGCTCCATTTGCATCACGTACACGTTAGCATCACACACTGACAAGGACACAGCGTACACTTTACAATATGAAAGGATGAGTTACTGGAGAGTTTCAGGGCTCCCGTGATAAAACAGTGATAAATGTTTACCTGAAAAATTCAAATGGCTCTTAAAAAATCATCCAGCTGTCAACTGCTTTGAAACAACAATGGCCAAGCTAGCTGCTAGGCATGATCACAAAGCAGCACACACAATTATCTCCCATCGTTACACAAAGAAATACTCAGCACTCCTCAGATCTTCTATAAAAGCAAAAGACAGCTTATACTGTGCTTTCAAAAATGACAAATGTTACAGAATAGTGTTTCCCATCAAAGAAGGATGGACAAGCTGAATGTATGTAGTGTTGGAACATCCAATATTACATAGCTAGCTACGGTAACAGTTTCCAGTGCACAATGCCTCAAAAATCATTGTTTCGTTATCGTGTGAGTTTCCTTGGTTGCTCCCATTGATATGGGACCACCGCAATAGATCAAGGTATGGATTCTCACCTTGATCCGAAGTATGTTTAACACCAGATGCAACTTAAGCTTTATTAGCAGAATGGGCATGGGTGGACTTGAACCTAGATTCATCTTCAACATCATCATCCTTCTTCTTCTTCTTTACTTAGCAAAAGAAAATTCGAGAAGCCACTCGGCCCTGACATGCCATGGGCTAAACTCGATGGTGATTGGTAAAACTCTCACAAAGAAGATGTAAAAACACAACAAGCACTATTTGCAAAAATGAAAGCAAGAAATAATCAGAAGAATTGTAACAGAAAGCAAAGACAACAGATGGACAGACTTGGAGGTACAGGGAAGGGACGGAGTACAGGGGAGTATCTGGATCGTAGAGGAGGAATGAGAAAATGTATGTCAGCACACCTGGAAACCTACGGAATTAAGCACCTCGCAAAGCAGGGCTGCAAGAAAAGACAACAGCTGAACCAGGCCTACAAGTGTCTGAATCACCACAACAACAAAAGCTGCTCAGACCGCAAAACAAACGGAATACTGCAACACAGACGTTTGTGCATGGGGAATGCAGAGACAAAAGCCTTGGTTTTTTGTTTGACTATGGATGTTGCTGCGTAGAGGACGTTGCGTTTGAGAAGTTCAGAGTCAGGTTAACAATCAAAAATAAAATAAATAAATTACTCCTGTGTTTGCATTCTGAATAGCATGCTAAAAGTGAATGCTAAGAATAGCTAGCAAGCAAACTTGTTTTGTTTTTTTCTTACATTGCTTTGCATCTAACGGTGAGGTTAAGTTTGCTAGCTTTCGCCACCATTCTATGTTTGCTGTCACTGGGAGCCCTCTGGGTCTTCATTGTAGTGGAGACACAGATGGGTGAGAAGACCAATGGGAGGCTGTTCCTGTAAATGTAATGAAACCTGGGCCATAGGTCGAGGCCTTATCTCTTCTCTGTCACAGAAGTTCTCCAATTTGATTGATAAAATATTATAATGGGGCATTGCGTGGCACCATGAATCCCTGTCGGTAGCCCAGTCTGTCCATTTATGCTGGTCAATGCTGCAGGAGAAGACAGTCTTTTATTCAAAGGGATCTTTGTCCTTTTATCATGGCGGCCACTGGACAGCTCACCAAACAGTACGATATTTAGGCAGGTAGATCACAGCCTCTCTCCACCACTGTCGAGGCTAGAGTGCTAACTACTGCCAAGGGATAAGACAGTTAACGCTACCATGACCATTACTGCTTTATTTTATTTCTGCAACAATTCCAATTAAAATTTCATCACTTCACAAACAAACACCCACAACTTTTTGCTCAGTGGCTATGCAAAATCCAGAGTGATCGCTTATCCAGTAGCAATCATAGGAAGGTCTACAGTCAGCATTTCAATGCAGACAAGATTTGCATCACATCATAAGGTAGAAGAATATTAAAAGCTGGGCAAGTAGCTTTTGCATTTCAATTTAACAAAATCCCAGGCAAGGAGTGATAGACAAAGTGTCCTCACATGTCTCACAGATCTCCCGTGCTTGTCTTTGTTTGATACTCCAGGAAAATAAAAAGCTGTGTCAGTACAAATGCACTTTCACAATGCCATCTCTCCAAGGAGTCTGTAAAGAAATATGGGTGATGTTAGCTCACATCAACCTAAGTTATAGGTGACAAAAGTGGTTACTCATCATCACAGTCGATATATAAATTTCAACACACTTCTCATGTTTTCTGGGGGGAGCAGGTGGCAGTGACTCAACATTTCTGTGGACGTCACTGACATTTATTTTTGAAAGATTCTGGAGGGGGAAAAAAAAATGCTATTTTGGAGTCAAGCTTCAGGCACTGACCTGCAGTGGAAGCTGCGATAATCCAGAATGAAAAAAACAAAGAAGTTAAACTATATTCATGCAGAGAGCTGTGTGATGCATAAATGAAGCACATAAGCAATGAAATTATGAAGCAAGCAACAGTGAATCAAACAGTACCAAACAGGTTAATGCCAGTTATAATTGCATAGGGATGGGAACTGAAAATTTGAGATCTGCTTCCACATTTTTCAACACATTGGAATTGCATGCCTCAATTCCATTTATCAAAGCCAGCATGCTCTTCTCATCAAACTGTGCATCAAGAAACAAAGAAAATGTGATGCAGAAAACCTGTGTATGCTTACATTTTCTAAACAGAAATCTGATCAGAAATCCATGAAGATTTGGACCAACAAGCAGAATCAATCAATCAATCAATTTTTTTATATAGCGCCAAATCACAACAAACAGTTGCCCCAAGGCGCTTTATATTGTAAGGCAAGGCCATACAATAATTATGTAAAACCCCAACGGTCAAAACGACCCCCTGTGAGCAAGCACTTGGCTACAGTGGGAAGGAAAAACTCCCTTTTAACAGGAAGAAACCTCCAGCAGAACCAGGCTCAGGGAGGGGCAGTCTTCTGCTGGGACTGGTTGGGGATGAGGGAGAGAACCAGGAAAAAGACATGCTGTGGAGGGGAGCAGAGATCGATCACTAATGATTAAATGCAGAGTGGTGCATACAGAGCAAAAAGAGAAAGAAACAGTGCATCATGGGAACCCCCCAGCAGTCTACGTCTATAGCAGCATAACTAAGGGATGGTTCAGGGTCACCTGATCCAGCCCTAACTATAAGCTTTAGCAAAAAGGAAAGTTTTAAGCCTAATCTTAAAAGTAGAGAGGGTGTCTGTCTCCCTGATCTGAATTGGGAGCTGGTTCCACAGGAGAGGAGCCTGAAAGCTGAAGGCTCTGCCTCCCATTCTACTCTTACAAACCCTAGGAACTACAAGTAAGCCTGCAGTCTGAGAGCGAAGCGCTCTATTGGGGTGATATGGTACTACGAGGTCCCTAAGATAAGATGGGACCTGATTATTCAAAACCTTATAAGTAAGAAGAAGAATTTTAAATTCTATTCTAGAATTAACAGGAAGCCAATGAAGAGAGGCCAATATGGGTGAGATATGCTCTCTCCTTCTAGTCCCCGTCAGTACTCTAGCTGCAGCATTTTGAATTAACTGAAGGCTTTTTAGGGAACTTTTAGGACAACCTGATAATAATGAATTACAATAGTCCAGCCTAGAGGAAATAAATGCATGAATTAGTTTTTCAGCATCACTCTGAGACAAGACCTTTCTGATTTTAGAGATATTGCGTAAATGCAAAAAAGCAGTCCTACATATTTGTTTAATATGTGCTTTGAATGACATATCCTGATCAAAAATGACTCCAAGATTTCTCACAGTATTACTAGAGGTCAGGGTAATGCCATCCAGAGTAAGGATCTGGTTAGACACCATGTTTCTAAGATTTGTGGGGCCAAGTACAATAACTTCAGTTTTATCTGAGTTTAAAAGCAGGAAATTAGAGGTCATCCATGTCTTTATGTCTGTAAGACAATCCTGCAGTTTAGCTAATTGGTGTGTGTCCTCTGGCTTCATGGATAGATAAAGCTGGGTATCATCTGCATAACAATGAAAATTTAAGCAATACCGTCTAATAATACTGCCTAAGGGAAGCATGTATAAAGTGAATAAAATTGGTCCTAGCACAGAACCTTGTGGAACTCCATAATTAACTTTAGTCTGTGAAGAAGATTCCCCATTTACATGAACAAATTGTAATCTATTAGACAAATATGATGTGCAGTGCAGTGCCTTTAATACCTATGGCATGCTCTAATCTCTGTAATAAAATTTTATGGTCAACAGTATCAAAAGCAGCACTGAGGTCTAACAGAACAAGCACAGAGATGAGTCCACTGTCCGAGGCCATAAGAAGATCATTTGTAACCTTCACTAATGCTGTTTCTGTACTATGATGAACTCTAAAACCTGACTGAAACTCTTCAAATAGACCATTCCTCTGCAGATGATCAGTTAGCTGTTTTACAACTACCCTTTCAAGAATTTTTGAGAGAAAAGGAAGGTTGGAGATTGGCCTATAATTAGCTAAGATAGCTGGGTCAAGTGATGGCTTTTTAAGTAATGGTTTAATTACTGCCACCTTAAAAGCCTGTGGTACATAGCCAACTAACAAAGATAGATTGATCATATTTAAGATCGAAGCATTAAATAATGGTAGGGCTTCCTTGAGCAGCCTGGTAGGAATGGGGTCTAATAAACATGTTGATGGTTTGGATGAAGTAACTAATGAAAATAACTCAGACAGAACAATTGGAGAGAAAGAGTCTAACCAAATACCGGCATCACTGAAAGCAGCCAAAGATAACGACACGTCTTTGGGATGGTTATGAGTAATTTTTTCTCTAATAGTTAAAATTTTGTTAGCAAAGAAAGTCATGAAGTCATTACTAGTTAAAGTTAATGGAATACTCAGCTCAATAGAGCTCTGACTCTTTGTCAGCCTGGCTACAGTGCTGAAAAGAAACCTGGGGTTGTTCTTATTTTCTTCAATTAGTGATGAGTAGAAAGATGTCCTAGCTTTACGGAGGGCTTTTTTATAGAGCAACAGACTCTTTTTCCAGGCTAAGTGAAGATCTTCTAAATTAGTGAGACGCCATTTCCTCTCCAACTTACGGGTTATCTGCTTTAAGCTACGAGTTTGCGAGTTATACCACGGAGTCAGACACTTCTGATTTAAAGCTCTCTTTTTCAGAGGAGCTACAGCATCCAAAGTTGTCTTCAATGAGGATGTAAAACTATTGACGAGATACTCTATCTCCCTTACAGAGTTTAGGTAGCTACTCTGCACTGTGTTGGTATATGACATTAGAGAACATAAAGAAGGAATCATATCCTTAAACCTAGTTACAGCGCTTTCTGAAAGACTTCTAGTGTAATGAAACTTATTCCCTACTGCTGGGTAGTCCATCAGAGTAAATGTAAATGTTATTAAGAAATGATCAGACAGAAGGGAGTTTTCAGGGAATACTGTTAAGTCTTCTATTTCCATACCATAAGTCAGAACAAGATCTAAGATATGATTAAAGTGGTGGGTGGACTAATTTACTTTTTGAGCAAAGCCAATAGAGTCTAATAATAGATTAAATGCAGTGTTGAGGCTGTCATTCTCAGCATCTGTGTGGATGTTAAAATCGCCCACTATAATTATCTTATCTGAGCTAAGCACTAAGTCAGACAAAAGGTCTGAAAATTCACAGAGAAACTCACAGTAACGACCAGGTGGACGATAGATAATAAAAAATAAAACTGGTTTTTGGGACTTCCAATTTGGATGGACAAGACTAAGAGACAAGCTTTCAAATGAATTAAAGCTCTGTCTGGGTTTTTGATTAATTAATAAGCTGGAATGGAAGATTGCTGCTAATCCTCCGCCCCGGCCTGTGCTACGAGCATTCTGACAGTTAGTGTGACTCGGGGGTGTTGACTCATTTAAACTAACATATTCATCCTGCTGTAATCAGGTTTCTGTTAGGCAGAATAAATCAATATGTTGATCAATTATTATATCATTTACCAACAGGGACTTAGAAGAGAGAGACCTAATGTTTAATAGACCACATTTAACTGTTTTAGTCTGTGGTGCAGTTGAAGGTGCTATATTATTTTTTCTTTTTGAATTTTTATGCTTAAACAGATTTTTGCTGGTTATTGGTAGTCTGGGAGCAGGCACCGTCTCTACGGGGATGGGGTAATGAGGGGATGGCAGGGGGAGAGAAGCTGCAGAGAGGTGTGTAAGACTACAACTCTGCTTCCTGGTCCCAACCCTGGATAGTCACGGTTTGGAGGATTTAAGAAAATTGGCCAGATTTCTAGAAATGAGAGCTGCTCCATCCAAAGTGGGATGGATGCCGTCTCTCCTAACAAGACCAGGTTTTCCCCAGAAGCTTTGCCAATTATCTATGAAGCCCACCTCATTTTTTGGACACCACTCAGACAGCCAGCAATTCAAGGAGAACATGCGGCTAAACATGTCACTCCCGGTCCGATTGGGGAGGGGCCCAGAGAAAACTACAGAGTCCGACATTGTTTTTGCAAAGTTACACACCGATTTAATGTTAATTTTAGTGACCTCCGATTGGCGTAACCGGGTGTCATTACTGCCGACGTGAATTACAATCTTACCAAATTTACACTTAGCCTTAGCCAGCAGTTTCAAATTTCCTTCAATGTCGCCTGCTCTGGCCCCCGGAAGACAATTGACTATGGTCGCTGGTGTCGCTAACTTCACATTTCTCAAAACAGAGTCGCCAATAACCAGAGTTTGATCCTCGGCGGGTGTGTCGTCGAGTGGGGAAAAACGGTTAGAGATGTGAACGGGTTGGCGGTGTACACGGGGCTTCTGTTTAGGGCTACGCTTCCTCCTCACAGTCACCCAGTCAGCCTGCTTTCCCGGCTGCTCGGGTTCTGCCAGGGGGGAACTAACGGCGGCTAAGCTACCTTGGTCCGCACCGACTACAGGGGCCTGGCTAGCTGTAGAATTTTCCACGGTGCGGAGCCGAGTCTCCAATTCGCCCAGCCTGGCCTCCAAAGCTACGAATAAGCTACATTTATTACAAGTACCGTTACTGCTAAAGGAGGC
This sequence comes from Thalassophryne amazonica, assembly GCF_902500255.1. Taxonomy (NCBI): domain Eukaryota; kingdom Metazoa; phylum Chordata; class Actinopteri; order Batrachoidiformes; family Batrachoididae; genus Thalassophryne; species Thalassophryne amazonica. Next base: position 91,809,339 of record NC_047111.1, read on the forward strand.
CGAGGAATAACTAAACATTTCACACCCAGAGCAGAAAAGTGCGGGAGAGACAGGAGAAGCCGCCATGCTAAATCGGCTAAGAGCTAGTAGCTACGCTAAGCTAGCGGATTCCTAAAAACACGCAAAGTGAATAATGTGTAAATAATTTAGAGGTGATTCAGCAGAAGGAGTGCTTTAGTTAAGGCACGTAAAGATTACACTGGGAAACAAATCGTAATCTAGATAACTAGATCAATCTAACTGCGCAGATTAAACAGCTAACAGATACAGAAAAACACCGCTGTGCTCCGGAACAGGAAGTGATACAATACCGCAGTGAGAGCCAACCACCAGTAGAGGCAAGGCAAGAATCGATAATGACACTGATATCAATAAAATCATATCAATTCTGATCCCTAGTATTGCACCACTACCATGTATTCAACCTTAAACTATATCCTGCCTCTGACTTTATGGTGAAGAGTATTTAATATCTGTAAACAAGCGGGAAAACAATCCTTGTCTCGTATCGCTGGGACTCCCTCAGTCATCACTAATACATGAAAATATGTATTCAGGTCAAAGATTCCAGGCTGTTCAAGAAATAATCAGAAGAATATGGGGTGGTGTCTGCTTCTGAAACTCTCCTGTCCTGTGCACCGGCAACATTTCCTGTATATTCATTTTGTGAATTGTTTTGTCAACCATGTCGGTAGCATGGCCCAAGCAGAGGGTCACCCCTTCAAGTCTGGTCTGCTTGAAGTTTCTTCCTCAAATCATCAGAGGGAGTTTTTCCTTACCGCTGTCACCTGTGTCCTTGCTCTGGGGAGTGGTAAGGTCAGACCTTACTTGTGTAAAGCGCCTTAAGGCAACTTTGTTGTGATTTGGTTCTATATAAATGAAAATAAATTGAAAATTAAACTGAAACTGTCCCAAGATGTCAGTCTTCCATGGCACACACATGGAAGCAAACACATGTACAAACCACCACACTTTGCCAAACAAATACCATATCTACTCAAAAACAACAACAAAAAAAGAATGCACAGAAAAGAACAGAGCACGTGAGGCGGGTCTGGCGATTGTTTGCATGAGCGTGCTAACAGCCTGTGTGCATGTGCCCTTGCGCATCACCCTCTTTTCCTGCACATGTGGCTGACCAGACAAAGCTTCAGGAGAACACTTACCCAAAAACAAAACAGAGCCTTGGCAATGTTCTTGTTATCCATCACCCCTTCAGTCTTGCATAAATAACTCTTAATAAATAGCATCATCATGTCAGAGAGCTTTCAGCTGCATGGCCTGCCCTGCAGCTTCAACCTATTTTTCTTCACTCTGCACTTTTATCTTTACTTGTTTTGCATTTCTGCCTCGCTTAGCATTTAAGGGATACCAAATATTTTCCAATCAAGGATCAGGTGTCTCTCCCAGGATGAGAGGTATACAGTGCATCTGTAAAGCATTTACAATGCTGCACTTTTTCAACATTTTGTTATGTTACAGCTCCAAAGGGAATGAAATTCATTTTTTTCCTCTACACACAAAACCCCATAATGACAATGTGAAAAAGGTATTTTGAGATTTTTGCAAATTTATTTAAAAAAAAACTAAGGAATCACATAAGAACAGGTGATAGTGCATGTCAGACACAAACCAAACATGAAGTCAGTGGAACTGTCTCTAGACCTCCAAGACAGGATTGACTTGTGGCAAAAATCTGGGGTAAGGGTACAGAAACATTTCTGCTGCTTTGAAGGTCCCAAAGAGCACAGTGGCCTCCATCACCCAGAACTGGAGGAAGTTCAGAATCACCAGGACTCTTCCTACAGCTGGCTGCCTGTCTCAAGTGAGCGATCAGGTGAGAAGGGTCTTAGTCAGGGAGGTGACCAAGAACCTGATGGTCACTCTGTCACAGCTCCAGCGTTCCTCTGTGGAGAGAGGAGAACCTTCCAGAAGGACAATCCTCTCTGCAGCAATCCACTAATCAGGCCTCTATGGTAGAGTAGCCAGATGGAAGCCACTCCTTAGCAAAAAGGTACATGGCAGCCCACCTGGAGTTTGTCAAAAGGCACCTGAAGGACTCTCAGACCATGTTAAACAAAATTCTCTGGTCTGCTAAGACAAAGATTGAGCTCTTTGGCGTGAATGCCAGGTGTCATGTTTGGAGGAAACCAAGCACCATCCCTACAGTGAAGCATGCTGGTGACAGCATCATGCTGTGGGGATGTTTTTCAGTGGCAGGAACTGGGAGACTAGTCAGGATTGAGGGAAAGATGAATGCTGCAATGTACAGAGACATCCTGGATGAAAACCTGCTCCAGAGTGCTATTGACCTCAGACAGAGGCAATGGTTCAACTTTCAGCAGGACAATGACCCTAAGCACACAGCCAAGACATCAAAGGAGTGGCTTCAGGACAACTCTGTGAATGTCCTTGAGTGCCCCAGCCAAAGCCCAAACCTGAATCTGACTGAACATCTCTGGAGAGATCTGAAAATGGCTCTGCACCAACACTCCTCATCCAACCTGATGGAGCTTGAGAGGTGCTGCAAAGAGGAATGGACAAAACTGCACAAAGATAGGTGCACCAAGCTTGTGGCATCATTTTCAAGAAGACTTCAGGCTGTAATTGCTGCCAAAGATACATCAACAAAGTATTGAGCAAAGGGTGTGAATACTTAAGTACATGTGGTTTCTTAGGTTTTTATTATTAAAAAAAAGTTTGGGGGGGCTTTTTCATGATGTCAATATGGAGTGTTGTGAATAAAATTGAGGGGAAAAATGAATTTCCTCCATTTTGGAATAAAGCTGTAACATAAAAAAATGTAGAAAAAGTTAAGCACTGTGAATACTTTCAAAGGAATGCCCCCTGAACCTGTAATCCCATCTCGTCAACATTCAGACCCTGCACAACCTACGTTCACAATCCAAGTTCGCTGCTCAGAGTGCCAATAGTAGTGAAAGCTGAAGTTTTTACTCATTTTTTTTGTTTGCTTGTTTCCTTTGTAGTTTGCTTTTTAGAACTTGTCTTTTATGTGTCCAATTTAATAAACTGTACTCATAGTATTGTCCTAATACAGTCTGTGGACATGTTGTTATGCTATTTTTATACATCAAATGTCAAGTAATGCGTTGCTGATCAACTGATGTTGCTAATGTTGGCTAACTTGGTAAATGTTGCCAACAACAACTGCTCTACAAACCAAGCACACTAATGTAACTTCTGTGCCATCTCTCCTCTCCCATGAGGTCTCTTTGTTGGGCTATGTACTTTTGTAGTACTCTAGCCTCCAAAATCTTGGAGGCATCCAGCTTATTTTCCAACTTGAAGTGTTGTGTGGAAACTGGAACGAATGTACTTCAGGTTTGACCTCATTCCCCCGTCGCAGTTTACTACTTCCGAGGTAAATGGAACAGGCCTATGTCCCAGGGTATGTGTCACCGCGGCAGCTACGGAGATCCAAGGAGAAGCTAATGTTAAAGATGTGGTTTTGCTATTGCTCTCGTTGTTTGTTTACATAGCATTGTATTACAGACAGCTGAAAAGTTTTCCAACAGTTCTACTGTTGTCTATAAGGTACTCACTTTATCAACGTGTTTATGTGAAATAAATTCAACAATGGTGACCCTTTTTTTTTTTGGCAAGATGAAATACTGAAGGTGCGTAATTCAGTTTTTAGTACAATTGTTTGTGTTCTCACCACAAACACACCGCTCCAAAGCTCCCTTGGGACCGCACTGAGACTTGCTTTGGTCCACACAAAAGTGCATTTTAATTCAACTAAGAAGTGCTAGTGTGAAAATTCCCACGAATCAAAAGTTCGGGCATCGAAACAAGGACCTGAAATCTGTGTACTGATTCGGTTCAAGAGATACGACGGCACAGATATTGGTGCCATACTGAAAATGAGTTCTTTTCCTCAGATTATTCCCTCTCTTCAGTGACAATGAAACATTCACTGGACACAAATATCATTTCATGAGCTATCATTGTTTAAACAAAGCATTAATCCTGCATCCCTATTGCTGTGCTTTTTCTTTTTCCTTTATTCACACTCCATCTGAAAGATCAGCGTCGTGTTTAATCTGACCATCTCACAGGGGAGCCCACAGACCCTATCGCTTTCATCTGACCACCTCTGTCTCGCTCCTTTTTTCGTTACCTTTTCCACAACACACACAACCCCGCCAGGGTGTTAAGATTGTACCAAAATGTTATTTCTCCCTGATAGCAAAACTGAACCTGCTGCATCTTTTATTGGAAACGCAGCCAAGGTTACGGCGTCCTTCTAGAAAAGGGCTGCCTTCAGATGTCAAGGCATAGCCTCTGGAGAGGAAAAAAATAAATCAATCAGCACTTAGAGTAGTGATATCAGAAAAGACTCTGCAGTGTCTGAATAATGGCATGTAGCTGAAATTGTGGAGAATACCTCGGCTTTACCTACACAAGCACTTAACTCCCTCCTTTTATAATTCCCCTCTTCTCGACCCTTATATAGAGCGATTTCTTTCACCACAAAAGACACTGGTTAAGCCCTCTTGACTGTACTCAAGTTATTTATAGACTGAGGTTCCACAACAGATAACCATTGTCCAAAGTAGGAAGGAGGAGGATGATGACTGGTCATCTACACCCAGCGTGACAGTACAATTTAGACTACAACAAAAAGACCGACTTTACGGCAAAGCAAGACTCCTCAAGTAGGCAATCACACTACTGAGTGTTCAAAAACACAGTATACGTAAAGGCACAGGGTCTGCTGTTAAGGATTCTGTCTACTAGTCTGTGATGGATGATGAGGTACGGTGCATACTTTAGCAATGATAGCTTATAGCTCCATTAGACTGTAAGGTCAAAGCAAAGGGTGAACTCCCTGGCAACATAAAGAGTATAGGCTGGCTGCAGAGCCAAGAAGATTCATTAATCTACAACGATAAGTCCTGGTCAATGTAATTAAGCTCTGTGACACAGATTCTTAATATAGCTGTGTTTCACCCCTTTATGCGAGGAAAAACTCCATGCTATGCTCGTAGTAGCACCTTTGGAACAAACAGAGCGATGAGGCCATGTTAGTGTTTACAAGCATGTCTCCACATTTTCCTTAGGTACTTGACTGTGTCTGTGGGAGTTAATCATTCATAGTTGCTGGTGGCTTTAAGACTGAAATGCAACTCTTGCTGGCACCAGGGCTACCAGCATCACCCACACGGTCTATATATAACTCTTTTTCCATGGCTAGGCCATTTGTGGAACAAAGTTCACAGAGGTGCTCGCCTGAGGTGCTTCCTACTCTAATGCTGTTCAGCCCAGCTGGGCACAAGGAAACATCACAATCAAGACCCTCTCACGGAAAAAGATAATATATATGTATGTTCAGCGTGCAGTAAGCATGCCCCCGTTATCTGAGTGATAATTTACATCATGTTGTTCAGCATAAACACGGAAGGTGAGAAAGCTTATTGTTGAAAGACCTATTTTCTCTTTCACAGATATGGAGTGAAAATGAGTGTAATACCAAGAGAACTGAGCAATTTTTACACGGACACTCACACAAAAAAACATTAAAAAAAATCTTTAAATGTTTAAAATAAAATGCAAATGAAGCCTTAATTATTTAATGGGTGATTTTTTTTTTTTTGGAGATCGAGTAACAGCGGTGCTGCTGATCCTTCTTCCTTTCGGTATGTGCCCTCTTATAAAAAAAAAAAGCCAATTTAATGATGAAAGTCAAGGGGAACCCGCTGTGAACAGGTCTACCCATCTCTGTTTCAACAAGTAAAAAACAATGATTAACATAAGTAGGGCCAATATCACCAGAACGACTTTTACTATTTCTGAGCCACTTCAAATAATACCTATAAGCTACAAATCCTTTTTAACAAAATGTGCAATCTTATGAGAAATATAAAATACTACACTGACATAATTTGATATATCAATAAAAACAATAAAAGCCCCATAAATGTATAAAAATTGCTTATTATAAACTGGGTGTGTCAATTAAATATTTCTGATTGTTATGAAGTAGCTCTTTATTGTTTCTTATGGTCACACTAAGATAAAATATTATAATTTATAAACTGAATGTTAAAATGTAAGTGGTCTGGTGGTGGTAGATGGTGGAGTCTAGTGAACCTGATCACGGGTCCAACTATGCAATCCTAAAGCAAACACTGGCGTCCTCCTTCAAAAATAATTTTACTGTCAAAAGTATATTTATGGCAGCATGGTGGCTTAGTGGTTAGCACTGTTGCCTCACAGCAAGAAGGTCATGGGATCAATTCCCACCTGTGGCCTTTCTGTGTGGAGTTTGCATGTTCTCCCTGTGTTTGTGTGGGTTTCCTCCGGGTGATCCGGCTTCCTCCCACATCCAAAGACATGCAGGTTAGGCAGATTGGAATCTTTAAAAATTGTCTGTAAGTGTACAGATGGGTGTGAATGTGTTTGTTTGTCTATCTGTGGCCCTGTGACAGACTGGCGTCCTGTTCAGGGTGTACCCCGTCTCATGCCCTGTGACTGCTGGGATTGACTCCAGCCCTCAGTGATCCTTAATTGGAGTAAGCGGTTGAAGATGAGTGAGTGAAGTACTTTTACTCCATAAATATAAAAATAATGGCAAATACATTGCCAGACATCTTCAACAACTTTGATTTCATGTCAAATGGACGTGCCATTATTGTTCCTCGCTCTGCAGTGCCATCTTGTTTACAGCTTCATGAGATTTCATGAAGCTTTTTCACAGTATCAGGCAATTTAGGATGAGATTCTCACATTCTTGTGTCCTCTTACTGACAAGTGACAAAACACTCAGGTAGCCTCATATGCTTCATTTTACCCAAAAACTTCAAATGCAACGCAACTCTTTACTGCACTGGAATTGCAACCAGACTGTCGTTTTTTTTAGCACTTTTCAATCAATCAATCAATCAATCAATTTTTTTATATAGCGCCAAATCACAACAAACAGTTGCCCCAAGGCGCTTTATATTATAAGGCAAGGCCATACAATAATTATGTAAAACCCCAACGGTCAAAACGACCCCCTTTGAGCAAGCACTTGGCTACAGTGGGAAGGAAAAACTCCCTTTTAACAGGAAGAAACCTCCAGCAGAACCAGGCTCAGGGAGGGGCAGTCTTCTGCTGGGACTGGTTAGGGCTGAGGGAGAGAACCAGGAAAAAGACATGCTGTGGAGGGGAGCAGAGATCGATCACTAATGATTAAATGCAGAGTGGTGCATACAGAGCAAAAAGAGAAAGAAACAGTGCATCATGGGAACCCCCAGGCAGTCTACATCTATAGCAGCATAACTAAGGGATGGTTCAGGGTCACCTGATCCAGCCCTAACTATAAGCTTTAGCAAAAAGGAAAGTTTTAAGCCTAATCTTAAAAGTAGAGAGGGTGTCTGTCTCCCTGATCTGAATTGGGAGCTGGTTCCACAGGAGAGGAGCCTGAAAGCTGAAGGCTCTGCCTCCCATTCTACTCTTACAAACCCTAGGAACTACAAGTAAGCCTGCAGTCTGAGAGCGAAGCGCTCTATTGGGGTGATATGGTACTACGAGGTCCCTAAGATAAGATGGGACCTGATTATTCAAAACCTTATAAGTAAGAAGAAGAATTTTAAATTCTATTCTAGAATTAACAGGAAGCCAATGAAGAGAGGCCAATATGGGTGAGATATGCTCTCTCCTTCTAGTCCCCGTCAGTACTCTAGCTGCAGCATTTTGAATTAACTGAAGGCTTTTTAGGGAACTTTTAGGACAACCTGATAATGAATTACAATAGTCCAGCCTAGAGGAAATAAATGCATGAATTAGTTTTTCAGCATCACTCTGAGACAAGACCTTTCTGATTTTAGAGATATTGCGTAAATGCAAAAAAGCAGTCCTACATATTTGTTTAATATGCGCTTTGAATGACATATCCTGATCAAAAATGACTCCAAGATTTCTCACAGTATTACTAGAGGTCAGGGTAATGCCATCCAGAGTAAGGATCTGGTTAGACACCATGTTTCTAAGATTTGTGGGGCCAAGTACAATAACTTCAGTTTTATCTGAGTTTAAAAGCAGGAAATTAGAGGTCATCCATGTCTTTATGTCTGTAAGACAATCCTGCAGTTTAGCTAATTGGTGTGTGTCCTCTGGCTTCATGGATAGATAAAGCTGGGTATCATCTGCGTAACAATGAAAATTTAAGCAATACCATCTAATAATACTGCCTAAGGGAAGCATATAAATTGAATAAAATTGGTCCTAGCACAGAACCTTGTGGAACTCCATAATTAACTTTAGTCTGTGAAGAAGATTCCCCATTTACATGAACAAATTGTAATCTATTAGACAAATATGATTCAAACCACCGCAGCGCAGTGCCTTTAATACCTATGGCATGCTCTAATCTCTGTAATAAAATTTTATGGTCAACAGTATCAAAAGCAGCACTGAGGTCTAACAGAACAAGCACAGAGATGAGTCCACTGTCCGAGGCCATAAGAAGATCATTTGTAACCTTCACTAATGCTGTTTCTGTACGATGATGAATTCTAAAACCTGACTGAAACTCTTCAAATAGACCATTCCTCTGCAGATGATCAGTTAGCTGTTTTACAACTACCCTTTCAAGAATTTTTGAGAGAAAAGGAAGGTTGGCGATTGGCCTATAATTAGCTAAGATAGCTGGGTCAAGTGATGGCTTTTTAAGTAATGGTTTAATTACTGCCACCTTAAAAGCCTGTGGTACATAGCCAACTAACAAAGATAGATTGATCATATTTAAGATTGAAGCATTAAATAATGGTAGGGCTTCCTTGAGCAGCCTGGTAGGAATGGGGTCTAATAAACATGTTGATGGTATGGATGGAGTAACTAATGAAAATAACTCAGACAGAACAATCGGAGAGAAAGAGTCTAACCAAATACCGGAATCACTGAAAGCAGCCAAAGATAACGATACGTCTTTGGGATGGTTATGAGTAATTTTTTCTCTAATAGTTAAAATTTTGTTAGCAAAGAAAGTCATGAAGTCATTACTAGTTAAAGTTAATGGAATACTCAGCTCAATAGAGCTCTGACTCTTTGTCAGCCTGGCTACAGTGCTGAAAAGAAACCTGGGGTTGTTCTTATTTTCTTCAATTAGTGATGAGTAGAAAGATGTCCTAGCTTTACGGAGGGCTTTTTTATAGAGCAACAGACTCTTTTTCCAGGCTAAGTGAAGATCTTCTAAATTAGTGAGACGCCATTTCCTCTCCAACTTACGGGTTATCTGCTATAAGCTACGAGTTTGTGAGTTATACCACGGAGTCAGGCACTTCTAATTTAAAGCTCTCTTTTTTAGAGGAGCTACAGCATCCAAAGTTGTCTTCAATGAGGATGTAAAACTATTGACGAGATACTCTATCTCACTTACAGAGTTTAGGTAGCTACTCTGCACTGTGTTGGTATATGGCATTAGAGAACATAAAGAAGGAATCATATCCTTAAACCTAGTTACAGCGCTTTCTGAAAGACTTCTAGTGTAATGAAACTTATTCCCCACTGCTGGGTAGTCCATCAGAGTAAATGTAAATGTTATTAAGAAATGATCAGACAGAAGGGAGTTTTCAGGGAATACTGTTAAGTCTTCTATTTCCATACCATAAGTCAGAACAAGATCTAAGATATGATTAAAGTGGTGGGTGGACTCATTTACTTTTTGAGCAAAGCCAATAGAGTCTAATAATAGATTAAATGCAGTGTTGAGGCTGTCATTCTCAGCATCTGTGTGGATGTTAAAATCGCCCACTATAATTATCTTATCTGAGCTAAGCACCAAGTCAGACAAAAGGTCTGAAAATTCACAGAGAAACTCACAGTAACGACCAGGTGGATGATAGATAATAACAAATAAAACTGGTTTTTGGGACTTCCAATTTCAATCAATCAATCAATCAACTTTTTTCTTGTATAGCGCCAAATCACAACAAACAGTTGCCCCAAGGCGCTCCACATTGCAAGGCAAGGCCATACAATAATTATGAAACACAGTCTACGTCTAAAGCAACATAACCAAGGGATGGTCCAGGGTCACCCGATCCAGCCCTAACTATAAGCCTTAGCGAAAAGGAAAGTTTTAAGCCTAATCTTAAAAGTAGAGAGGGTATCTGTCTCCCTGATCTGAATTGGGAGCTGGTTCCACAGGAGAGGAGCCTGAAAGCTGAAGGCTCTGCCTCCCATTCTACTCTTACAAACCCTAGGAACTACAAGTAAGCCCGCAGTCTGAGAGCGAAGCGCTCTAATGGGGTAATATGGTACTACGAGGTCCCTAAGATAAGATGGGACCTGATTATTCAAAACCTTATAAGTAAGAAGAAGAATTTTAAATTCTATTCTAGCATTAACAGGAAGCCAATGAAGGGAGGCCAACACGGGTGAGATATGCTCTCTCCTGCTAGTCCCCGTCAGTACTCTAGCTGCAGCATTCTGAACCAACTGAAGGCTTTTTAGGGAACTTTTAGGACAACCTGATAATAATGAATTACAATAGTCCAGCCTAGAGGAAACAAATGCATGAATTAGTTTTTCAGCATCACTCTGAGACAAGACCTTTCTGATTTTAGAGATATTGCGTAAATGCAAAAAGGCAGTCCTACATATTTGTTTAATATGCGCTTTGAATGACATATCCTGATCAAAAATAACTCCAAGATTTCTCACAGTATTACTAGAGATCAGGGAAATGCCATCCAGAGTAACGATCTGGTTAGACACCATGCTTCTAAGATTTGTGGGGCCAAGTACAATAACTTCAGTTTTATCTGAGTTTAAAAGCAGGAAATTAGAGGTCATCCATGTCTTTATGTCTGTAAGACAATCCTGCAGTTTAGCTAATTGGTGCGTATCCTCTGGCTTCATGGATAGATAAAGCTGGGTATCATCTGCGTAACAATGAAAATTTAAGCAATACCGTCTAATAATACTGCCCAAGGGAAGCATGTATAAAGTGAATAAAATTGGTCCTAGCACAGAACCTTGTGGAACTCCATAATTAACTTTAGTCTGTGAAGAAGATTCCCCATTTACATGAACAAACTGTAATCTATTAGACAAATATGATTCAAACCACCGCAGCGCAATGCCTTTAATACCTATGACATGCTCTAATCTCTGTAATAAAATTTTATGGTCAACAGTATCAAAAGCAGCACTGAGGTCCAACAGAACAAGCACAGAGATAAGTCCACTGTCCGAAGCCATAAGAAGATCATTTGTAACCTTCACTAATGCTGTTTCTGTACTATGATGAATTCTAAAACCTGACTGAAACTCTTCAAATAGACCATTCCTCTGCAGGTGATCAGTTAGCTGTTTTACAACTACCCTCTCAAGAATCTTTGAGAGAAAAGGAAGGTTGGAGATTGGCCTATAATTAGCTAAGATAGCTGGGTCAAGTGATGGCTTTTTAAGTAATGGTTGAATTACTGCCACCTTAAAGGCCTGTGGTACATAACCAACTAACAAAGATAGATTGATCATATCTAAGATTGAAGCATTAAATAATGGTAGGACTTCCTTGAGCAGCCTGGCAGGAATGGGGTCTAATAAGCATGTTGATGGTTTGGATGAAGTAACTAATGAAAATAACTCAGACAGAACAATCGGAGAGAAAGAGTCTAACCAAATACCGGCATCACTGAAAGCAGCCAAAGATAACGATACATCTTTGGGATGGTTATGAGTAATTTTTTCTCTAATAGTCAAAATTTTGTTAGCAAAGAAAGTCATGAAGTCATTACTAGTTAAAGTTAATGGAATACTCAGCTCAATAGAGCTCTGACTCTTTGTCAGCCTGGCTACAGTGCTGAAAAGAAACCTGGGGTTGTTCTTATTTTCTTCAATTAGTGATGAGTAGAAAGATGTCCTTGCTTCACGAAGGGCTTTCTTATAGAGCAACAAACTCTTTTTCCAGGCTAAGTGAAGATCTTCTAAATTAGTGAGACGCCATTTCCTCTCCAACTTACGGGTTATCTGCTTTAAGCTACGAGTTTGTGAGTTATACCACAGATTTGGATGGACAAGACTAAGAGTCAAGCTTTCAAATGAATTAAAGCTCTGTCTGGGTTTTTGATTCATTAATAAGCTGGAATGGAAGATTGCTGCTAATCCTCCGCCCCGACCCGTGCTACGAGCATTCTGACAGTTAGTGTGACTCGGGGGTGTTGACTCATTTAAACTAACATATTCATCCTGCTGTAACCAGGTTTCTGTAAGGCAGAATAAATCAATATGTTGATCAATTATTATATCATTTACCAACAGGGACTAAGAAGAGAGAGACCTAATGTTTAATAGACCACATTTAACTGTTTTAGTCTGTGGTGCAGTTGAAGGTGCTATATTATTTTTTCTTTTTGAATTTTTATGCTTAAACAGATTTTTGCTGGTTATTGGTAGTCTGGGAGCAGGCACCGTCTCTACGGTGATGGGGTAATGAGGGGATGGCAGGGGGAGAGAAGCTGCAGAGAGGTGTGTAAGACTACAACTCTGCTTCCTGGTCCCAACCCTGGATAGTCACGGTTTGGAGGATTTAAGAAAATTGGCCAGATTTCTAGAAATGAGAGCTGCTCCATCCAAAGTGGGATGGATGCCGTCTCTCCTAACAAGACCAGGTTTTTCCCAGAAGCTTTGCCAATTATCTATGAAGCCCACCTCATTTTTTGGACACCACTCAGACAGCCAGCAATTCAAGGAGAACATGCGGCTAAACATGTCACTCCCGGTCCGATTGGGGAGGGGCCCAGAGAAAACTACAGAGTCTGACATTGTTTTTGCAAAGTTACACACCGATTTAATGTTAATTTTAGTGACCTCCGATTGGCGTAACCGGGTGTCATTACTGCCGACGTGAATTACAATCTTACCAAATTTACGCTTAGCCTTAGCCAGCAGTTTCAAATTTCCTTCAATGTCGCCTGCTCTGGCCCCCAGAAGACAATTGACTATGGTTGCTGGTGTCGCTAACTTCACATTTCTCAAAACAGAGTCGCCAATAACCAGAGTTTGATCCTCGGCGGGTGTGTCGTCGAGTGGGGAAAAACGGTTAGAGATGTGAACGGGTTGGTGGTGTACATGGGGCTTCTGTTTAGGGCTACGCTTCCTCCTCACAGTCACCCAGTCAGCCTGCTTTCCCGGCTGCTCAGGATCTGCCAGGGGGTAACTAACGGCGGCTAAGCTACCTTGGTCCGCACCGACTACAGGGGCCTGGCTAGCTGTAGAATTTTCCACGGTGCGGAGCCGAGTCTCCAATTCGCCCAGCCTGGCCTCCAAAGCTACGAATAAGCTACACTTATTACAAGTACCGTTACTGCTAAAGGAGGCCGAGGAATAATTAAACATTTCACACCCAGAGCAGAAAAGTGCGGGAGAGACAGGAGAAGCCGCCATGCTAAATCGGCTAAGAGCTAGTAGCTACGCTAAGCTAGCGGATTCCTAAAAACACGCAAAGTGAATAATGTGTAAATAATTTAGAGGTGATTCAGCAGAAGGAGTGCTTTAGTTAAGGCACGTAAAGATTACACTGGGAAACAAATCGCAATCTAGATAACTAGATCGATCTAACTGCGCAGATTAAACAGCTAACAGATACAGAAAAACACTGCTGTGCTCCGGAACAGGAAGTGATACAATACCGCAGTGAGAGCCAACCACCAGTAGAGGCAAGCAAGAGCTATGGATTAACTCCATGCTGTGACTTTTCCATCTGAAGCAGACATCACAGCACATGCTCGTACACAGATTCCAGCACAATGACATACAAGGTGCCCAACTGCACACTGGGAGCAACTTGAGTATTAAGGACCTTGTCCGAACCCCTTTTTTGATTTTCCGGTCTGACTGTAATTTGAAATCCTCATTTAATATTTATGCCTTAAATATGCCAATTGTGTCTATGAAATGGAGAATGTGACAAAACTATATTACATTTAGAGGACTGCATTAATTTAGCTCATCAGGAAAAATGAATTAAACCAAAGTGTGCACCATAATGAACATTCATTTACAAACAGCCTGGAAAAATACATATGCTAACACACCCTGACATACATACAAGTGATAAATTGTACTACAGTCATAAATGATTTACCTTCTTTATTTAGCACTCAAACACTTTGACTTGGCTGGAGACTTTGTGTATTTATAAGCTGTTAATGTGCACAAACCTGTTAATCTAGTTTCCATTAAAAAAAAAAAAACATTTATCAGCCTCAGTCCTCTTCGGTGGAAAATTTGATGAAAGCATCTATATATATATAGTATGTGAGAGCAGCTCCTGTTGTCCTCTTAATGACCACAGCGAGCGGCGCTCTGGGTCGCGCAGCATGCCACAGCCGACTGCACCCATTGGAGAGCCATTACTTAAAGAACAATTAACAATCCTTTTTCTAAAAACCATGCAGCCCACACTTTCAATTACCACAGCCCACTTTTGCACTTTACCTTCGATTGTGTCCCAAACAGCCGTATTGAAATGGCAACATTAAGCCGCATCGGTGATGATTAAATCACGCTGGAGTGCACAGGCAACTTTAGGAATCACCTTTCAAATACGTCTTTTAGAGAACTAAATGAGAGGCAAATATTACGCCTTTGTTCCAGGACCAGAAAATCTCAATACATCTGTTATACAAATTAAGTTGGAACAAAATACTGAGCTTGGAGATAGACGAGAAGCTTTTGTTCAAATATGTATTTGAAGCAGAAGAAGAAGGAACGCTGGCTTTGCAGCTGCTTAAACTGCCCTTGATGTTTGGCGGCTGAAAGCTTTGAGTCAATATTTATGGTCATCAAAAAATTATCTAACAGTCCTTTGTTAACAAATAAAATGTTGGCTGTCCCGTTATATTATTAATTACTGCATTTGAATTGAATGGCAATCACTTCATTGTTCTGTGATTGTACTACAACAATGCACTCCTGGTACTCTGTAAAATGCAAACACAATATCTTAAAATAACTCTTTATCTTGCAGCAGTCATTACTGTTAGGAACACTTCAGACAAAAAATAGTCACAGTTGTGTGTAAACAAAGAGTGAAAATCAGTGGAAGAGGAAAAGATAACGTACAGCAGGAATTCTATCAGGAGGCAGGGTGGGATGACTCATGAAAATAAGTGACTTTGAGTTTATGTGGGGAAGGACAACAAGGGCCTTTGAAGCCCTGAGATTACAGACAGGCAGCTGATGGAGCAAACTAGGGAGGCAGGGTGTTGCAGCAGGAGTGCAGCACACACTATGCACCAGTATTCTGGAAATACATGTAGGGCACAGCTTCATCAACCCCCCAGAGGATACAGACATTACGATAACACGGCTCACGTAGCATACCAGGCCGGTGTCACAAAGAGACGAGTGCTGGCTGCGCTTTGACGATAGTGTAAGAAAGGGGTTACAACATCTACAGAAACGTATACTGCCAGTGATATATAATAGTGCAACTGCACTCTTAATGTGCTCAAAATACCACACACACACACACACACACACACACACACACACACACACACACACACACACACACACACACACACACACACACACACACACACACACACACACACACACACACACACACACACACACACACACACACACACACAGTCTATATGAGATAGGTTGTCTACAAATCCACAAATTTTGTTTGTTCCCAATTCAGCCGCCAGGTGGCTGGCAGCCATTGTTCTTCTCCTTCTTTTGGCACCATATACTGTAAAGCAAAACACTCAAAATAACAGATTATATACAGTAAACTTTGAAAAACTTAAGGATTTTTAAATAAATAATGCTACTAACTTAAAGTTTGAAGTTACTATGACCTTTCATTTTGAGTTTATTCAACCGTTAATTTCTGGATAATGTAAACTCTTTTAAGTAAATGCCAATTAAAATTATAATTTCACTCTGGGTGAAATTAAGAAACATTCCTCTAGTGGTTAAATGCCTCACATTCACCCCGATGTGAGGCTGCTGCCATGCAATGTGCCCACTACATACCGTGAGCAACTAGGGGATTAAGGACCTTGCCCAAGGGACCTTAGGCTGGGATTTGAACCGAGGATTTGCTGGTCTCAAGCCCAACGCTTTAACCACCTCCCCCAGATAGCACATTTTTAATCGACTTATATTCTCAAAAGCAACTAGCAACAAATCTAGCTACTTTTCCTGGCATTACCGGAGACTTTTCTGATGTCTGGCGACTGAAAGTGAAAGTCTCTGTTGTCACCGAGCGGCAGCGGGTCTCCCCCTCCTCCGCTGACCACTGCAGCCTGTGAAGCGCTGAGCGGAGGTATATTTACAATCCTCTTCACTCAGCCTACTGACTGACCTCATTTGCTGTGCTGTGATTAAATAGTCCCCAGACTTTGAGAAGCCCTGGCCTTGAGAAGTTATTTTATTTTAATAAGTAATAAATATAAGACTTGAAGTTATTTTATTTTAATAAGTAATAAATATAAGACTTGTTCTTCTCTCTGCTCCTTTTCATTCTGGTAATGGAGATGCTTTATTTCTGCTTTTCTGTTTTGTTTTGTTTTTCTTTTAAATGAAATAAATAAATAAATAAATAAAATAAAAAAAGTGATGGCCAATTTTAATGGCAAAATAAATAAACAAACCAAAAATCAAGTTTATTTGTGGTTCTAATTATTTTTAAGGTAGTTTTACTCACTTTTTTACCTCTCCCGCAATGTTTTTGTTTTAACAACTATTTAAAAAGATATATTAACAAGCACTAAAGAAACAGTTAATAGAAAGAGATAGAAAATAAAATAAATTATACAAAAGTAAAGGGATTCTTTCACATTAATTCTCTTTAAAAATCCCTTATTGAGTGTGACAGTTTTGGACAAGTTAATTTTTCTGGCAAAAAATATGAAGGTTGAATAAAATTGAACAGGGCTTCATGCTGGAACCATTGTGCTGCGCTTTACATGTGGAAAGGTTTTGTTAAAAGCTGTTTACTAGGAATGTATTTTTTATAATATTTCATACCTTTGTCGTTTGAGAACATTTTATTTAAGTTACTACCAGGCAGCACTTTGCAATTATTTTATTTTCCTGTTTGTATAATGTTACAATAAATTGTTGGTTTAAACAACATGCTAATTTAGGTTTTGCATTTTGTTCCCATACTGTACCGAAAATGAACCGAACCGTGACCTCAGAACCGAGGTACGTACAGAACTGTGATTTTTGTGTATCGTTACACCCCTAATTGGTTGTGTTTAAAACAGCAAGTGGAAATAATTGTGGAAAACTAAGAGAAATATTAACATACAAAAAATCAGGGCACTTAGTAGATCCATGCTGAAAGTGAGGTAAGAAGGCAAGAGAGGATAAACAGTTGCAAAGTATATGCAAAGGCCAATAGCCCAAATCCATCAAAGGGGAGACAGAGGGAGCTCCCCCAGGAAAATCTGAAATTCTACATGCTCTGGGGTACATTGTGGTGCACTCTAATAGTCAAATCCTGTCTGGTTTCTGATTAACAGAAAGTTAGAAATTCTAGCAAAAGTAATAAATATGAAATATTACTAGATTATTGGATTGGTTTATAAGTACTTGTGATGTTGAGTGTCACTAAACACACAGAAGTGAAAGGCGTCACAACATCATGTGGAGATAAAGTGTTATGGATTTTGAGCAGGATAAAAGAGTAACCCAATATGCAGGCAGCGTGGACACAGGGAATTTATATCAACCAAGGATTTATTGTGACAATCAGTTTCCAAAAGTGCAGAGGTGAAACAATCACAAAAAAATATCAAAAAAAACAAAGAAGCACAAAGACTAAGAAGGATGCAAGGAAATCTATCAAAACCAGGACCACAGGTACCAAGAACTATGAGGGGGTGAACAAAGGGAGCTAGTACTTACACACATAATAATGCAGGAACCAAGGTGAGGAAACAGACACAGGTAGGCATACACAATGAACCCGCACTGACTGACAAACAAGGAAGTGCTTAAATAACCCAGGTGGAATTAACAACAGGTGGTGACAAATGAAGAGGCGGAAGTTAAGATGCACATGGACGAAACAGAGTGCAAGGAGATAACATAACTGAACAGACAAAACCTGCTGTAAGAATAATACTAACAATAATAACAATAATGATGCTTTGTTTACTTGATCTTTGCTATTGGTAGTATGGACAAAGTGAAACAGAACTGAGTGTTGCCACCCCTCTGAGTCCGATCTGCTTGAGGTTTCATCTGACAATCACAAAACACCCAAGGGATTTTTTTTCCTTACCACTATTGTCTACGTGCTGACTTTGGGGGTAGATAAAGTCAGACCATACCCTTATGAAGTGCCTTGGCAGTGACTTAGGTTCTGATTACGGACGACATAAATAAATTTCATTGAATTCTCACAATGCCTTGATGTTGACTCTAGCAGCTGCAAGATTAGCTTAGTCAACATGACACAATGACTGTTTTTAAACATACCCAAAACCCCACCACGTTACACAAACCCAAATAATATCGGGACAGGGAGACTTTTAACCTACAGAGACGTACAGAAGAGTTCAGTCACAACCAGACTGCCTATTGAATTAGGTGATATTCATATCGGGTCATCTGCCACTCTGTCACTGTCAATCTGTCATCTGTCCCTATGTGTGTGTGTGTGTGTGTGTGTGTGTGTGTGTGTGTGTGTGTGTGTGTGTGTGTGTGTGTGTGTGTGTGTGTGTGTGTGTGTGTGTGTGTGTGTGTGTGTGTGTGTGTCATCGTTGTGCAGTGTTCTGAGAATCTGTATCTGACAGAAAAGTGCTACAGAAATGCAGTCTATTTACCATCATGAAAATTAGTTGAAAATCAGCTGAAAATCTCCTCCTTGTTACTGACAAATGAACCAATCAAGAAACAAAGACTAGGTACTCATTACTCAAGGACACAGCTGGAAAGTGCCAGGCATTGGAAGCCTAAACCAGAAAACCATTTCCCCATATCGGTTTGAGACAAAAAAAGAAAGAAAGAAAGAAAGAAATGTAGTGTTGAAGAAGCTCATGAGGAGGAATCCAGGCATTTTCCTTCTGTAAGCACATTATATCATCTTCGTTCTGTGTGACAGACTTTGCATTTTTAAATGTTTGATGCAACATTAGCCTGCATCAGCCTTCTTTTGAAATCCTACAGAAGAAAAGGACATCCATGCATGATTGAAAGCAAGTGCTGGGCTTTTGTTTTGTTGTTTTCTGACCCCAATCAGCCGTGAACTGTTACAGTTTCAGCTGGCTGTTTGCACTGTTTAACGGCAGAAAGTGACTCTCATGGCCAGTATTTTTATGTCTAGCAGCTGATCAGCAAGGTTGCTTTAAGTACCATCAACATGCAGTCAACAAGTACACTTACGCACAATGGCACACAAGCGGGTTGAACATGCACGCGCGCGCACACGCACACACACACACACACACACACACACACACACACACACACACACACTAAGGAAAGAGAGCCCAATGTGAGACTTTGAGTGGGTTCTCAGTTTTAACGGTACCATCAGCCGCAGTGTGAGTGCTGCTCCAGTCAGGGTCAGCAGTGAGTGATCAGACAGAGAACTGTAGATCTTAGGTTCAAACATCAAACTCACACCGCAGATGGTGTGCAGCTGCAGCGCATGCCTTGGCTCTCTACAGGATGCATGAGGGCATCAGTCATGTAAATGCATCAACTAATGAAATGAAACAGAACTCTGGTACACACAAATGTATAAATGAATACATAAATAAAGCTGAGACCTCTTGCTATACTATCACCAGGGTTGAAACATCCCAAACGCTGCTGAGATCTAAACTAACCCAGCTCCATTGCGAGGGCCAATTTTGTTAGGTCACAAATTATTATTGCTTAGCAGATCATGACAGTGTCAGTCAAACACTGTCCACAGCAGTGAAGCAAGAAACAGAGCTGTGTAGTCTGTTCTCAGCAGGCAGCGGTGGGTATCAAATTATCATGTGACATCATTTGGAAACAGAATTGACTCATTGAACTAAAAGAGCTGCATCTCATGAATTGAACAAATCTTACTGGATTATCAAGTTTATTTTTTAAAGGGGCTTTCCACTTTGCTATTTGGCAGGCTGGTCCATATTGGCATAAAGAAGGTTGTGACCAATCTG
This sequence comes from Thalassophryne amazonica, assembly GCF_902500255.1. Taxonomy (NCBI): domain Eukaryota; kingdom Metazoa; phylum Chordata; class Actinopteri; order Batrachoidiformes; family Batrachoididae; genus Thalassophryne; species Thalassophryne amazonica. The sequence goes on from NC_047111.1 coordinate 91,829,477, forward strand.
ATCCAGTATCAGTATCAGATTCTGATACCCTATAATTCACGTATCGGAAAATACCGATTCAACCCGCGGCATTTTCCAATACCGGAGAAGAGCCACTATGAATCCTCTCCACTGCTGTTGTTTGCTCTCTGCTTGTTTGCAATCGAGAGGGAGGTTTTCTGGAGCCGAGCTGTTTGAGAGAACTCTCTACCGCAGTGTTCTAGCTGCGGGGAGCGGCATATTTCTGCCCGGCTCTCGGGTTCAAATGCCAAATGTCTGTTTGTCGAGCATGGGTTTTTTGAAAAATTAACTGAATTGTTGCTGAAAATGTGTGCTAAAAATTTAGCCGGTTCACTGTCTCGAGGCTGTGAAACGCCAGCTCAGTGTGCAGCTGAACAGAGATTCTGTCCGCTGAAAGGGAGAAAAGTCTCTATTAAAATCCTGCACGAGTGTCGATGAAGATACATTTATTTTACAATTGAAAGGCTTTGTGTTTCCAAAAAGTTCAGTTTGCACAGCACACAAACAGAGAGAGAGAGAGAGAGAGAGAGAGAGACAGACAGACAGACAGAGAGAGGGAGAGAGACAGACAGAGAGGGGGAGAGGACATAATTTTTTAATTTTTACTCTGTAGCACTTGCTTTGACAATGTAAACATATATCTCCCATATCAAGAATGCTCCACTGAAATTGAGAAGGAGAGACAAACAGACAGAAAGGCAGACAGAGACAGAGAGTGCTGTCTTTTCTCTTTAAGTCTATAAAAATAAGGCTATAAAAGTCTATAAAAAATAAACGTGCTTAATTCTTTCACCAAAACATCAAGGCTAGGCTTTCATCTCAGGGACCTGTCACACGTCGACGATTATCCAGCGAATGCCGACAGCCCCGTTTCCACCTAGTGGTTTGGGTCAGTACTGCAGGGAGTGGTGTCAGAAAAAGAGTAATTTAACATTATTTTATTTTTTATCTTGGTGGACCATTTTCATTGTGTACAGAATGCTGATGAGTGGATGGGCTGTGGAAAACACTGCCGTGAATGAATGGAGTGCTGTGACTCTTTAAATGTTTAAAGCACCGGCTGCTTCCTGATCAGATCCACTGATCAGGTCTGATCAGGTCATCACAGACCTAAATAATGAAACGCTGTGATGATTTAAACTTTTAAAGTGCCAGTCGACTGCGATCAGATGAGATCTGAACGAAGTGCTGTGTGATCTGTCGGTGTGGTGACCACCGACAGCGACGGCGCTTTAAATGTTTAAGCAGCGCATTAATCAGGCGTGATCACCCTGATCGATCAGGTCGTCTGATGATCACACCACAGCGATGACGCTTTAAAAGTTTAAATCATTATAGTGCTTGTGTGTGTTCAGAGCTTGACACCAGTATGAGAAATGCACATGGAGCAGAAAAACCACCAAGGGACTTGCTTTAAAATGCTGCATTTCCAACCACGAATTAAAGTATTTTCAGATGTCATTTAGGAGCTTTATGTGGATTCATGTCCGTCTGTGATGGCGAAGTGGACTGAAATGTACAGGTCAGATTTATTCCGTGTGTGAATGAAACAATCATTCTGCATAAGGACTGCAGGTTTCAGCCAATCAGTGGCCAGGATTGATGGACGGATTTAGACTTATGAGTAAATTACAAGAAACGTGCCAACAACTGCATAACTTACCTACAACTTATGTCCAGCATGTGCGGGACTTATGAGTCACACGGTAGCACTCGTTGAAATTTTCAGCATGCCCAAAACTTTTGAGGAGCTCAGCTTATTAGGACGTACATCAGCATGTTTCAATGTGCTTCAACTTGCTCTTAACTTATTAAAAAAAAACTTACCCGTAACTTACTGGACTTATGCCAGCGTTATTTAATATGATTGGCATACACTGGCTAAATTGTCAAGGTGTGACAGAGCCTTTAGATGCACCTTCTGACAAATTGTAGCTCAACTTTCAGGTCTCCTTTTAAAGAAAATCCTCATATAAAATCAACAATGATAATAATAATATTAAAGCAAACAGAGCTCTGGTATCGGATCGGAAAAGTATCGGTATCCAAATTCAGGTATCGGGATCGGGTCGGAAGTGAAAAATTGTGGATCGGTACATCCCTAGCTATAAATAGAGTATTTTATTATACAAGAGCTTTTACGACAACAGCATTCACTGTGCGTCTCGAGCAATGTAACAACAAATACAAAGAACATTTAAGTCGAGTATGATCATTAATTTTCATAGAGGTGCTACAACCACTGAAAGACCAAATACTACTTTCAATATTTTCCTGACACTGAAATCCACTTCATAAGCAGGCAAATATTTCCAGTGGTGCATAATCCGTAGCAAACTTGTCCCGAAGCCAGTTTTTG